>NC_050528.1:27295448-27301032 GCF_002922805.2 Oryzias melastigma
CCTCACATGCAACTATAAGACAAGTCGGAGTAATATTTACCTTTACTGGTACAAACATAAATCTGACCATCAAACTCTTCAGTTCATTCTCTGGAAAGGAGCACGGTGGGAAACGTCTGAAAATATACCAGATCCTCACAAGTATCAATGCAAAACGTTGGAAACATCAACTGAACTGATCATCACAGAGTTAACTCTGGCAGACACAGCTCTCTACTACTGTGCATTAGACACACCACAGTGATCCAAAGTGTAGAAGAGGCTGTACAAAAACCTGAAGACAGATATGGACTACTCTTCAAAGAGGAGGGAAGTGGTTTTCAAAGCACAGCTTCATATCAGATGGATTCTGTTCATTCCTGTTTGATCAGAGTCTCTGTGGTTACAGCTGCTAATGAAACACTGTGGGAAGACAGGTAAGTAGTTATGTGACTTTTTTCAGTTACCAAAGTTAACAAGTAAAATACTTTTTTATTATAGAAAATAGTGTGGGAAATTTACAATGAACAAACCACAAATAATGCAGAGGGAAGTAAAGAGTCTGATTCTCCACAGAATTGCATGTTGTAAACCTTGTGCTATTCTAGGCCTGTTTTGTTTCCAACTCAAGTTTTTATTGAGTTTTAACATCAAATAACATTACACAGGTAATATATGTAGCATTTCATAGGTCAACTTCCTGAAATGAAAAAGAAAAAAAAAGGTTAAAAAAAAAAAAGGGCAGAGCAAAATAGAACAAAGCAAGACAGGGTACCATTGTTGATCAAAATAATATATAAAAGCAAAAACAAGCAAAGTTGTTAATTTGATATCATATGCATGACCAGTTAGAAATAAATGGCAAATGTAATGTTGGAATCATTCACTTTGCTGATCATGTACAGTGAAATGGGACCAAAAAGTATCCCAAATTAACAGTGTGGTGGCGTCTCCGTTTTTTTATTTGTTTAACATGCATTCATACGATGCCATTTTAGTCATCATATTTATCCATACTTTGATTTGTGAAATTTGTGGGGTTTTCCAGTGTCTGAGAATAACCCTGGCTGCCACTGAGACCCCAACCATCAGAACTGAAAATGTCCCATCTGGTACACCGGTCATCTTACCTCTGTCTCCTAATAAACATAAACTCGGACTGCATGGTACAATTTTTCCCAATCAATCACTGAGAATGTCTAATACCGTTAACCAAAAACATTCAACAAATGAGCATTCCCATAGACAGTGTTTAAAGGTTCTAGCCTTTTTTTGATATTTCCAACATAGTGAGTTGTTCATGAGACCTATTTGATGTAATTTTACTGGAGTCCAATAACACCTCTGTAATATTTTATATTGTGTAAGTTGACCTTTACATTCCCTTACAAATTTTCCATTCTCAGACAATAGTTTCAACCATTCTTCATTTTTTAACACGACACCAGTAATCTTTTCCCCTAAAGTTCAGTGCATTACAGTCATCGCAAAGTGCATAATTCATTCTTCTATAAAAAACCGAGGCGCTATGTTGAGATGGTAGAACCAAAAAGTAATGGATTAGGTTGTCTCGTAAATGCTGGGGTAGTAATTTAATACAATTCCTTATCTGTAGATATTTCCAAAAATCTGTATTTCCTCACAAATCATATTTATGAATTAAATCATTATAAGACATGAACACATCATTCTCATAAAGGTTACTCACTGTGCATATTTTAGGATTGTACCAGCTTTTCTAATACACTGTTGTCTTTCCAATACAAATTGCTGGATTTTTCCAAATAGATGAATATGGTTGTTTATAGTGTGACAGTTTAAACAACTTATGTATTTTTATCCAGGTTTCCTTAGAATGCAGCATGATAGGAATGTGTAGTTTATCTGAAGACTGAGAGAGGTATTCAATAGGTATAAATGGGTGGGATAACAATTTTTCAATCATGACCCAATCCGGTTGGTCTTGTCCCATCCAATGTCAGGCAGTCTTTGACATCTCATAAGAGACATATAACCTGGGGTCAGGTAAACCTAATCCCCATTTATACAGAGGTGAACAAACTTGGCAAGTTTAGTTCTAGCCTATTTTCCCTCCAAATGAATTGTTTGACTAATACATCATATTGAGTGAATATAGACTCAATATCAGCATCATCAAAAGATAATTAAACTGTGGTGAGATCATCGCTTTGATTACATTTACTTTACCACAAAGCTTAAGTTTTTTCCGATTTTTTAAAATTAGTTTGGATTTTCTGTAATGTTGGCTTAAAGTTTAATACTGGAATTTACTCCACTTCTCTGCTCAATTTAATACCCAAGTACTTCCTCCCCTTTAGAATCCATTTTAAGCCAAAATTTGTCATCAGTCCAGTCCATACCAGTCCTGGTATCACAAATAGGCATTGCATCAGATTTGTTCCAGTTAATTTTATATACGAAAATATTGGAATAAGACTGTATTGTGGTCATTAAATGAGGCATTGATTGGTTTGGATCTTTTAATAGGATTTAAAAGGATATTCTAGGCATGTTTACAGTAAAAGTGAGATTATCTGGACCCCACAAGACAGTCTACTGAACTTTTTTTTCTCAAAGATTTTTTGCCTTTACTAATGTCTCCGGCAGACATAAAATCCTGTCCACCTTTTTCCATCTTTGTTATGGGAGGGATCACATATCAATCTAAGGGTGGGGTCATCAGGACGCCTTAAGATTGCAACATCCTGCAGTAGGAATGTGGTCTGCAGAATAGCAAAAACCTGGGACATCTGCAAAGTTTTGGTGGCTGTGATGCAGAGCGGTTGACATTTGATTGGAACTTTCCAGGTTTGGTTCCCGTCCTGCCTGCCTATGTGTTGCTTTCGGGCTCCATGTACAAACCAAACAGGTTGAACCTTGACCATTCAGGGACTTGTATTCTGTAGTGAAGACTGAGCAGCATCCTTTTTATTTAATGAAAGTGCCAATCATTTGAGAATTAATCATGAAGAACAAAATAATATTTGCCATTTGCATTCGGCTGGAATTACATACCATATATCGAAATAGAACTGTAATAAAAAAAGCCTGGAGCAAGATTTACACCACTTTGACATTTTACACCAAGTCTCTTCCTACTGTAGGTGGCGGACAGGTGCTAGTATCGGGTAGCAACAGTCCAGTTTGAAAACCTTGGGCTAAATGGGAGTTCAACAACACACGTCACCTGTGAATATAGCGTCAGATGTTTTTGGGTTCTTCCTTAAGAGGAGCAGCTTGGAATCTTGTTCTGAGACCTCTGACCTCTGTGACCTCTGGGCACTTTAGAGTATTGGGGGTTCAGCTGAAGTCGCTGAACCTCCTGTGTTTCACCATTAAGTGTGATTTCATATTTGGCTTGATGCACATGCGTTCATGATGCAGGGCTTTGTATTTGTGTGTGTTTTCATGTGGCGTTTTAAGTAATAGCGTCCGCTAAATCTTTTTCCACAGCTGTCACAGCAAAAAGGCTTTTCGCCTGTGTGAGACCTCATGTGAGTCAGCAGCTTTCCGCTTTCTCGAAACCTTTTTTTGCAGATGTCACAGGAATAAGGCTTCTCGCCCGTGTGGATCCGAACGTGGCGCTGCAGAGCGCCGTTCTGCCTGAACCTCTGACCACAGATCCTACACGAGTACGGCTTCTCGCCGGTGTGAGTCCTCATGTGAGACAGCATGACGCTTTTCTGCCTGAACTCTTTCAGGCATGTTTTGCAGGAATACGGCTTTTCGCCCGTGTGTGTCCTCATGTGGACGGTGAGCGCATACGGCTTACTGAAGCTCCTCCCACACACGTCACAGTTGGCTGATGGTTTTTTTCCAGGGTTTGTCATTGTGGGTGATGAGAGGATCCTGCTCGGACTCCTTAAAGCAGAGATCTCATCAATGCCAATTCTACTTTGAGTCTCCGATAGGGAAAAGTTCTCCATGTGGACGTCCTGACAAATGATTCTGTTCTGTCTCCTCACAACTGCAGCTGAAGTCGATCCAAACACGTCAAACTTGGCTCCTGGAGGATCGTGGTTCTCTGAGAACAGCTGCTCAGCGGCTGGTTCGAGTTCAGTGATGCTGCTGTCCTCAAAGGAGACAGTCACCATGAAGGCGTCATCCTCCTGCTTCAGCACCACCTGACCTCCTTCTTCTGCTGCGCAGAGATGTTCCTGCTCGCCTTTCGTCTGGGGAGGCTCCGTGTCTTCCTGATCTCGACTGAGCTTCTTCATCGGAGAGATGCGGCTGGTGAAGAAGCTCCTCCTCCTTGCTAACAGGAAGCTGAATGGGATCTGCAGGAACAAACACGTGGTCATAAAACCAACTCTGTTACAGCAGTTGTTTTTTTTTTTTTTTTATGTTTAAGGACAGATCTGAACTGAAGTTTTTAGATGTGATCAGAGATGGTCCATTGTAAGAACAGTTGTTTATTCTGATTGTGTTTAAGCTAAAAAAGCTAAATGTGGATATATTTTCCCCAAAAAACATGTTCTTCTATATAATGCTAGTTATTAGAGAGGATTTTTACCAATTATAGCAGTATCGCGATATTATCGATATCGTGAGCCATGTATCGCGTATCGTATCGTGAGGTACCCAGTGATTTCCAGCCCTACTCTCAACCAGAAAAAAAGTTTAATATTTACCAGTAAAAACAGGTGACAATTAGTCATGTAAGAAAGTTTGGTGACTGTAGCTCAGGGTTGGACCTGGGCATAGGCGACGTAGGCGGCTGCCTAGGGCACCATCTGGTGGAGGGGGGTGCCAGTGATCCAGTGATTATATATTAATTTTGTTTTGTTTTTTTGGTTGTTAAACAGTCTGACTTACCACTCATTTAATGTAAAAAAATAAAAGTAAATAAAACAACTCAAAAGTTTGATGTCATCTGTAACTCTGCAGTGCAGCACCCCTCCCTTCCTGTGCTACTGCTGTCTGGGTTCGGGGAAGGAGGGCGGGTTTGCTACTGTTCGTGATTTAAAACTTTAAGGATGAAAACAGAAAGAGGAGGAAACAGCGGCTCAAAGCGCGGTTTTGTCTGTTTCACTTATATAAAATTGCTTGGAAATGTCCGGCAATGTCAAACTCTATGAGGGGCGTAAAATTATTTTTTCGCCTAGGGCGCCATGAAGCCAAGGGCCAGGCCTACTGTAGCTTTATGACCATCAGAACTATTAAACATTTTTGATCATATGTGATTCAAATCTCCATTAAAAATAAAAAGAAAGCACTTTCTTCCAAAGTTGTTGTTGTAGCATTAATTTGACATTTAGTATTCATCACTAGCTCATATCAATTTAACCATTATTAGTTTGGGTTATTTTACTGTTTTTTTGTATCACGTTTTTTTTTTTTACTTTCAATTTATAAATAAATAAATAATAATAAATACATTTTTTTTATTCATAGTACTGTTAAAAAGTTAAATTTTTAAGATTTTAGTTTTAGTGTGTTCAGTAAATGTTTATACTGTTTGGCCTGCGACCTACGGTGTGTTTTGGATTTTGGACCCCTGTGCAATTGAGTTTGACTCCCCTAGCAGGTATTTACGTGTAATAATAAACTTCAAATATATTTACTGATGAAAAATGAATAAACG
>NC_050528.1:27301407-27312999 GCF_002922805.2 Oryzias melastigma
AAGCTGTTTTTTCTTATTATAAAAAGAAAATAATTGTCTCTTCTTGTTGGTCCATAGCTCTTCAGAAAGCGGGTGAAAATTGCAGAGAAGATTCTAAACCAAGAGGACCTGTTGTACATTCAGGGCTCTAACTCAAATTTTGTGAGTGATGAGGAAAGTGACGAGGAAAAAACTGGATTTAATTTTTCCTCACCAAAGTGGCGCTCCACAAGGCTAACCAGACTGATGGCACAATGCCAAAAAGCGTTGGACGAAAACAGAAAAAAGGGTATAGAGCCAAGGTCAACTCACACAAGACAATCAGCTGGTTTTACGGCAAGGAACCCACCACCTGTGAACTCTTCTGCCAACTATCTGGCAGAAGAGTGGGTCATGGAGTCTTAAAAAAAAAATAGGTGCATGTTTGTGTTGTGTTGTGTGCATATTTATGCAGTGTTGTGTGTTTTTCTTTTAATAAAATAATTTGAGTGAAAGCTGCTTTTCTGTCACCTTTATTTTGTGCATTCTTTTTGAGATAACTGGAACCTTGAAATATCCTGACATCAGGTATGATGAGTATACTGACTTCAGAAAGCAAGATGACCTGAGTGAAATCTGGTGATATCCTGACATCAGATATGATAGGTACCCTGGCCTCAGAAATCAAGATGACCTGAGTGAAATCTGGTGATATCCTGACATCAGATATGAAGGGTATCCTGGCCTCAGAAATCAAGATGACTTGAGTGAAATCTAGTGATATCCTGACATCAGATATGATGGGTATATTGGCCTCAGAAATCAAGATGACCTGAGTGAAATCTGGTGATATCCTGACATTAGATACCCTTAGTGTTGGGATATGGCCTGAATCTGACATTTTGCCGCATCTCATATTCGGAGTGAATCTCAACTCCAGATTCTATCAGAATAATTGTGTCCCATACCCGGAGTGGATATGCCAAGGACGTGAACTCAGGAACTGTCATGGTCGGAGTGTATCCACCTTGGATATCACCAGCTATGGGTTATGTTTGAAGATATCCAAAGAAAAATCTCTCCGGATTCTGGGGGTTTTTGCGCAGTGTCTAGACCTTAAAACTAGGGCCGGGAATCGATTAAAAGAAATTAACTAATTAATCACAAACTGGAAAAAATTAATCACGATTAATCAGTATTATTATTATTTTTTTAGTCTCAGTATTTGCCAACCACTTATTGTCTGCGAATATTCACAATATGAAATCACACACGAAATTCTACATTTAGAACATCCATCCATCCATCCATTTTCTTGACCGCTTCTTCCCTTTTGGGGTCGCGGGGGTGCCGGAGCCTATCCCGGCTACTGAAGGGCGAAGGCGGGGTACACCCTGGACAGGTCGCCAGTCTGTCGCAGGGCCTCAATCACACACACATCCACACCTAGGGGCAATTTAGAGTCACCAATGAACCTATGAAGCATGTTTTTGGATGGTGGGAGGAAGCCGGAGTCCCCGGTGAAAACCCACGCATGCACGGGGAGAACATGCAAACTCCACACAGAAAGGTCCCAGCCGGGATTCGAACCGGGGCCTTCTCGCTGTGAGGCAAGAGCGCTAACCACTGCGCCACCGTGCAGCCCATTTAGAACATTTATTTTTAATTACATTTATTTTTAATTTCTGCCGTCAGATTAGTATTGATATAACTTGTGCTTAAAAGATCCCAGATGCTGATGCTCAGAATAGCTGCCTTCCCCTGCTTTAATAATGTTCTACAGACATGCTTCACATTAATGCTCATAACAGCATGTCCCACAGATCACTGTCAGAAGAGCTCACTTGACCATCACTCACTGCTCCCTTTGAGCAATCTAAAAAAAATTAAAACCTTTTGGCTTTTGCTCCAACCTGAACAGTTCTGTGACTTCACAAAACATTCTGCTGAATCACAGATTCCACTCATTTCTTACCTGAACTCAACCAGGATGGATCTGATGTTTTAAATGGGAATGAGGCTGTGAGAAGCTCTGAAATAACAGGCCTGTTTGAGTTTACAGACGCCTCGCCTGGATTGTCGGCAAGACCAGGCGGCTGCATGCGACTGAGATGAAGGCAAATGCTGAGCTGCAGTGACACTGAACGAGAACAGGAAGTTGAGGCTGTTGTCGTGTGGTTGTAGTTTTTAATGAAAAGCAACAATGACAGAAATCCCAGTGTTCCTCTTGCTGGAGGAAATTGACTTTGAGGACCCGGCTTCATTACAAGATCTAGCAATTCAAAGGAGAAGGTATAGTTGATGACAATAAGCTACAGTATTATGTCTTTATGATCGAGACCTCTGCTGTGCCTCCACGAACCATCTCATGGTAACTGAGTGGAAAAGCTCAGGCAAAACCAGCAAATCTCAGAGCACCAGTGGTCCCCAGAAGTTAACAGCCAATCACTAATTATTTCCTTAGTGTGAAATAAAGCAATAGATGCAATTATCAAATACCTCCCAGGATGAAAATGATTAGCTTAGTAATTGACACCACTGAAATAGTCTTAGTGTCATATCCAGTTAATTCCACAAGTTCTTCCTTTCCTGAAACAGCTGAAGTTTGTGTGTTTTAATTCATGTTGTGGTAAATGTTGATGGTTTGAAACAACCAGCACACATTCACTGGAATTTGTTGGAGGTCAAGCTTAAGGTCACTCAAAAGCTAGGAGTTCAGGTGTACCAGTAAATGAACTACACAAGACACGTTATGTTTTATCTATTTTTATTAACTTCTTTCAGTTCCTCTAGTATCTTTTCTTGTTGATTTGACATTGTTTTCAATTGTTTAAGGATTCCATACACTGACGTCAACATTTTCCTCTGATACGCCGCTTGTCTTTTTTCCTGCAGCCAACAACGTTTTTTCAAATCAGGGTACACCGTTGCTTTCCGTGCCACCGTCCTCTGCTCAGCATGGCGTTCGTATGTCTCTTCAAGGTCTTCAGACTTCTTTCTTTTGGAACACACGGCACGTGCTGGGTGCTGCAGGAGTGCGGTGGAGGGACCCGGCTGGGGTGAGGTAGAGGGCTCCAGCTTAGGTGTGATGGAGGGCTCCAGTTTGGGTGAGGTGGAAGGCTCCAGCTTAAGTGTGATGGAGGGCTCCAGTTTGGGTGAGGTGGAGGGCTCCATCTTGGGTGTGATGGAGGGCTCCAGCTTGGGTGTGATGGAGGGCTCCAGCTTGGGTGTGATGGAGGGCTCTGGCTGGGCCAGCTGGAGTGTGGTGGAGGGGGCTAGCTGTATCCACCCCATCAGTGGAGTGGATATAACAGTCCCCACTTGAACACTTCCCACTCCCAACTCGCCAAATATTTTATCTATTTTCTGAAATAAAATGTAAAGTTATTAGTGCCCATTTTCATTATTGCTTTTTCATTTACTGTCCTAGATTTAGAGCTGTCAAATGGAAATAAAATTTGAATTCAACAACACTGATGTAGTCTAGTGATAATTGAAAATGCAACACTTACCATATAGTATTCCCATGAGATTTTTGTGTCCCCTGTTGATGTCAAGCGGGCCTTGTTCCGTTTATATGTGGTCAGTAGATTACCTACTTTTTTTCTAATTTTGTCAAGTGTGAATGGATAGCCTTTTTTGTGGAAGTTTTGTTCCAATTTTTTGTAAAACAAATGTTTGTTTGTGTTATATAAATTAATGTGTGTGTGGCAAAGATCCAGAAGATATAGTGTTGTTTTGTGTGTAAATTCTGCAAAAGTGATAGTAGTTAGACACATGATTATTACATATTGGCATTTTCCAATAAATTTCCATACCTGAGTGACTTTCAGATGGGACTGGGGAGGCGGGAGGTTTAACGCTGGGTGGTTGGATGTAGGCAGTCATTTGGGGCAGCTGGCTGCTGATGCAAACCTCATCCTCGGGTTCCAGTTTTCCTGAGTAGAAGCACATATCAAAAAAAGATTCCAATGGAGAAATTCTGGTTGGAACAATGAATTCAAGGCTGCACACTCTAATCTGTTGCATTGGGTCTTTGGCAAAGTTGTGATCTGTGATTGATAAAACCCGTATTTACCCATCCCATCTTTCAGGTATTTAAATAAATACACGTAAAGGACAATATTCACCTTACCAGAATGTATTTTTTCTGGTGTTTGCCTTGTCACACGCATCATGACTTTTCCCATTGTATCTACCAAATAGAAAATGATATCTACCTTGAGTAAGTACTCTTGATTTAAAATGGTCTTTATTTATCTTTCCTCTACTTACATATCACATGTGTAAGGGGTTTTATAGGGCAGCTGGATAAAAAAAACATGATCAAATAATTGATAGTCAATTTCTTATGATGAACTGATTTAGCTTTGAATTATTTCCTGCAGCAAATGTACAAAATGACATATATTTTGAAAACTAATACATTAAAAACTATTAAGTTAATGGAGAACTGACACAAACAAATCAATCTCAGTTTATAATGGACTTTGAGTGTTGGTAAAGAGATCTTAGTAATGCCAGTATATCAAATGCAACAATGAAATATCTTTTTAAAATATCATTTAATGGTGATCCATCAGATGAAGTAATTTATGAAGTTCAAATGTTTTTTTAGTACAAGTTGATTCCTAATATTCATGTTTGACTGTTATTTATTTATTTTTACAAGTTCCAGATCAGCACAGGCGGTGACTGCACTAACAGGACACCGTTTCCCACAATGCATTTAGTTTCTGTAGTTACTGCAGGCAGGCCAGGCCATAGACTGTATATAAGAATATGGGCCAGGCACAATCCCCGCTGCACTCGCCTGAGTAGGCGCCTTGCACCCGCCCCTTTCTCCCGACATTTTACCCAAGAAAACTACCCAACATGCACTGCGATCAAGCAACGCGGCTGCACTCGCCCGAGTGATCTCAAAGGCGCCTAATGTACTATGGGGGAGAGGCAGTCCTGAGATTAAATCATTAATGCCGCTGCTGCTGCTGCATATGCTTAAAACGATTATTGCTTTAAAAATCAAGAACATGATATATATTTTTTGGCATTTTTAAAATATAAACAAAACAACTTTAAAAATGGAATGCTTTCAAATTACTAGAGGAATCCTGATTTTAGCTATTAATTCGTGTTTTAAATGTAATCATCTGCAGGTGGAAACATGAATTAAAAAAAAGTTAACTTAAATGACAGACTAGAGTCTCACTCTACCGAAAAAAACTGCCGCTGCTGATGGCGCGGTTAAGTTAACCGCGCTACAAACACAACATCGGGAAATAGTAAATATCCTTAGTTATAAACGATCTTTGTTACCACAAGGATCTCCGTGACGTTTCCCATTTAAAGAATGAAGAGACATCGACGAAATGAAGAGCAGCTCTCTACGGTTTGATTCCATTGATTCCCTGAGTCCAAGCATTCATCCAGCCTCCATACCTGCTGTGTTTGTGCTTCTCTTCCAGCTGCTATCTAGCAGTCTGCGCTGAGGGTCCCTCTCGTCCTCGTACTGGATGATGGTTTTTTCAATCTGTCTGAATATTTCTTCAGCAGCTGCAGTTAGTCGCTCGCTGATAAACTCTCTCAGAGCCTGGATTGAAGACATCGATGCTGCAGCTGCACCTGTAATAAGCGGATAATCCACAGCACAGCGGTCTTCAGGATAAAAAATGCTAAAATAAACTAAGCTAAGCTAATTTCCGCTTGACACAAACAACTTCCGGTATAACTTTGGCTTTGTGTTTGAGGTAACTTGCGCCTCGCCTGGATCGTCGGCGAGACCACGTTGCTGCAGGCGGGGGCGGGGAAAGGGAGGGAGAGGGCGCCTGAGATGGAGGCGGACGCTGAGCTGCTGCGAGACCATAGACTGTATATAAGAATAACTGGACAAAGCAAGCCCCCCTACTTCCGTGTTCCATATAGGAAGTACCACTGGGTTGCAAAAAGGCCAAAGTCCCATTGACTTACATTGAGAAACAGACAGTTATTTCTCAGTCATTTTATATATCAGAATAATCATTCTTCCTCTTCTGCTTTCTGATTAACTTCTTTTTTCTAATCCTATTTTTTTTTAAGATTTTTTTCCATCATCACAAGTTATTAGAGTTATAAATTGACCAATCAGATGGCTCAATAAGCGTTTGTGGGTCTGACGTTGAACGTCTGGGGGGGTTTGATTGACAGATGACGGGTAGCCAATGGGAGCAGACTTCATCAATGGGTCCGTGAAGACCTTTTAACACCTTCTTTACAATTCAACAATGTACCAATCATTGTCCTACTGTTGTTTTCCTCAATGGAATGTACCGATACAGCAGTTTAAAACAACAAGAGACCCATGCTGTCGACATTTTTAGATGCAGATTTACTCTGTAGAAATAGATTTCACTCTGAGGTTATGTGCTTTGGACTTTTTTGTTTGTTTAACATTGTTTTTTCTTTTTTTTTCACTGTTTTGATTGTAGCTTATAAATGATAAGTTGCGTATATGCGCATAAAATCACCAAACAAAGTTTCATCTTCGCCTCACTTTTCCAGCTTCCACCTGATTTAGACGCAGCCGTCTGAGGAGCGCGAGACAAACTTGAAAGGGTCTGGTCGTATTTTCAAACAGAAAAAAGGTCCAGCTGTTCACTTGTTAGGATGGTTATTTATTTTAAATACTGCTGAACGCGCTTCTCACGTGCATCTGATCAGACTGTAACGGGGCAGCGCATGTGAAGTAACGCTGCAGCTCACGCGAGGGGGGCACGTGCCGTTCTGCAGCGGCGTCACCCAAATGTTCCTTTTATCTCGACAAAAAAGGAATAAATGTAAGTAAATCCAAAAGGACCGCTGACAGAATCAAATGTTGGAATGGTTCTCCCTCAAAGACTTGAACAATGACTTGTACGATTCTCTCGAGCAGCCGTTATTAAAGTAGAAGCTGTTTACAAAGCAGCGGCCTACTTTCGCGAGGAGAGGAGGTAATGCATTTCCAACGGGGGACCTCATTGCTCGCTCAGTCCATTATTTTTACAGTCTATGTGCAAGACTGACCAGAACAGGAAGTCCGGTTGTCCTTCAAGTTTTGTTGAATTTTTATACGCCTCAACCCCTCAGTATCATCTGTGCTATTATATATTTGACAAAATTTTAATATCTATCAGGGGAAAACAGATTTATTTATTCATTTAGCCATTTAAGTCAAAAATGGGAGAATAAACCCTCTATAGATGAAACATCTTCAGTGCATAATCAAATTCATACAAGAATGAAAAAAAACAAAGCAATTTGGACAGGATAGATGACATACAACACTCATACACATCCATGAACAACACACTGGCTCACAATATATAACTGTTCATAGCAAAATGCAGACGAAAAATGGCCACTGCGTTGATTTGATGTCCCACAGAAATATATAAAATTGAAATAAAATTATCTTTCAAAGGCAACAATAAAACATACAATCACAGGTGATTTGTGATCTCTGTATTTAAGAGTCTCTTTTGCAAATGTCTGACTGATGCTTAATTGGCCTTAAAATCTAAATGATAATCAATCCGAAAAAAAAGTTTTAAGTAAAATAATTTGTTATTATAAATTAATCTAAGTGATGTTGATTTTCATTACCACAACAATTTATATAAATATAAATCCTATTTTTTCATGAGTGATTCACTACTTTCCAGAAGAGTCACAAAATACACAGATTTTCTTTATTTAGCACCAATCGTTTCCTATCAGACCCACAACAATTGTCAAGACACCACATTTAGCCCCGAATAGTGCGTCCGTAATTCTTGATTTGTGCGTAACTTTGGATTTCTGCATGTGTAATTCTTGATTTGTAACAAAAAGAACAAAAATGATGAATTTCCAAAAAATACCATTTAGACATGCACAAATTAAAATTACAACAACTTGAAAATAACTATATGCTCAAATCTTTAAAAATTACACTCAAAACCCTTGTTACGCACACACAAAACCACATTTATGCACAAATCTGAGGTTAGACTCTTCATTTCTTCAAGATTCATCCGTGTGTGATATGTTTAAATGAAGTGTGGTCAGGAGCCTGGTGGAATCGTACATACTGCGCTTCAACTGTTTGTGAATGAGTTGAAAACAGTTCGACTTGTCTGACTGTTCTGTTGGATTTCCAACACTCATGTATTTCTCATAACTGAAGGCATATTAACATGCTGTTAAACAGTACATAAATATTGTCCTTCAACATGACCATATCACTTTGGAAGACAGCTCTACTGACCTGACCAAGATGGCGCCCTCGTGTGCGGCCTGCCATCTGTCAGCTCTGCTCCTAGTTTTGATTGTTTGTTTTTTACTGTTTTTATCAGCTGACACCCTGTATCTGCTCCCTTCGTTTATGATCACCAAGCTCTATTACAATTTTAGCATTACCAGAATTTTATTTTCAAACAGACTGTTAAATGTGAAGCTCCATATTCGCCACTGCTCTTCTCTGGCATACCTGTTTACCTGCGTCACATCCTGCCCGGCTGTCAGCGGGAAAAGCGTCAGAGGAGACGGGGAAAGTAGAGTGGAGTTCTGCTGAGGACTAAGGCCCTTGGGAGATTTTCTGAACAGAACCATTCTGCTTCCTTGCACTGGATCCTGTCAGTATTTCCTGGAGCAGCTGCCTTCTCTCTTCATTGGTGTCAGTTCTCTAAATGTAGCATGGAGCTCAGGAATCTCCTTCCACTGAGTTGGACCTAGTTGGGTCAGGTGTTAGTGAGATCAGCCCTCATCCATGTCAGATCCCATGCAAGAAAAAGTTTATCCTAAATGACTTTTTCCCTTCCCGGGAGCCAGATTTCATGTTCCTGATGGAGACGTGGCTTCAGGATGGACTTCATGCTGTTCTCTGAACTTCTCCTAGCTGGCTGTGGATTCCTTAACTCTCCTCAAGCTGCAGGTAGAGGTGGAGGTGTTGTTGTGGTCTTTCAATCATACTTCTCCTGTCGACAGCTTCCAGCGGGCACTTTCTCCGGCTTCGAGGTTCAGCTCGTGGAAATTAAATGTGAGTCCCCAGTTCTTTGTGTGGTGATCTAGAGGCCGCCCAAGTTCAGAATCAGAAGCAGCTTTATTGCCAAGTATGATTTTACACATGTGAAGAATTTGTCTTGGTGATGATAGTGCATACATCAATAAATAAAAACACAATTAAGTAAGAGAAGAAAATGAAATATTACAGCATATATATATATATATATATATATATATATATATATATATATACACAATGTGTAACTGTAGTAAAAAGCACAACATTAAAAAACAAAATGGCAAAAAGCTACATGCTGAAAAAGTGTTGGTGAAAACTGTTTTCTGTTGCTAATGTGGCGCATGTTGTAGATCTGTCAATGTGATAATAGACTGAGAGTCAGAGCAGGGTAGGGAGGAGTGTCCTGAGGTTCCGGAACTTATTGATAAGGTTGACAGCAGATGGAAAAAACTGTGCTTGTGGCGTGAGGTTCTGGTCGTGATAGACCGCAACCTCCTGCCAGAGGGGAGTGGCTCAAAGAGTCCATGTCCAGCGTGGGAGGGGTCAGCCACAATTTTTCCTGGAGGCCTCAGGGTCCTGGAGGTGTAAAGGTCGTGAAAAGATGAGAGATTACAGCCAATCACGTTCTCTGCCGACCGAATTACCTGCTGCAGCCTGCCCCTGTCTTTGGCAGCAGCATACCAGTTGGTGATGGAGGCGGTGAGGATGCACTCAATGATGGCTGTGTAGAAGTGCACCATCATTGCCTTTGGCAGATTGAATTTCTGCTGCTGCCTCAGGAAGAACATCCCCTGCTGTGCTTTCCTGATGAGGGAGCTGATGTTCAGCTTCCACTTGAGGTCTTGGGAGATGATAGTTCCCAGGAAGCGAAAGGACTCAACAGTGGCAATAGTGGAGTCACAGTTCAGCTGGGAAAGCTTCTCCTGAAGCAGAGACGGGATGATGGTATTGAAAGAAGAGCTGAAATCCACAAACGGGATCCTGGCGTAGGTTCCTGCCGAGTCCAGATGCTGGAGGATGAAGTGAAGGCCCAGATTGACGGCGTCGTCTACAGACCTGTTGGCTCTGTAGGCGAACTGCAGGGGATCCAGAACAGAGTCTGTGATGGTTTGAGGTGTGAGAGCACGAGGCGTTCAAAGGTATTCATGACCACAGAGGTCAGGGCGACAGGTCTGAAGTCATTCAGTCCTGAGGTCCTTGGCTTCTTGGGGACAGGGATGATGGTTGAAGACTTAAAGCTGGCTGGCACATGACAGGTCTCCAGTGAGGTGTTAAAAATGTCTGTGAAGACTGCCGACAGCTGATCAACACAGTGTCTCAAGGAAGATGGGGAGACAGCACGCGTTCCGACTGCTTTCCGGGGGTTCTTGTCTCTTGAAGAGTTTGTTGACGTCCCTCTCATGGATGGAAAGAGTTGTCGTGGGGGGTATGTTACGGTGGGTATTGATGGAGGTGACTGGACCTGGAGCTGATGGGAGGTGTGCTGGCAGGACTGTCCCTTTGTCTTTCAAAGTGGCAGTAGAACTCGTAAATTCAATAAGAACTTTCCTTAGGACTTTGCAACCTTATTGTTGGAGATCATTTTAAAGTATGATTGATTTTTAATTGTTGGGATTTTAATATTCATGTGTGTTGTGGAAACAAGCCACTAAGGAAAGACCTTCTGGACTTGATCAGGTCTTTTAACCTGCAGCTAACTACAGCAGGTTAAAAGAGCTGAGCAGCACAACACATAAGAAAGGACACATCCTGGAACTGCTTTTAACTCTGGGTTTAGATGGAAATGTAAGATTAAATGCTTTTAATGGTTCCGAGGACTTGGCTTGTGACCAGGGGAAACGGAGACTTCTAATTTGCTGGTCCCAAACTCTGGAATGTGCTCCCCCTTTCTGTGAGGTCAAACAGATCTGTCAGTGAGCTTTAGTCACTTTCAAAAACGTATCTTTTTAACCAAGCTTTTAATTCCAGTGAGCTCTCTCCAGGTGACCGAACTTCTCACCATATCTCTAAGGGAGTGCCCAGCCACCCTCCAGAGAAAACTAATTTCAGCCACTTATAGTCAGGATCTTGTTATTTCGGCTATAACCCAGAGCTCATAACCATAGGTGAGTAGTGGAATGAAAACCGACCCTGTAGATTGAGAGTTTTGCGTTCTAGCTCAGCTCTCTTTTCAGCAAAATGGACCAGTGCAGCTAATGCATAACGACAGATGCAGCTCCAATCCGCCTGTTGATCTCAAACTCCGGTTGATAAAGATATTTAAACTCCTCCACCTGAGGCAGGTGCACTCCACCCACCCAGAGAGGGCAAACTACCTTTCTCTGGTCGGGAACCATGACCTCAGATTTAGTGATGCTGACCCTCATCCCAGCCGCTTCACACTCGGCTGCAAACTGCTCCAATACATGCTGGTTCGATTAAGCCAAGAGAAACAACCAAACAACCAAATTATGATGCTGTTAACTAAATTGGTTTCAAGTTTTCAAGTAGTTTTATATCAACTATATTTGCCCTTCACACTTTATGTAAAGATATATCTACAGCTGAATGTTGCAGCAGCTTATCAGGGGAGATCTAGCTGAACCGTATTAAAAGTAAACTTCTGCTCACAGTTTTTT
>NC_050528.1:27313365-27314396 GCF_002922805.2 Oryzias melastigma
AGAAGACAAAGTGATCCAACCAGGAGGAGAAGTCATTGCTGCTGAAGGAGACTCTGTCACACTCAACTGTACCTTTGAGACCAGTGATCCACTACCATATTTGTTTTGGTACAAACAAGAAGTGAACAGTTACCCAAAGTACATGTTAAGATGTTACTTAAAAACCGTTGATAATGCTCCAGAGTTCAAGAAAGACAGATTTGATGCCGAACTCAAAGACAAATCAGTTCATCTGAAGATCCAGAATCTTCATTTGTCAGACTCTGCTGTGTACTACTGTGCTCTGCGGCCCACAGTGACAGGAAGCAGCAAAACTTTGTACAAAAACTTGAAGAGCAAAGACAAAACCCTAAGAGATCTACTAGAGGGGAATCTCACACTCTCAGTCTCACACTCAGTCCATCATTCAAGATTTCATGATATGTAAACTTCTACACTTAGGGTTTGGGCTCTTCACCTATACCAGGAGAGGGAAATCTTATTTTACTGGTTGAAAACCATGGCCTCTGACCTGGAGGGCCAAATTCTCCACTGCAGACCCCTCCCCCCTGGTCCGCTATGAAACTCTTGGTATAACACAGTAAGTGGGTTCCCTGAGATCTGACCATGGCATTTACCAGGTATCAGATACTATCATATCTTAAGTGTTCCAAGATCACATAACCATTGATGTTTTGCTCAGCAGCTGGACAAATAATGTAAAAAAAGACACCTGTGAAAAAAAAAAAATCTCCCTATGAAGCTGAATAAAGAATTAGCCCCAGTCAGGGAGCAAAGGGTAGACAAAGGTGGTTCACAAGAATGAAAGACAAGTACAAGTTCTAACAAATACCATCACTATGAACAAATACAGAGAACAATGCTGGAACCCCAGAGAACTCTGGGTTAAAGTGAATTCAGTATAGGCAAATTCGTTGTATCTAACAGTGTCAGTTAGAGAAAGAACATAGAGTTGTCAACAAGCTCTGTCACTGTCCTCAGGCTCCTCCTCCTCATCCACCAACTTAGTGTTGATGAAGACTAAAAAGAGA
>NC_050528.1:27318152-27323777 GCF_002922805.2 Oryzias melastigma
ACTGATTCGCTGTGGCGACCCCTGAAGGGAAAAGCCGAAAGGAAAAGAAGAAGAAGACATCTTACAGTATTACCAACAGTAACCATGGAAACGGTGGTTCCAAATCTTTTCAGGTCATTGACCAGCTCCTCCTTTGTAGTTTTGGACTGAGTCCTCACTTTTCAGGATTAATGAGACAATGAGACTTTCATAGAACCCCAGTCTGAGGGAGACTGACAGTCATATTTAGCTTCCTCCATTTTCTCATAATTGCTCCAACAGTGGATCTTTTTTCACCAAGGTGCTTGGCAATTGCACTGTAGTCATTTCCAGTCTTGCAGAGGTTTGCAAATTTGTCTCTGGTGTCTTTGGACAGCTCTTTGGTCATGGCCATGTTAGTAGTTGGAGTCTTGCTGATTGTATGGGGTGGACAGGTGTCTTTATGCATTAACAATCTCGTACAGGTGCTTACAATACGGTGAGTGTAGGTGGACTATTTAAAGGGGGATTAACAGGTAGTTATTTTTTTTAAATTAACTGAAATGGATGACTGTGTAAACACTTTTTTTCATGTTAATGAAACAGTTGCTATAATAACTTATAATGTTATGATGACAAAAAGGTCAGAGTTCAACTGAGAACTCTTTAACCAGTACATATAAACATCTAAAGTCTTTGAGTTTCCATCAATGAAGAACATTCAACCGTTAAGCAGACTTTTAACCAGGAAAAGGAGGAGCTGAGAGAAGAGGAAGAACAGATGAAAGAACAGACAGAGAGATTGAGGGAGGAGCTGAGCTGTTAGTGAACTATAGAAGAGACACAAACTTCCACTTTAACACAGTTCAACACACAAAAGCCAAACATCATCTTTCTCCAACATGCTGTCTGTGCAGACATCTGTGTTCACTCTGCTGCTTCTAGTCATTGGAACAGGTTGATGGATTCTTTCAAAGATACATTTCAGCATTTGATGTTTGTCCATCACTGATCTGACTTCTCTCTTCCTTTAGATGTCAGCTGTGAAGAACTCACTGCAGTCAAGAAGGAAGAGTCCACTTTGGAAGGAGCTCCTGTCACTCTGTCCTACAGATATAAAAATACTGCAACTGGTGGTGATCGATTTTACTGGTATCGACAATTTCCAGGAAAACATCCAGAGTTTCTGATCTCTCACTTTGGGACAGGACTGAAGTTACTGAATCCAGTTCCTGGATTTTCCTTCAAAGTGAATGATGACAAAACACAAATGGATCTGCAGATCTCCTCTGCTGCAGTGACAGACTCTGCCGTGTACTACTGTGCTGTGGAGCCCACAGTGACAGGAAACAACAAAACTCTATACAAAAACTACCAGAAACATCATAATACTACACTTTATCCACTAGAGGGCGTTACATACTGTGAAAGCACTGGTGAATCATTGAACTGAAGAAAAAGGCAGAGAATAAAAGCTGAAAAAAACGCAGAGAAAATTAAACACAGAGCTTTTGCGGAAGCACTAAACTCTGATTGGTTGAGTTGAACTGAAAACGAGCTCATCGGCTCCGCCCACTGAACTTCAGATCATTCAGTGACATTATTTCTTCCTCATTGTGCTGCAGTGGAAGAACAGAGTTCATCTGCTGTCTGTGTGTCTTCAAGAACTCCAAAGACATGTTGCTTTACCTCTTTTTGCTTCTATCTCACATTCTAGGTGAGTTTAAGAACAGAGATTCAAGTTTGCTTGAAGCTGCTGCATGAACTCTTCATCTCATTCATCTAATGGCTTCATTTTCTCCACTTTTTCCAGGACTCACAGCTGGAGACACAATCTCTCCTGATCAGGATCAACTTACAGGAACGGAAGGAAAATCTGTTTCAATGAAGTGTAACTATCAGACATATGACAACCATTTCTTAATTTACTGGTACAAACATGATTCTGACCTTCAGGCTCCTCAGTTTATTCTTTGGAAAGGAGCAAAAGGTTTTACAGGTGAATATATTCCAGATAAATGATATGAGTCCAGAACAACACACACGTCAACTGAACTCTGGCAGACACAGCTCTCTACTACTGTGCTGTAGACACACAGTGATCCAAAGTGTAGAAGAGGCTGTACAAAAACCTGAAGACAGATATGGACTACTCTTCAAAGAGGAGGGAAGTGGTTTTCAAAGCACAGCTTCATATCAGATGGATTCTGTTCATTCCTGTTTGATCAGAGTCTCTGTGGTTACAGCTGCAAATGAAACACTGAGGGAGGATTCACATCAACACATGATCTACATCAACCACATCTACGTGAAGCTGTCCTACACAATTCATCATGATATTAGCCATGTAGAAAAAGCCAGCTTTCTCTCCAGTGAGACAGGTGATAGTGATATTTGTCTGATAAACAAACAACCAGCTGGGAGTCTCACAGATCATTAAGAACCTTTTTTTTAAATACAAGCTTGATTTGTTTGAGTTACATATTAAATTCCAAGCTATGGACAGGGCTAGACGTAAAACAGTTTTCTTTTTTTTCCCGCAAAAAGGTTTCAGGTTCTCCAATGTAGATTTAGGAAAGATCGATCCTGCTCTGTCTGAGACAGTAGTGTCCGTACAGGCAATGATAAACTCTTCTTTCCTTTCTGAACTGTTTGTCCTTTAACCCCAGTTTTGGCACAGGCCTTAAATACACATTTACTTTTAGATTTTTTTCCCTCAAGATATATTGTGCCCATTTATATTGAAACTTTACAGTGGTTCTTCTTGACCTTAAACTTTGTTTACACTTATAAACTTAATGTTGAATTTGTTTTGACAGTCACATAAAATTCCAAATATCAATATATACCAATGCGTTTAGTTTTACTTTTTTTCTCTTTATTATTTTGGTTGATTTACTTTTCTGTGTCAATGTAATATCATCTAACTCAAAGGGCCCATACTATGTTTTTATTAAGCCTTTCAGAGTAAATTATATCCATATATATGAGCATATATTGCCTTTGGGACACTAAAGAAAAAAATAGTTAAGAAATATGAGTCATTTTTGTAAACTTTCCTACTCGACTTTTCCTACAAATCGTTGTAAGTGCCACCTATCTCATGACATCAAGCCAGAGCCGGCCTCGGCATCGTGTCTGTGTTCCACCCAAAACCAAACTTACACATTTTTTCAAATATAGATGTGCATATCGTGTGTCTGCCTTTAGTAACACGGACGTTTCTTCCATCACTGGCAAGGAGGTGATGACTAATGGGTTCATTTTGTAGTGAAATTCGGTAAAAAAATCCAGACAACACCAGATGAACATTTCAGGATTAATTGAAATGATGAGAATATTGTTCTGATTAGTACTGACTGTGAACGTTTCCATTCTCTTTGAAGGGTCATCAATCTCTGTATCAAAGATCCTCTTTGCTTTCATGACAATCTTTTCCTGGAGACACGCGCACCTTTCTGGCTATTGCTCAAGAATCCATGTTCAAACCAGTTCTTTCAATTCGTCGCTCTCTTTCTCTACCAGGAAATAGTCTGCTTTGTTTTTTGCAGCCGTCTCATGTGCTTCTGCCATTCTCAGATGCATTTAGGATTATGGAGATTCCTCACCAGAATGTTCTTTGGAGTATGTCACCACAAAACTCTAAATTGAATGAGCGTTTTTTTGCCATTGCTACTCTGTATAAAAACACAAACTCCACAGACTGAAGGCGTCTGCACGACTGTGCACGAGCGAGGGGAGCTCCTGAAGCTAGCTAATCACCCATAGCTTGTGTACTTGTGTTAGCCTGAGGGCAGTGTTGGCACCAAGGACTTCTGAAGGAAGGAGCCCTTCTCAACTGTCTATATCACCTTGAGAGAACCCGCTGGTCTTCGTTGTATTGGAGGGTCCCCTGTTGAGAGCAGAGGTCCCTAAAGGAATGCTCAGAAATGCGTAAATGAATATAAAGAGGGCTTTGGGTTGTTTATAGTGAGAAATAAACATTAGAATACACTTGAAAGCTCAAAAGTTTGATTTTGCTTGGTGTAGGACATTTAAATTTCAGTCTTTAAGGTTAAAATTAACTTTGTGATGCTTTTGTTAACATGTCCTCTCTCACCTCAACAAATCCCCCTCTATTATAAACACTCTCACCAACACTACATTGTTTAATTGTTGTCAGGACAGGAGGTGCTAAAGTATAGATTTGAACATAATTTAAGTACCTCTTCTATTGGATCATAAACTAATTAGGTCATGTTTAAGTTCAGGTTAATAACAGTAGTAAGTAGAAAAAGGATGACAACCAAGCATAGCATAATTCTGTTAGGTATAACAGGAGAAAATGCCACTTTTGACTGGAGTAAATATGCTAAACCATGACCCTATGTGGCATGGAGTGACTCAATTTAAAGAAACTCAAATGAGCCTTTGCCAATAGTAAAAAGTAATATTTGATATTATGGAAAAAATAATCATATTGTATGTTTTTTTTATATGTACATGTTTTATTCCTGCAAAGACACCAATATCACATGTATGCATATAATAGAAGCAGTAACCTAAATACAGAGCAGTGGTGCATTTTCCTAAAGGTAGTCATCCAGAATGTCTCCTTTAGTATTGAACGTTGCAGTTTCCTGTCCTAGATGTGCCCCTGCTGTCCTGCTCTGACCAGCGTTTTCTGCTCTATTTCTAACTGATTCCTGGAAAACTCCAAGGCATATATCCAGCCAATAAAGAGATATTTCTAGCAATGTCTCAGAAGTCGATGGTCCCATACTAATGATTTGAGCATTGAAAATCAAAGGTCCATTCACACGCTCTCCGGTTTTCCTAGGAGTATGGGGGGCTGGACTAGACTGCATTTGAAAAATCCTGGAGAGGATTGGGACTCTACTGCCTAAATTTCCAGATAGGTGGTCACAATGGGGGGCGGCCGTGGTGCAGTGGTAGGGCGGTCAACTCCTGATAAGAAGATTGCAGGTTCAATTCCCGCCTTGCCCGCCCATGTGTCGAAGTGTCCTTGGGGAAGACACTGAACTCCACATTGCCTCTGGTGGGAGGTTGGTGCCAGTGTTTGGCAACAGAGCCATCCTCAGTGTGTGAATGTGTGTGTGAATGGGTGAATGGGTTTGTGACCGTAAAGTGCTTTGGGCCTTCGAGGAATGAAAAGCGCTATACAAGTATACGCCAAATGGCATCTACCACAAAAACATTTTCCTGATAATGACATAAGGGGAAGTCCCAAAAAACCTGTTCTCAGAGCCCGAGAAGATGAAGGACCATCATGGATGGAATCGATGGAATGTCAAGGCCATCTTTATAAGATTTATGGACAAAAACTATATACATATATATAAAACTTTAGTCTTGACAGCAGTGATCTAAGATAGAGGGAATATTGTTCATTTTGAATCTCTATGAAAGCTCAAATTTACTCAAAACAAACAGCAAAGACCACATCGAACAGTCCTCTGAACTGTCAACTGTCTTTCTGAGGTTAAAACACTAATGATCTAGTATTAAGATTTTATTTAATCCAAAAATGTTTCATTAAGATACCAGACTGAAGGTGACAAAGTGCAAAACCCTAAACCACGATGAAATAGCTCTGCTGCAGTGACACATTCTACTGAGAGAAATTTAAAAGCAGTAAATCCAATATTACAAACGAAAAACACAGAA
>NC_050528.1:27324793-27331465 GCF_002922805.2 Oryzias melastigma
CAACACAACTCTGTACAAAAACCTGCAGAGAACACAATACATCCACAATACATCCACTAGAGGGCGTCACACACTGAAAACGCTGATTATTGAGACACTGGATTGATGACAAACAACAGAGAAATGAGGCAGAGAGACAGCTTTCTATCATCATCACAGCTGAACTCTTATTATAGCGTTAAAGTGTTCTGTTATTATAATTCATTATTTTTTAACTTTTACTATAATTTGTTTTTTTACTTTGTTTACTGGTCTGTATAGGAGCATTGTAAAGCAAGTTCAATCACTTAGTGTATAAATTTTGTGTTACACATTCACCTGCCTTGCAATGATTGCCGTAAACAGAACTGATCCAAATATAGAACCTAGTAAACTATTAAAGGAAGTGACTGGAAAAAATTATCGAGTCACAAAAGCACTGAATACTAAGCTCAAAAAACACAAGTTCTAATAGAGGCGGAACCCATTAAAGAGCAGATTCCAGTTGATGATACTGAGGGGGCCTGGAAAAGAGCCTGAACAAAATTCCAAATCCAATCAAAATGAGACAGAAGCTGCAGCATTTAAGGTTTGAATGGAAACATTGGAAAGCAAAATGAGCATAAGCTGGGTAAAAATGATAGATGAGTCAATGAGGAGCATTACGGAATTCTCTCTAAAGGAGAGTTTAACTCCAACCTTGACTGGAATGATAAATGCAGACTGCAGAGTTCCAAGGAGAATATTAGATCAAAATGTGGAGTCCATTACATTTACCAATTAGTGAAATATTGCCCCCGGTACAGTTGAGAGATATAGTGGAAAATATATCATATTGTGACATGCATACCATGACACGTATCAGCAAACTACTGCCAATACACACCCCTATTAACCATGAAATTATAAATCCTGTTCTTAGAAAACCTTACATAAACCACTTAGATCCAAATAATTTTTATTTCAAAAACTACTTTTCTTGCTAAAGTCTTGTATAAGGTTGTAGCTGGGCAACTAGGTTTTTTTCTTGAAACAAAGCAATAGTTTGGTCAACTTTATAATATGTGCCCCTTTATTAACATCAATTAATGCATAATTAAGCATAGATAAATCATGGTTAATTATAGATGAACTAACATTAATAAAGGGACTCTTATTGTCCCTTGTGTCATAATGGTGTTGCAATGATCGGAAAAATTGAGTTGGACATGATTGCTAAAAAAAAGCAGCAAATCTTTCAAGACCTCATGAATACAGAATGACTTTCTGCATCTAAACAAAGGTCAATTTATTTGAACTGCACCATCTATTAGGAGACACCAGAACATAAAACAATAATAATGTTTATCATCATAAATTATGCCATTCTGGTGAGCTGGTTTCAATAGTTTGATTGGTGACGTATGGCCCCTGGGCTGTAGTTTCCTCTACCCTGTTTTAACTCCTTACCCTTTTGCACGTTCCTTGATGTCCACAGACAAGAATCTTTAAAGCTTTCCAAAATCTCATTTTAAACAAGGGGAGACTTTGCCTTTCAGACAGTTGTTGCCCGACTATGGATAATCCTCCCTCTGTCTCTGGGCCAGGTTCATTCTGTGGAATATTTTAAAACTCAAGTAAAGACATTTTTGTTTTAAAGAGGTTTGAGCTGACATCCCTTATGCTTTAGCTACATTTGATTTGTTTTTACCTTTCAAATTAAGGCATTTTTTTTTCTTGTTTACCTATGTGTGTCTTGCATTAGTTCTTTGGTTTTGTCTCTTCTTAACTTTGTGAAACACTTTGTGAGTTTCTCTATGTGAAAAAGGCTATAAAAATATAGAGTGCAGTTCCTTTGATAGATGATCCACACATCAACTTTAGTGAACTTCCAAGTGTGCAAGAGTTTGAAAAAGTCTTGACTTGGTTCTCTGCAAACTGAAGAACTCAGAGAAACTTCTCTTCCTGGCTTTGCTCCACAGAAACAAACCACAGCAGGAGGAGGAGCTTCACAGCAGAACATGAAGCTTCATGTTGGAGCTGAAGAGCTGCTGTGTTCTCTCTGTTCTTCATTCAGTACCAGAGAAAAGAATGTTGCTGCTTCTCATCTGGATGATGATGGTCTCCTTTCAAACTGGTAAGTCATCAAAAGATGTAGATGGAAAAGGAGATAATGGACAGGAGAAACATCTGGAGATGTTTGAACTGATTTACTTTGAGATGATCAAAGTCAGATTCAAGATTAGAATCCAAATGTCCTGATGAAATCTATCTTTGTTGTTTAGGATCCTCTGAGGATTTACTGAAACCATTGAAAGATGAAGTGATGGATTTGGAAGGAGAAACTGTCACTCTGTCCTGCAAATATTCTGGTTCTGTGTATAATGTTCAGTGGTACCAACAGAAGTCCAGTTCATCTCCTCAATTCATCATTGCTGACTTTTCTGCAAAAACAGAGAAGTTTTCAGTTCAACACAACAAACAGAAGCAGGAGTTTTACCTACAGATCTCCTCTGCTGCAGTGTCAGACTCTGCTGTGTACTACTGTGCTGTGAGGCCCACAGTGACAGGAAACAACAAAACTCTGTACAAAAACCTGCAGAGAACACAAGACTCCATAACATCCACTAGAGGGCGTCACACACTGTGAATGCACTGATAGTTGAGTCATTGTGCTGAAAAGAAAGACAGCAGAGCAGAAAAGAAATGAGCCGAGCTGTTAGTGAGAGGCGATTCCACAGTTTTAAGATTCAGTCCAATACAAATAACTTTTTGCGTAAAACATACAGTACCAATTTCAGATACCAATTCGTGTTCATTTTTATTGGAGAATTTTTTACTTAAACATATTATAATTATCCTTCAATCAAACCACAGAATACGAACCAGATAACAAGTTTAACGTGGAAAGTTCAAAACACAAACCTTAAACAATTAATGAACATGCATATTGTAAGTATGAATAAATACATGCGTGAAAAATGATAAGAACTAAAAAGTGCACACTGTCTTTATAGCTTCAGATTGGTGTTTATGAACAGGAACATAATAACATTTTTAGGATTGAGACATTGTTCTTCTGGCTAACCATCTGTCCTGCTTTAGAAAACAGTCTCTCCACTGTAACAGCTGTAGCAACAGTTTTGAGATATTTCTTTGCCACTTTGCTCAATATGTTTTCCACCAAAGCAAAGGATCATCATTGCCTTGGATCTTTTTTTTCTTCCACGTATCTGCACATTTCAATTCTCACATCTGTATTTGCTGTATGATTTCTCTAATAAGGCAAAACCTGAGTCTCAAACTTCTGCCACAATTCACATCTGGCTGACGTTTTTTCAATTGGCATAAGGTATGTCCGTATGTATGAAGGTATGTCTCTTACAAATGCACACTTTGCTCATACAATGCTTTGTTGCTGCACAAGGGTAACATGCACAACTCACTGCTCTTGGTCACATGACAAGAACAAATGTTCAAAATGCTGTTTCAACACAAAACACTGGAATAACTAACATACCAACCAGAAATACCCCAAAATAACACACACTTTTATTTTCTCCATTATTTATTGATGCTTTAATGAAGTACTCAATACCACATTTAGTAATGTATGGTAATCAATACGTCGATACCTTGGTATCAATACAGCCATCACAACAGTGGAAGCACTGAATAATTTGATTGGTTAAGCTCAACTAAAAAAGTGTTCATTGGCTCCGCCCACTGAACTTCAGATCATCCAGTGACATTATCTCTCCCTCATTGTGCTGCAGTAGAAGAACAGAATTCATCTGCTGTCTGTGTGTCTTCAAGAACTCCAAAGACATGTTGCTTTACCTCTTTTTGCTTCTATCTCACATTCTAGGTGAGTTTAAGAACAGAGATTCAAGTTTGCTTGAAGCTGCTGCATGAACTCATCATCTCATTCATCTAATGGCTTCATTTTCTCCACTTTTTCCAGGACTCACAGCTGGAGACACAATCTCTCCTGATCAGGATCAACTTACAGGAACTGAAGGAAAATCTCTTACAATGAAATGTAACTATCAGACTGATGACAACTTTCCTCAGCTTTACTGGTACAAACATGATTCTGACCTTCATGCTCCTCAGTTTATTCTCTGGAAAGGAGCGAAACGCTACAACAAGCAAGAACTTGTTCATGATAAGCGATATGGATCCAGAGCAACAGACACATCAACTGACCTGATTATCAGTGAGCTAACCCTGGGAGATACAGCTCTTTATTACTGTGCACTAGTAACACAGTGATCCAAAGTGTAGAAGAGGCTGTACAAAAACCTGAAGACAGATATGGACTACTCTTCAAAGAGGAGGGAAGTGGTTTTCAAAGCACAGCTTCATATCAGATGGATTCTGTTCATTCCTGTTTGATCTGAGTCTCTGTGGTTACAGCTGCTAATGACACACTGAGGGAGGATTCACGTCAACACATGATCCACATTAAATACTAAAATCATGTCATAAATTGTCATGTAAAGTGTTAAAATCCCTCATTATAAAATTAGAAACTATATATGTAGTCAGTGTTCTGCATGTTTGCTAAATTTGTTTTGCTAATGTGGCAAGCTACACTAACATAAATGCTAAAGGCTATTTAGCCTCATTACAGTATCTGGTGGAATGGCATTTAAATGTCACAATTGTAAAGATGCCATCTTTTTGTTGGCAGTGATGCCATTAATTTTAACCGTACCTTTTAAAACACAGTCTTCACAACAACACACTGCACACGTTATAGAGGAATAGTGATGATCATCTTGTTCCCATCCCCCTTCCTTGTGTGGGGAGCCAGTTTTCCTTAGACTTTGGCTTCCTGGATCTGGTCATCCGTTTTTCATACAGGGAGGGACATTCCTGAGATCCCTTGCTATGCTATGAGTAGGGGATTACATCACATCTGATCCTGTGGGTGTCCGTGTCCCTGTGCTGCTGGTTCTGGTTTAACCCTTCATGTTCTGGGCTTCTTTTTCTTGTCCCACAATTCTTGCTGGTGCCGTCCTCATAGGCAGGAGGAAATGGCCCCTGCCTTTGCTCTCTACTGGTCCTCTGCGGAGCAGGCAAGTGGTTGCCTGGACCTTGTTGCAGGTGTTAATTGGAAGGGTGCAGGGTAGAAGTGCTATGGACTTTTTGGTGGGGGTGGGACTCTCATCTTGGACTTTGGTGGGCTGGGGCCTTTTGCTGGACACAGACCATGGTGGGGTCTTTGATGTCGTTGGGGGGCTCCTGCACCTGTCCTTCTGTTGGGTTTCCCAGATAGCAGATTTTCTTGATGTTCTTCTCTGTACAGATCTCTAAGGAGACATGACTACCAATACTCCCTCTCTCGTTTGCTGACGGATTAGTGTGGGGGTTATTGGAGGCTCCCTCTGTTTAGTTACTCTATGTTCAAAACATCACTGTCCACAGTAGAACACATGCACTCATCCAAGCACTGGCACCCACTTGCCTTTGCACAAACATGATATTTGCATGACTGCAGGAATGACACATGCTACTATTTGTTTACTTGTATGTCTATTTATCTGTTTGTGAGATGATCTGCATCTGCAACTACTGATGGATAAAAAATTAATACAACTGTTAGAAACATACATTAAAATCGAATCTAAAGCACAGAATAATAGTTACATAATGAATTTTAGTATTAGGCATGTAATGATAAATCAGTTAATTGATTTCTATTCCTACGATCCAATCAGATCAATCTGTCTGAGGCGATTTTTTAATCGAATCGAATAAACCATATACCATAGCAAGAGTTGTTTAAAGTGAAATAAATCTAAAAAAAATCATATTGAAAAAAAAATATATAAATAATATGGGTTGAAGCACTGTGGGTTTTATTTTCTAATGATGTAAAAATGATCAAGTGTCATCACAGAAGACACCACACGTGATGGGAGCAAAAAAATAATAAAACCATCATTACAGTCCAATCTGTGGAAGAACTTTGAATTTTATCAAAAAATGTGACCGTGCTGATAATTTTATCAACTTTGTGTTCATTTTTCTGCCAAAAGAAAACATAAGAGACATATGTCTCCACTAGAGGGCGACATAGTGAAGTGGGCGGGGCTCTCCTCCTGCTCTGTGTTCAACATTCAGTCAATAAGAAGTGGTGCTGTGAAGAGAACAATTGTCAGAGTGAATGTTGAACATCAGCTAGTTTCTCCTGTTGATTGAAACCTTGTTGTACAGATGGAACATTGGCTGTGGATTCTTCTTGCTGCTCTTTTCTTTGGTAAGACACAAAGATCAACATGTTTCCTCTTCAAACACTTCAACACATTACTGAGCTGTACATGAAGAGCTGTTCAAGCTGCTGATTGTTGTCCTTCAATCAATCATCTTTATTGATTCATCTCTTCCTCTGCATGTTCTGTTCTTCCTCAGAGTGTAAAGGAGAAGACAAAGTGATCCAACCAGGAGGAGAAGTCATTGCTGCTGAAGGAGACTCTGTCACTCTCAGCTGTACCTTTGAGACCAGTGATGCATACCCGTATTTGTTCTGGTACAAACAAGAAGTGAACAGTTACCCAAAGTACATGTTAAGACGTGACACCTATGGAACGAAAGACAATGCTCCAAAGTTCAAAAATGACAGATTTAAAGCTGAACTCAAAGGCAAATCAGTTCCTCTGACGATCCATAATCTTCATGTGTCAGACTCTGCTGTGTACTACTGTG
>NC_050528.1:27331471-27341648 GCF_002922805.2 Oryzias melastigma
ATTCTTCCGCGGCCCGGTGGCAATGGGTCTGCGGCCCGGTACCGGTCCGCGGCCCGGTGGTTGGGGACCACTGCTCTAATACATACAAAAGATCCATGTAAACAAGAAGCAGTAATGTCTCTTTCTTAAACTATGCAGATGACACTTTGACCTACATTTCAGTCTCAGCAGAAAACTCCTTCTGTTTCTGCCTCCAATAGATCAGTAGAAAAAAATAGAACAACTTTCTGCAGATAAATACAGACAGACTGAGATCATCATCTTTAGTCCTGAGAAACTCATCAGTAATTTTAAACAGTAATTTTCGGTGATTTTCTCTGAAACCTACAAGTCAAATAACAAATCTCAACTTTAACATGACCTCACACTTAACTTCTAACATCCATTTAAAACTTATGACATCAACATTTTGTCATTTTAAAAGCATCAGCATAAACAAAAGTTTATTGTCTAAACCTTACAGAGAGAGCATATTCACATGTTCATCTCCAGCAATTTAAGAGGTTGTCACTGCTGTAAAATCTTTGCAGTAGCTTCCTGTTGCTCCTTGAAAGTTTATCGCATGAGTTCTGTGATACAGATAAACCTGTCAAGAAACACACTTAAAAGAATAACATTACCCAGAAAAACTGTAGAGGAAACTTGGATTCTGAAGGCTTTCCATTGTACTCTACTGACAGTCTGGGATGTGCTGCCTCAGTTCACTCTATGCTGAATGCTCAAAGGACAAGATATTATTTTACGCTTTCAAAATAGAACAAAATATGATCTTGGTTGGTCTTTGGACAGACTCCTGAGCACATTTCCTCTGACAGATGATCCACACATCAACTTTAATGAACTTCAAAGTCTTGACTTGGTTCTCTGCAAACTGGAGAACTCAGATAAAATTTTCTTCCTGCCTTTGCTCCACAGAAACAAACCACAGCAGGAGGAGGAGCTTCACAGCAGAACATGAAGCTTCATGTTGGAGCTGAAGAGCTGCTGTGTTCTCTCTGTTCTTCATTCAGTACCAGAGAAAAGAATGTTGCTGCTTCTCATCTGGATGATGATAGTCTCCTTTCAAACTGGTAAGTCATCAAAAGATGCAGATGGAAAAGGAGATGATGGACAGGAGAAACATCTGCAGATGTTTGAACTGATTTACTTTGAGATGATCAAAGTCAGATTCAAGATTAGAATCCAAATGTCCTAATGAAATCCATCTTTGTTGTTTCCAGGATCCTCTGAGGATTTACTGAAACCATTGAAAGATGAAGTGATGGTTTTGGAAGGAGAAACTGTCACTCTCTCCTGCAAATATTCTGATTCGATTCGGTTTTTCTACTGGTACCAACAGAAGTCCAGTTCATCTCCTCAGTTCATCATCGCTGACTTTTCTGCAAAAACAGAGAAGTTTTCAGTTCAACACAACAAACAGAAGCAGGAGTTTTACCTACAGATCTCCTCTGCTGCAGTGTCAGACTCTGCTGTGTACTACTGTGCTGTGAGGCCCACAGTGACAGGAAACAACCAAACTCTGTACAAAAACCTGCATAGAATACAAAATACTACAGAACATCCACTAAAGCAGGGATCTCCAACCATTTTGAAACTGAAAGCTACTTCATGGGTACTGAGTCATATGAAGGGCTACCATTCAGAAATAACATATTTGCTTAGTTATAGTTAGTTATCAATAATGATACTCCTCTATGTAAAGAAACTGAAATCTCACCATTATTATCAACAATGACAAGCTGGGAAACAAATATCAATATTCAGCACTTTATTATTGATTTTTTTTTTTGCTTTATTTTCAAATAAGCCAAAAACAAACAAACAAACAACAATAAAAAAAGAGCCAATGCTAATGATCCCACTACAATCCAAGATGTAACAAAAGATGTTCAGAGTTTGAAAAAGAGCTTTGGATGAAGCCAAAAGCTTATCAAGTCCAAGCATCTTCATTTTTATTCAGCCCATTTCAAATATTTCTCCATCAATACTGAGCAATATGAACATGAAACAAAATGAATCAGTTAATTTTCTCTATGTTGTACTATGTTTATCAATTATGTAATGTTAAAGAAAAATCAACTTACACATTTTTAAACAAATCTTGTCACATTTTGAGCTAATGACGATAACTGCAGCATATTTAACAAAATTAATGATTTTTGAACACAAGAAGTTCACCTAAAGTTATCTAGAGTTCATATATCATGAATATATTGCTAAGACATTTTAATTTTTTAATCTATGTAAATGCAAGTGTTATTTAAAAAAATTGCAACAGAATAAAATTACATTTTAGACGCGGCCCGCAAGTGTGCTATTTTTAGAAGAGACTTGGGGACACCTTGTGTGGTCCCGAGGCCACTACGTTGGTGACCCCTGCACTAGAGGGTGAAAACACTTTGAAAACACTAATTGTTATTGGACTGATGACAAAACAATAGTAAAGATCAGAGACAGAGCTGCTGTGGAAGCACTAAACTCTTTGATTGGTTGAGGTGAACCAAAAAAAAATAGTGTTCATTGGCTCCGCCCACTGAACTTCAGATACTCCAGTGACATTATTTCTCCCTCTTTGTGCTGCAGTGGAAGAACAGAGCTCATCTGCTGTCTGTGTGTCTTCAAGAACTCCAAAGACATGTTGCTTTACCTCTTTTTGCTTCTATCTCACATTCTAGGTGAGTTTAAGAACAGAGATTCAAGTTTGCTTGAAGCTGCTGCATGAACTCATCATCTCATTCATCTAATGGCTTCATTTTCTCCACTTTTTCCAGGACTCACAGCTGGAGACACAATCTCTCCTGATCAGGATCAACTTACAGGAACGGAAGGGAAATCTGTTACAATGAAATGTAACTATCAAACTGGTTCCAGCAGTCCTTGGCTTTACTGGTACAAACAGGATTCGGACATTCAGGCTCCTCAGTTTATTCTCTGGAAGGGAGCAAAAATTTCCACAAGTGAACTTATTCCAAATAATCGATATAAATCCAGAACAACAGAAACATCAACTGAACTGATCATCACAAAGTTAACTCTGGCAGACACAGCTCTCTACTACTGTGCTGTAGACACACAGTGATCCAAAGTGCAGAAGAGGCTGTACAAAAACCTGAAGACAGATATGGACTACTCTTCAAAGAGGAGGGAAGTGGTTTTCAAAGCACAGCTTCATATCAGATGGATTCTGTTCATTCCTGTTTGATCAGAGTCTCTGTGGTTACAGCTGCTAATGAAACACTGAGGGAGGATTCAAATTAAACACTGAAATTATGAAGAAAAGGTTATGAATGTTAAATTAACATTAAAATAGAATAGATTAAAGCTTTATTACTCCTATCAAGGAGAAATTACCTTGTTACCAAAGGTCTTTTCTTCATTACAAAAAACCCAAAGCGGTATTTTAATCCATGCATTTCATAGTATTCCCCCAAAAAGCTGCACTCTTAGCACCAGCCCCTCCGATACTCACAAAAATGAGTGGGTCCTCACATGCTGATGCCACAGAGCCAGACTTGATGGTAATTCAGTGAAGATTTATTTGATGAAAACAGCAACAAACTAAGGAGCAGATAGGCAGTGGAGGCAGGAGGCTTTGACCAAAGACAGCTGCTACAGGAACTAGGAGGCCACATGGAAGTGGAATAACCTGGCAGGGAGGAAGAGCCAGGAGGAGGCTTTTAAAGCTGATTTAATTGGAAGCAGGTGTGCAGCGTCACCAGTTAGAGAGGGCCACGCCTCCTGCCCCACGCCACCCTGTGCACAAAGGAGACAAAACATAAGTACAAAAACACAAAACCAAATAAAGAAAACCCCAAACCATAACAAACACCCAATTGCTCCACAGAGCTAGCGGTGATTAACAAAAAACTTCATTTTAGATTTACCATACCGTATATCTTCTAATCGCGTCCTGTCTTCAATAAATCCCAGCTCAAGCAAGTGTTTGTTACTTTAGACATGGGGCTCCTTGGAGACACCACCATCCCCACCACCCCACCCCGGCCCGGTTGGCACAGTCATGCAGACACCGAGTGTATTTCTGTTAGGAACCAGTGTAGTGATGGCCAGGGCTACAAAAGACAGATATATGTTATGTGCATCCATCTTTGAAAAAGTTAGAATGTTTTGGGGTTTTGTGGGAGAATGCAGACATGCTGCCAACGATTAGCTCTAAGATGACATCATGAAATGGATGGCACCAACATGAAGCGGCAGATGGAACCTCTGGAATCGAGTCGTTTTACTTCAGCATAGGAAAAGATTCACCAAAAAACCTAATATTTCATAAATAATTAGTTTTTTAATTTTTCAAAGGTAATATACAACCATACATGTGTATATAGTTTACATGTGGATAATAGGCATAAGAAAATCATTGTAAGGCTCCTTTAAACTCTCAAAGAGAGAGAGCTCATCAGTGCACCCATGGTCTAGTGCAGAGGATGGTGATGAGGAGGATTGTCAATGGTCGCGTTTCAATTAACTCTGAAACTTCGTGAATTAAAATTTCGATAATAAATTCTCCTAATGGAAACACCACAATTTTGAAAAAACTCACATTTTTAGAAAAAAAGTTTTTCCGCTTAGAGGAGGTGGTATTTGGGATGTATCGAAATAGACATTTTTCACAAAACTGTAATGGAAACACTTTTTTTTTTTAATAAATGTGTTTCTCGGTATGAAGTGTCTCCTTTGGGATCTTTCTGCGAGAGATCCAACAGCGTCACAGCTCTTTAGAAATTCCGTGTCATACAGAATCTTGCAGATCCTCCATAAAATCATCAAGATTTCGTCATCGCTTCATCTGTAGCCGCACTTTTGCAGCTTGAAGCCTGAAGTCTCCTTTGAAATGAGCACGTGGTAGGTGAAAAGGTACGAGGACCGCTCAGAGTTAGAAAATAACATTTTTATTACAAAAGTTCTAAAAATCAATGAAAAACAAAAGAGTTCAATAAAACCATCATACCAACGAAATAGGGAAAAGATCAGTTAGCTGAGGCCCATTTAGCTGCGCAAGGTGGAGGCCCCCCAAAAATATAATTCACCCCAAACACGTGATATGACACACTCACACATGAATCCCTTCACCAGGACACGACACTCCAAACAAGGGAAAACCTCCACCTGGGCACGAGACTTGGTCCTCAGAACTGAGGGAAGGGGGAAAACAAATAATTAAAATCCACACACAAAAAGAAATATAAATAAAAAAAAACAGGACACTTTTGGGCCGAAGTGGGAGCTGAGCTGATCGGCTCGTGCAGCTCCACTTCACCAAATGAAAACAAAACAAAACACAGTGCTCATTCAGTAATTAAAACCACAACCTTAAAAGCGCAAAGCTAAAAAGATATTTGGTTAAAAGTCTGGAAGTAAGAACCTCTCGTGTTCTCCGGTGGGGGCAGAGTCTGGGAGTGCACTGGTATTTCAGCATGCACCTCCGACGGATGTTGCGGCGGAAAGCCACCCCAGCAGAATCCTCTACGTACACGGCGTGGTTAAGAACAAGCGAGCAGGTGATCCAATAATAGCGGGAGCACCAGAAAGTCCCTGGCTGGGGAAGACATTAAATAAAAAAAAAGACAGCTTACAGGAACGTGCGAGGCTTTGAGCACTGCTGACTTACCCGACTGTTTGTCACTTGAGAGGAACAGAATTGCCGTTTGTTTTGTTATCCAGAGCTACAACAAGTAACAGAAGTAATGTGAAGCCGGCTGACATCTTCCCCTCGGCAGCCCGGCACCGCTCCATACCTGCAAGGCAAACCGGAAGTCCACAACCGGAAGTGGGCGGTTCCAAGGACCAGAAGATGCCCATCATGGCCAGTGAGCACCTTGATCTTTATATAGTGCCTCTAGAGGGCACTGCCTGTAATTACCCTCACAGCCACACCTGCAACAATCCATCCTGCTACATCCACCCCCACAAAATGCATTGTCGCCCCGACGATGGTATGCAGGGCTGACTACAACCAAGGCCTAAAAGTGACTGCTAGGGCCACATGTACTGATGAGCAGCTTTGCCCTTCCCCTGCTGCCCTAGGAAGCCTGTGAACATTTGAATGATGTCCAGCGGTGACCCGTGACGTCCGGTGCACTGGGGCGCTGCTTGTACTCTACTTGTACTCAACTGGTAAGGTGGCCCTGGAGGTAGAAGGTACCGCAGTCTCAGGGGAGGCTTCCTCAACCCGCAAGTCAGATCTAGTTTCCTGCTCAGCCCCATTTGAACACTCCTCCTGCAACACAAACCAGCCCCCGTTCTCTAGCAGGTCCTGATTGGGGGGACCTCGAGGGAGAAAGGCATGGTGGCTGAACTTCCACCTCCTCGGCTTGTTCCCTTTGTACAACTGCCTTAAGTAGGGACTGATGAACCTGTCAGGATTTGCAAGGATCATTCTGTGGGGCAATGGTGTACACCGAGCCCCCCTCTCCAGGTGTCTTTTGAACTGTATGCACCCTGTGATCCCATAAATAGCTAATTTTCTGTCGTCCACAGAACCCAAGGTCTTGCACCAACACCAGCTGACCTTCCGCTAGAGGAGGGTCCCTCACCCCTTCATCGTGGCCGTTTTTCCTGCGATCTGCAGTCGCTCGAAGCCTCTCCCTGGCACCTTCAAAAACCAGCTGTAGCCGGGCTTGATGTTCACGAATCCACTCATGCACGGTGCCCGCTGTTGGCTCTTGGACTCGACCCAACAGGAAGTCAACTGGGAGCCTTGGCTCCTGTCCAAACATTAAAAAGAAGGGCAACTCACCCGTTGACTGGTGGGGAGTTGTGTTGTAAGAATACAGGAGCTGTGGCAGGCACACGCTCCAATCTCGCTTCCGGGAGACTGGCAGGGTTCTGAGCAAATCATGCAGGGTTCTGTTAAACAGCTCACACTGTCCATTACCTGCTGGATGGTAAGGTGTGGTGCAAGACTTCTCCACTCCACAGAGATCACAGAGTTGGTGTATGAGGGCGCTTTCAAAGCTCCGCCCCTGATCGGAATGTATCAGAGCTGGGACGCCAAATTTAGAGAACCATTCTGTGACCAGAACCTGGGCCACTGATGCAGCACGCTGGTCACGAGTGGCAACTGCCATGGTGTACTTGCTAAATACATCAGTCATGACCAGAACATTCTCAATGCCACTAGCAATGGCTTCCAGCACAGAAAAGTCCATGGCCACAAGCTCGTTTGGACAGGTAGCCAGCAGATGGGCCATGGGGGCGCGGGATGGAGGACAAGTGACTTTGGCCACCTAGCACCGCTCACACTGACTTCACCAGTCCGCCACCTGGGATGACATACCAGGCCAATAACAGCGTTGACGCAGCAGGTCAAGGGTCCTCTCTACCCCTTGATGTCCATGCTGCTGATGGATGGCTATTAACACTTCCCCCTTCAGAGAGCCAGGAAGCAAGATGTGCAGCACTGCCTCACACCCATCGTCACAAAGGATTCTCTCCTGTACAGGACCCCGTCTTGCTCGACCAGCCGGTTTCACTGTTGCAGCAGTGCAATTGTGGGTATTTATAAATTTTAACTTATAGATTGATTAAAAGAGTAACTTTTAATTATCAATCTCAACATAGTGAAGAAAAACAAGATGGACTAAAATTTGTTTCAAGAAAACCTGATATCAGCCTCTCAGAGACAGGGCCAAAAAAACTACAAGACCTACCATTGCCAGAGAGATAAGCGAGTACAGGACCATGGGGGGGTGCTCTCAGAGCAAGAAGAGACTCCTACAGGAAAAGGAAAGATGAACATTATGATTGAAATACAATTTCTGTGGAAAGTGGAGCCTGAAATATTCACAACTGCTGTTTATAAACCGTGATGTGCCTCCCACCAAAGAGGACTGTATGTCTATATGGCATGTAAAATCTAGGAATGGGGGGTTAGTGCAGATCTTATTTTATGCCATCATTGATATACATGTTCTACATTTGATGTATGTTTAGTTCAGGTTGTTATGTTAATTAATAAACATTTTGACATTTTGTCTTGTGTTTTATTTTACACTTAACAACAAAAATGTGCATGTTTGAAGTTGTGTTAAATACAATATTTCCAGAAAAAAGTATCTGCATCAATATCGGGAACACATGCCCTGATATTACTTGATATTGGATCGATACCCAAATACCCACTTGTACCAACAACTGCACCACCAAAAAGATGTTATACAGCCCAACCTTTATCTTTCTGTCAAGAGAAGACCTGAAGAACCCTTTCCTTCACATCAGAAATCATCTTTTGTCTTCCACTAGAGGGCGACATGGTCAAGTGGATGGGGCTCTCTTCCTGCTCTGTGTTCAACATTCAGTCAATAAGAAGTGGTGCTGTGAAGAGAACAATTGTCAGAGTGAATGTTGAACATCAGCTAGTTTCTCCTGTTGATTGAAACCTTGTTGTACAGATGGAACATTGGCTGTGGATTCTTCTTGCTGCTCTTTTCTTTGGTAAGACACAAAGATCAACATGTTTCCTCTTCAAACACTTCAACACATTACTGAGCTGTACATGAAGAGCTGTTCAAGCTGCTGATTGTTGTCCTTCGATCAATCATCTTTATTGATTCATCTCTTCCTCTGCATGTTCTGTTCTTCCTCAGAGTGTAAAGGAGAAGACAAAGTGATCCAACCAGGAGGAGAAGTCATTGCTGCTGAAGGAGACTCTGTCACACTCAACTGTACCTTTCAGACCAGTTTCACAGTGACCTCATATTTGTTCTGGTACAAACAAGAAGTGAACAGTTACCCAAAGTACATGTTGAAGCGTTACTCATCAACAGAAGATAATGCTCCAGAGTTCAAGATAAAAAAATTTAATGCTGAACTCAAAGGCAAATCAGTTCCTCTGACGATCCATAATCTTCATGTGTCAGACTCTGCTGTGTACTACTGTGCTCTGCAGCCCACAGTGACAGGAAACAGCAAAACTCTGTACAAAAACCTGCAGAACAATTCTCCTCACTATCTGAAAAAAAACAAAACGCTTGGGGAATACCTGCTACTACCACTGGAGGGCACTGTGCAACCGCCAGTTACATTTGATGCACAATGCTTAAATAACAGCCACTTGATGGCGCTCTCAGGCAGAAAAAAGATCCATGTAAACAAGCAGCAGTAATGTATCCTTCCACATGTACTGTATTTGACACTTTCATTTCCGTCTCAGCTGGTTAATAAGGACTAGAGGACTCAATCTGTTTTACCTTTCTGCAGATAAAGAAACAGACTGAGATAATCATCTGTGCTCCAGAGAAACTTAGAGAAAGTATTAGTTGTAAGTATTTTTTTTTCTAAAACCTACAAATCAAGTTAGGAATATTTTCTGTAATCCTTGTGCTATCCCAGGCATGTTCCCATTAAAAGTGGGGTCATCTGGACCACACTGAACTTTTTTTAAATGATTTTTTTATCTTCACTGATGTCCGTTGCTGACATAAAATCCTGTTCACCTTTGTCATGGGAGGGATCACACATCAATATATGGGTTGGGTCATCTGGACCCCATAAGAGAGCACAAAGGGTTAATATGAGCTTATACTTAACCTCTAATAGTAACATAATATCCATAACATGATCAGCATTTTAACACAATAAAAACATCACTGGAATCAAAGGTTTACTATACAAACCAGACAAAGACCATATCCACATGTTAATGTCCAGCAGGTCAGGGGTTGTAACTGCTGTAAAATCTTTGCAGTGGCTTCCTGTTGATACTTGAATGTTTTGTGCATCAATTGTGTGATACAGATAAACCTCTTTTGAAATACACTCAGAGAACAGAACTGATCAAAGTATTTAACCCAGAAAAACTCTAAAGCAGGTGGTGGGCACTCAGCTCAAACCACCCTGCCTTAACATTTGGTCAGATCCACAGATCAATCAATTTAATCCACAGATTAAAATCATGTGACAGAGTCACATGATTTTACATCCATGTGATGGAGACCTGCAAAGAATGTGACATTCTTTGCAGTGTTATGACATCCTCCTGCAGTCTGTGCCCTTATCGGAGTGTGTTAACTTCCTCTTTTTTACCTTTTAGTGTTTATTATATCATATATTATACTACATTTATTGTATTCATTTTATTTATTACTTTTTAACAGAATGCATCAAGGTCGTAAAGCAGTGGTACAGCAAGAATTTTCTAAATTTGAATGCTCCAAAAACA
>NC_050528.1:27342804-27352558 GCF_002922805.2 Oryzias melastigma
ACCATATCTTGACCAGAGGTTTTGATGAAATATATTTTGGAGTCTCCCCATAGATGGTTCACTACAAATAAATTTACCCTAGTTTAGGTGCAGAAGGTAATTTTGCATTTATCTTTTTGTTTTTCATTGTTCCAATCATTCAAACACCACATGGAAACAGCATTTCTCTAAGTTAACAATTTACGAAAGGTACATAAAGTCATTGCTACAATTGACACTAAAATGAGAACAAAAAAGGCACAGTTTTAGAAAAAAAATAAAATAAATGTTCAGTTTGAAAATTAATATATATATATATATATAAAATATATATATATATATATATATGTATGTGTGTATATGTGTGTTATTTCTGGCTCTATAGAGGACAAGTATGGAAGTTTTTTTTGCTTATAATTCAAAGTTTTATGCATTTTTCAATTGACAATTCAATTTGCAATTCATCATGCAATTTGAGAATGCATTTTGTAATTTACAATTCAATTTGAAAATATACAATTCAATATCACAATTTTCCAAAATAAAATATTGCATAAAAACAAAATCAATTGCATTGTAAATTGTCAGGGGTTTTTGACGTCATTATTCAAATGATAATGCATTTTGTAATTTACAATTCAATATGCAGTTTGACCTTTCATTTTGAAATGCATTTTTTAATTGACAATTCAATATTCAGATTAGGCTTTTGATATGACAATTCCTTTTGCAATTTCATTTCAATATTATAATTTTGAAAAGTAAAATATTGAATAAAAACAAAATCAATTGCATTCTATATTGTCTTGGGTTTTTGATGTCATAATTCAAATGACTATGCATTTTGTAATTTACAATTCAATATTTAAAAAGGACATTTCAATCCATGGTTTGGTTCAAATTCATTTTAAAGTAACTTTAAATCTACTGCATAGTAAAATCCCACGCTCTGTGTGTTTCAAAACTCAATTCATCATGCAAAACAGCGCCCCCCGCTGTAATGCATTCTCAGTTTCATCCACGCACTCAAAGTGTGCCATTATTCAAACTGCTTTGCATTCTGTCAAGATGGGCGGGGCCTTCCACCACATATATGCTAAATCCCGCCTCCACTTCCTTTTGACCAATCAAAAAATAGTAAAGAATCAGCTAAGCAATGGAGTTGTTTGTTGTCGGAAGTTACAGAAGAGAATGCTATCTGCTAAAGAGTTAGCTTCTATCTGGATGACTTACACTACAACCGCTGTGTGACAGCTCAAAGAGATTTTGGAGCACAACTTAAGGGCTGCTGTGAACTTTAAGACAGCGGTCCCCAACCCTCGGGCCGCTGACCGGTACCGGTATCGGTCCGTGGCGCACTTGGTACCAGGTCACAGACAGAAAAAAAAACGTGCGGTCGGGCGCGCTAGTTCAATGATTTTAACAAGTCTAAAGGTTTAAACTTAGCCTTTGTGGTTAAATTCCCCCTTCACTTCAAAGTAGATGCTAATCAAACGCTAACTTTAGCCGAGTCTGAACTGTATAATGGATAAATAAAGCAAAATAAAACGACACAACCATCGTAAAACGGGTATTTTCTGAATATAATAATAAACGTGAATCCACCGTGTCTTCATCTTTATTATCTGTGTTTGTGAAACATTGGATTGAAGACTGTCGCCACATTTCATTACACAGAGCGGCTCCTGCGGCGTGAGAGCTGATGTCTCCAGAAATCCGTTTTTGTCGAGGAAGACTCGGTTTGTCTGTAAACAGCAGATTTTTTTCTGGGAAGTCGAAGGTCCCGCTTCAGTTCCTCGCTGGTTCTTTCCTGGCCGAAAGAGAGGTTCTGAATACGTTTTATTGTTTTGATTTTGTTAGATAGAAGCTCTGAACTAAGTAGCTAGCTGCTCTCAGTCAAGAGACCAACACGGATGTAGAAACAACGTCCGGGAGATTTTTCTCCTGAGCTTGCATCTTGCTCAAAGCTGTAAGACTGAATAGCTCTGATGCTGCTCGCCATTTTTGTTGAACCAGTAACGTTGGGGCGTGAGTAGCTGTAAGCTAGAGGGAGATTGCTTCAACAGAGAGCTCTCAGCAAAAACCAAGGGAAGATGGCGTTCGGGTAAGTCTGCAACAAGAGTCCCGCCAACAACTCAGAGGGTAATTTCTATGGAACAACTGCCACTAAAAAAAGTTTTAGAAAATGACAGTTTTTTATATTTTGGTTAATAGTAAGTAATAAATAATAATGACAGTAAAAGACCAACAAGAAAACACTGACAGATGATCCACACATCAACTTTAGTGAACTTCAAAGCCTTGACTTGGTTCTCTGCAAACTGAAGAACTCAGAAACTTTTCTTCATGGCTTTGCTCCACAGAAACAAACCACAGCAGGAGGAGGAGCTTCACAGCAGAACATGAAGCTTCATGTTGGAGCTGAAGAGCTGCTGTGTTCTCTCTGTCCATTTTTATTAAAGGCAATCATTTAATTAATAGAAATTACACTTCTATGCTGATTCAGTTCAATGAAATTATGCTGTTAAGTTACAACATATACGGAGGACTGAGGTGTAAAAAGTCAAACATTTATTTATCAGAATTATCGCAAAAAACACTACAAGAAGCTATATATAAATATTGATATTAACTTCACATAAACTGGATAAAAGGGTTTTAAATATCCACTATTTTAGTCATCCTAAATGTTGTTTAAACAAATAGTTTCAATCATTAAAATGCAAAACATCAACAAGAATAATTAACAATAATGAAGAAAGAATATCTCTCCTGCACTAGTTTAACCTGAACTTTAACATGGTCGTTCAGAATGATCAAACTACAAAACAAAATTTGCACAAAAATAACGGTCAGCTACAGAATGATTTCTACAACATTCTTTACAGTACTTGTGTTCAGTTTTGTGTGAGTTACTAATCCATAAAGTCCAGTTTGTCTGGTTTTAATGGTGCTGCTTTATCACAGGAACACACTGACTTGACAGTTTGTGAGAATTGAACATTTTGAGACAGACATCGGTAACTGTCTTTCTACAGGGACACCAGAAGAATTTGATATGAGCACTTGTCCATTTTCTTTCAAACAAATAAATTGGGTTACATTTCCATCCTGAAAATGCTACCTCTGCTGCTGACACTTCTGTTAAATATTGGCAGTGCTGTGCACACGTGCAGATCATGGGGCTTGCCCCGCCCACTTGATTCCCCAGCCAGTCGTGATCTCAAATAAGATCCCCACCACTCCCCCCAAACACACACAGAGACACGGCGTCACATTGAAGTAAAGCACCAGGATTTGTACTTTTGCTAAAAGTAACTAGTTTGATTCCTTTAACTGATAGAGTTGAGCAAAAAAAGGGCCCCGCCCACTGAACTTCAGATCATCATTATTTCTCCCTCATTGTGCTGCAGTGGAAGAACAGAGTTCATCTGCTGTCTGTGTGTCTTCAAGAACTCCAAAGACATGTTGCTTTACCTCTTTTTGCTTCTATCTCACATTCTAGGTGAGTTTAAGAACAGAGATTCAAGTTTGCTTGAAGCTGCTGCATGAACTCATCATCTCATTCATCTAATGGCTTCATTTTCTCCACTTTTTGGACTCACAGCTGGAGACACAATCTTTCCTGATCAGGATGAACTTACAAGAACTGAAGGAAAATCTCTTACAATGAAATGTAACTATCAGACTGATTATAGCTATCCCGATCTTTACTGGTTCAAACATGATTCTGACCTTCAGGCTCCTCAGTTTATTCTCTGGAAAGGAGCAAAAGATAACACAAATGAACATATTCCAGATAAACGATATATATCCAGAACAACAGACACATCAACTGAACTGATCATCACAAAGTTAACTCTGGCAGACACAGCTCTCTACTACTGTGTTCTAAACCCACCACAGTGATCCAAAGTGTAGAAGAGGCTGTACAAAAACCTGAAGACAGATATGGACTACTCTTCAAAGAGGAGGGAAGTGGTTTTCAAAGCACAGCTTCATATCAGATGGATTCTGTTCATTCCTGTTTGATCAGAGTCTCTGTGGTTACAGCTGCTAATGAAACACTGAGGGAGGATTCACATCAACACATGATCCACATCAACCAATAAAATCATGAGGAAAACATGTTATATAAAGCATTAGAATAGAATAAAATACAATATGGTAAAATAAAATATAGTATTTAAGAAAAGAATAGAATAGAGGTGAATTCACAATGAACGTGATTCGCGCAGCAGAGGCAGCTCAACAGGTCGCTGCATCGCATCTGCCAATCAGTAACTCACCATTGAGCATGGGTCATTTTCAGTGACTTGATCAGCGGGTAAATTACTAGTCCAAAGCGAGCGTTTTGTCTAGACTGTTCATCTTTTTCCTTTACCTATTTGAGCCCAAGTTCTCAGAGCTCATCCAGCTACTCTGGGTTGAACGCTGGATGCACTCTGGACAGATCAGCGACTTTCACTACTGCGGCATGGCTCACAATATACCAGCAGAGAGAGAGAGCGAGACGCTGTCGGATGCAGAAGCAGCCAGCTCAGGTCTCATCGAGACATTAAAAAAAGGAAAAAAGTCTCCAAGTTTTATTTTCCTCCCTTGGATTAATACAAGACAGTGAGCCTTCCAGCTCATTCACAGAGACACAGAAACACAGCGGAAAGCGACTCTAATACAGACACACCCCCTGTACCTGGAAAAAATGTCAATGATAATCATAAAAACTCAAACATGGAGAATGATTACTGATGTTTTTCTTGAAAACTCAGGTAACAGCAAAGTTACCAACCATCACATAAATGAGAATATTCATTCATTTATGATGTTTTTCTCATTTCATCATATTCTTTTAATGATTATTAAAAGGCATCTGAGGAGAGTAACACACTTATTTCTCCCTTTTTTGAGGAACAGCAATGAGCAAAACAGCAATTAGATTTTTGCATAAAATTAGCTACTGTGTTAAGCTAAGCCACTTTGCATTTATGGAGCCCATTTGAGAGATTTAAATTAATATTTTAACTTAAAAATCCAGACATATTTTCTAGAAAATACTTTGGGTAACACGAATGAAATTTTAGTTTTTTTTTTTTTTTATTAAAAATATAAATAAAGGACATGAAAATATCACTGATAGAATGTGCCAAATATTTAATAGTATGAAATGTGTTTTGGTAACAACAATGAGTCAAAACCTGGTGATGGCAGAAAAATGGTAATTTTAACCGAAATATAATGATATTTTTGTAAAACTTTTGTTTTGCAGGAGTAGATGTAATATAGAGTAAGACTAAAATGCAAAAAAATCTGGTCTTGGAAAAGTTTGTTGATGATACATTGTGATAAAGTGTATCATTTGGCAGTGGGGACAACCAAGAAATATAATATTTCTAGATATATTATTTTCATTATGTTATTAATTGTATTTCAGACCCTCCAGGATTTTGTGATGTTGCGATTGTAACTATTAATACAAGAATCAAGCAAACCCCCCCCCATTCACCTGCTGCTCACCTCGCAACCTTTTGTTTACACCGCAACTTCCCTGCAACTTTGACCAATCTACTGTGACAACAGTCATCGATGACGACGCAGCTTACTGACTTTTTCCCTTCTGACTTCTTCCCGAGAGCCATGCTCTTTTTTTATCAACTCTCTTTAGTCTTCTTCTACTTTTTTCTCTTCCCCCACCCCGCCACCTGCGCGGGCGTAGACACGGTAAAGTGGGGGTTCACTGAGCGTTACTGCAGACGAGCACATGGTGGGGTAGGGCGGTGCACTGAGTGTGGGTGCGCACGCAGGAAGGTAGGAGTGAGATGAGCGATATTGCGGGCAGGTGCGCTCCTGGTGGGGAAGGGGAGTGCGCTTAGTACTGTTGCAGTAGTATTTTCTTAGTGCATTTATCACAATAATAAGAGTTGGATTATGAGAATGTGAATTTTATTTCCTAATTAACATTTTTAGGTGCTTTTCAAATATATATATACTGCTCACAAAAATTAAAGGAGCAGTCAGAGCACCATTTCCTAGGCAGTAGAGGTCTGTGCGTCCCTCCTGTCTCCCCAGACCATCACTGACCCACCACCAAATCTGTCATGTTGAGCCACGTTGCAGGCAACATAACGTTCTCCTCGTCTTCTCCAGACTCTTTCACGTCTATAACAGGTGCTCAGGGTGAACCTGCTCTCGTCTGTGAGAAGTACAGGGCGCCAGTGGCGGACTTGCCAATTCTGGTGTTCTTGAGCAAATGCCAGTGGAGCTCCACGGTGCTGGGCAGTGAGAACAGGGCCCACTACAGGACGTCGCGCCCTCAGGCCACCTCCATGAAGTCTGTTCCTGATTGTTTGGGTAGAGACATTCACACCAGTGGCCTTCTGGAGGTCATTCTGTAGGGCACAAGCAGTGCTCAGCCTGTTCCACCTTGCACAAAGGAGCAGGTATCGGNTCACACCAGTGGACCTCTGGAGGTCATTCTGTAGGGCACGAGCAGGTATGGGTCCTGCTGAGGGGTTGAGGACCTTCTACGGCCCTGTCCAGCTCTCCCAGAATAACCAGCAGTCTCCTGACGTCTCCTCCATGTTCTGGAGATTGTGCTGGGAGACACATTAAACCTTCTGGCTGCAGCACGTGTGGATGTGCCATCCTGGAGAAGTTGAACAACCTGGTCAACTTCTGTAGGGTTTAGGAATCTCCTCATACTGCCAGTAGAGATAATTATCAAGCCAAAATCAGAACGAGTGGAACACCAGCCAAAAAAGATCATGGAACCGGAATCCTGCCTGATAGAACCGGAATCCCGCCTGACGGACCGGAATCCCGCCTGATAGAACCGGAATCCCGCCTGACAGAACCGGAATCCCGCCTGACGGACCGGAATCCCGCCTGATAGAACCGGAATCCCGCCTGACAGAACCGGAATCCCGCTTGACCAAACTGACCAGTCAAAACCAGTCAAAACTGAAGTTCCACCAGTCAGTACCAGAGTTCTGCCCGACGGTACCAGAGTTCTGCCAGTCAGAACCGGAGGTCCACTGGGTCTGGGCTCTTACCAGCAGCGGCATGGCCAGGTCTGCAGCGTAGACGAAAGCTGCTCCCAGAGCGAACCCCACCGCCACCGGCACAAACGCCAGCGAGCCGTACTTCCCAGAATCCTCCGCCATGTCGATGGCTGGTGCCAGCAGTGACCAATAGGAGGCCGCCAGCATCACCTGGAAGAGAAGAGGAGGGCTGGATGAGTTAACGGAGCAGACAGAACCAGCAGCAGGATCCGATTCGGATTTACTCAACACACAAGAACACTCAACTTTACACCAAACTTGATGACAGTTGAAGACGTTATTTTGCTGCTAATCTCCCCAAACATGAAGACAAAAACATTACCCACAATGCACCAGGATAAGGAGAATAAGTTGATGTTTTCCTAAAGAGAAGCGACCCAGAACCTTTGATCATTTTCTTTAAACTCTTTTAGTCTGAAGCTGCAGAATCTGCTGCTGTGGTGAGAAGAGACGGAAAGATGAACAGAACCAGAATTCACCGTCAGGATCTGAAACCGCTTTAGAAAACGGACCAACGAGCAAAGATCACCTTCAACAGGTAACGCGAGTTTTGATTGATGCTGTAGAACAGCTGCAACATGTTTAAGGTTAGAAAGAAGAGCAGGAAGTTTACTTGTGTGGAGGATATGGAGGACAAACTTCTCTGTGAACGGATCAGAATCCTGTCCAGAACCAACCAGGATCTCTTCAGGGCCGACTCCTGTCCAGAACCAACCAGGATTTCTTTAGGGCCGACTCCTGTCCAGAACCAACCAGAATCTCTTCAGGATCGACTCCTGTCCAGAACCAACCAGAATCTCTTCAGAACCAACCAGGATCTCTTTAGGGCCGACTCCTGTCCAGAACCAACCAGAATCTCTTCAGGACCGACTCCTGTCCAGAACCAACCAGGATCTCTTTAGGCTGACTCCTGTCCAGAACCAACCAGAATCTCTTCAGAACCAACCAGGATCTCTTCAGGACCGACTCCTGTCCAGAACCAACCAGAATCTCTTCAGAACCAACCAGGATCTCTTTAGGACCGACTCCTGTCCAGAACCAACCAGAATCTCTTCAGGATCGACTCCTGTCCAGAACCAACCAGAATCTCTTCAGAACCAACCAGGATCTCTTCAGGACCGACTCCTGTCCAGAACCAACCAGAATCTCTTCAGAACCAACCAGGATCTCTTCAGGACCGACTCCTGTCCAGAACCAACCAGAATCTCTTCAGAACCAACCAGGATCTCTTTAGGACCGACTCCTGTCCAGAATCAACCAGAATCTCTTTAGGGCCGACTCTTGTCCAGAACCAACCAGGATCTCTGTAGGGTTGACTCCTGTCCAGAATCAAGCAGGATCTCTTTAGGGCCGACTCCTGTCCAGAACCAACTAGAATCTCTTCAGAACCAACCAGGATCTCTTCAGGACCGACTCCTGTCCAGAACCAACCAGAATCTCTTCAGAACCAACCAGGATCTCTTTAGGACTGACTCCTGTCCAGAACCAACCAGAATCTCTGTAGGGCTGACTCTTGTCCAGAACCAACCAGGATCTCTTTAGGACTGACTCTTGTCCAGAACCAACCAGGATCTCTTCAGGACCGACTCCTCTGCGGTTTACTAACGGTTCTGTGACTGATGTGAATTCAAACGTCAGACTTCCATCAACACCGACAGGAAAGAGGAAACCAGAACCAGCTGTCCTGTTGAATTGTGACCCGGTCACAAGAACCGAGTCACTCTGACCTAGGACAGGTGAGTCTGAGAGTCAATCTTTGACGGGTCACATTAGGCTCAGACCTGAACCTGTTCAAACCTTTAGCTGAAGTGGATGAGCGGCTGTTTCTACAGAGACGCTGGAGCAGTGAACCGGGATTTGAACCCCCGGCTCTCCTCACTCCGGCCACTTCTGTCTTCTCTCAGCGCAGGAACGAAGAAAGGTTCCTCTGAAACGGACCAGCTCCTGAGCGTCCAGCATCGAGAACAACACTCAGCATCAAACTTTAACACTAAAACTGAATGTGTTGGATGACTCCACCCACAATCATCAGAACCAGCAGAGAACCGTGGAGACCCAGAACATCCCAGCTCTGGAGCAGACCTGCTGGAGACCTTTGACCTCTGAACCCAAAGGAGGGAGGAGTCTCTGATGAACCCCACAGACCGACTGAGCACACAGACGGCGCCGTCATGAGACGCTCAGCTGCAGATCCTTCAGATGAAGTGGCCGTTCACCTGTGCCTCTCAGGTGAGAAGGATTACCTGACAGCAGCCTGCTAAGTCTCTCAGATCAGCCCAGCTGCTGCTGCACATGCTGGTCCGAGTACCAACAGTTCAGCAGACTCCACCCCCTCTCAGGTGTTGTGGTGTGTCACCTGCAGATGACCGCAGGAACAACAAACACGGTAGAACCTGTAATTTAGGTTTAAATGCTGACACAACAGCTTACCCAGAATGCCCCTCTCCTCGCTGTAGTCGTTCCTGTGGCGGAGCGGTCAGCACAGATCTGTGTCTGAGCCTCTACCTGGTTCAGATGTTCCTATCAGAGCAGCAACATCTGTGTCTCCAAGACAACCAGAGAAACGGAGCAGTGCATGCTGGGAAACATCCAGGACTTTTACGTAAGCTAGAGCTGACACGCAAAGACGGCGTGTTCCGACAGCCGGAGGTGATAATCTGAGGCCCAAAAACGCAGATTTCTGCTGTTTCTGTCTCACAGGCTGAAGGCGAGCAGAT
>NC_050528.1:27352596-27353406 GCF_002922805.2 Oryzias melastigma
TCTGAGCCTGTAACTACTAACAACCCCCCAGCAGAAAACCAGCGAGGGGCCGCTCTCTGCCGGAGTCTGGAGCAGATTCAGGCTTTTGTTTCACAGAAGAAGTGATGAAGAATCACAGTCTCCATGTTGGGGGGGTTCATGGTGTAAAGAGAGGGGGGGTCTGTGTGTGACGGCGCTGGGCGGAGTCTCTTTTGGTCGTCTTCACCAGCTTCTGAGGAGAACGTCCACAGACTGGAGCAGCTTCATGGACGGTTCTGTTTGTCAGATGATTTTAATTGGATGATTATTTCTTCTGTTGTTTCACGATTTCAGGACTGTTCAGAGCATGGAGCGGCGTTCGGAGTGGCGTTTGGAGTGGCGTTCAGAGCATGGAGCGGCGTTCGGAGCATGGAGCGGCGTTCGGAGCATGGAGCGGCGTTCGGAGCATGGAGCGGCGTTCGGAGCATGGAGCGGCGTTTCTGCATTCAAAAGCTGCCTTCGCCGGATCAGAGGCAGGATCTGAAGCCGCTCAGAGACACAGTTCTCCCGGAAGACACGTTTTTCCTGAGTCCAGCGGGTCTCTCATGCAGAGCAGGACTGCGGTCTGAAACAAACTCCGCCCCCTGCTCACAGACATGAAAGCTGTGAATCATCATAACACACCTGACTCGATCGGACCAACAATCATTAACACACCTGACTCGATCGGACCAACAATCATTAACACACCTGACTCGATCGGAAGGAAAGTTGGATCTGAACGAGTGTGATAAGACAGAGTATTCTGAATGGCGTGTTCACATGATGCATTTTTATTCTGATCAGGTGTTG
>NC_050528.1:27353506-27353868 GCF_002922805.2 Oryzias melastigma
CCTTCAGCAGATCCAGACAGATGGAACAGCACAATCTTTCTCGATGCAGATCAACTCCACTTTGCGCCATTTCTCCTCTCAGAAACAAAGACTGTGTGACTTTCACTTCCTCAGTTATAAACCAGTTTAACTGGTTTCTATCTCTCCTGTTGTGTTCTGTGAATTCAGCCAATCAGATTCTCACTCGCTCAGAAGTTGGTCACACCCATAGACTAACTGGACAGAGCAAGCCCCCCTACTTCCGTTTTCCATATAGGAAGTACCACTGGGTTGCGAAAAGGCCAAAGTCCCATTGACTTACATTGAGAAACAGACAGTTATTTCTCAGTCATTTTATATGTCAGAATAATCATTCTTCCTCT
>NC_050528.1:27354126-27361319 GCF_002922805.2 Oryzias melastigma
TTAAAACAACAAGAGGAGCATGCTGTTGACATTTTTAGATGAGGATTTACTCTGTAGAAATAGATTTCACTCTGAGGTTATGTGCTTTTTGGACTTTGTTGTTTGTTTAACGTTCGTTTTTCTTTATTTATCTGTTTTGGTTGTAGCTTATAAATTATAAGTTGCATATATGCGCATAAAATCACCAACCAAAGTTTCATCTTCGCCGCACTTTTACAGCTTCAGCCTGAATTAGATGCAGCCGTCTGAGGAGCGCGAGACAAAGTTAAAAGGACCTGGTCGTATTTTCAAACAGATAAAAAGATCCAGCTGTTCACTTGTTAGGATGGTTTTTTATTTTAAATACCGCTGAACTCGCTTCTCACGTGCATCTGATCAGACGGTAACCTGGCCGCGCATGTGAAGTAACGCTGCGGCGCGCGAGAGGGGGACACGCGCAGTTCTCCAGCGGCGTCACCCAAATGCTCCTTTTACCTCGAGAAAAATGAATAAAAGTAAGTAAATCCAAAAGGACCGCTGACAGAATCAAATGTTGGGATGGTTCTCTCTCAAAGGCTTCAACAATGACTTGTACAATCAGCCCAGTCTCAGTAAAATGCGTACATATGCCACGATTTGGGAAATACCGTGTATAATATACGCCAAAATCGGTTTTTGCGTGCATATAATACGCGCGGTCCTAAACATGTTAAATGTGTTTTCCACGTTTGACACGTCCCCTGGTGGAGGCGTGAGCATCACAGACAGCCCCACAAACAAACAATTTGCTTTCCTAACCCTAACCATAACCGTAATCCTAACCTTAACCAGGAACGACGTCATTTAGAAAAGAGCCGGAGGATTTCTGACCATGGGATCAAAACGAAACCTAAAAAGTTGTGTTTATTGTACGCCAGCGCAACCCATTCTCTACCATTGCGTATCATATGCATGCAAAAAGCGTGTTTGGCGTATATTATACACGGTATTTCAGAGTGCAAAGTCGTGGAATATGTACGCATTTTACTGAGAGTGTGTTGCAGCAATTCTCCCGAGCCGCCGGCCGTTATTAAAGTAGAAGCTGTTTACATCCGCGGTCTCGTGGTCGAGGCGTGGAAAGAGGTTGACGGTTGCAATAAACTCACTCCAGATTGGCGACAGTACTTCCTGTAGATTCCACGACTCAGCTATGACTCAGACCAATTATTGAAGATGGGTTGCAAATGGCGGTATCCGTTTCAGGAAGTGACGGTAAAAGCGGCAGCCTACTTTCGCGAGGAGAGGAAGTAATGCATTTCCAATGGGGGACCTCATTGCTTGCTCAGTCCATTATTTTTACAATCTATGGTCACACCTACCAAGACCAGTAATATAAACCTGCCGGCATGGAGACCCAACAACGCTCTCAGGACCACGTTCTCTGGACCGCATTCCCAGAACCCAGATCTTTTTGAGACAGCGCCCCTACTGGCTGGAGGACTAATAGCACCCTCAGGACAATTTTTGGAACTCGTTTTTTGAGACGGCGCCTCCTTCCTGCTGGGTGCCGTTTATCTTTTTTTTTTTTTTGATAAATGTTACTTATGTCGGTTTTGACTGAATATTTCTAATGATTTTCTTACTGTTGAATTATACCTTTATTTTTAACCCTTTAGGCACCAGGGTTTTTCAGTGGAAATCTAATTCAGTACATATAGATTCTTGAAACATTTGGCCAGAGAATTCAAACTGATTTCTCTTCATTATTTTATCTAACTGCTGATAGAGTTGAGTCTGGTATTTTCCAACCACCTAAAACTTATCAGAAGATGAGAATATTGGGATTTTAATATAAATCCATCTTTACAATGTAACTTATTCTGTTGCACTAATTTAACACATTCTCAATGAGAAACACATGTATTTCATAACTGTATAAAAATGATATATAATTAATTAAAAAGTGCCAGAAAATCAAATTAAAAACCAAACCCAAAACATCTGGAAAATTAAACAGGATCTGCTAAGGTGAGATGAATAACTGTTATTATGAGTGACATTAACGGAACAACTTAGATTTATTAGCCGTTACATCAGGCTTTAAAAGACAATACAATATTTGTAGCCACCAAACAAGTCTGTACAAGAAATCACAGCTGAATATAGAAAAGGAAAAATATTTTAGAGCAATTTTTATAATTAAACATGAGATTAAAAAATACTTTCTACTTGGGGAGTATCTCTGCTTTTGTCAATTCTATACCAATCCTCTGTCAAATTTATCTACTTTACTAAAATAAATATTTTGCTCTTGGAAATGTTTTGTAACAGCTGCCATTTATTTTTTATTTTTGAGAGTTTTTGATCATGAATTTGAACCTTTTATAATCTTGTTGGTTGGAAATATTTTGTAGAACAAAACATTCAACACACAGTTTCATCTAGAGACTTCCTCTTTTGAATTATTGTATACACTTGAAAAAAAAGATACACAAGTCAAATGTAAAGTAAAGAGTAATTTAGTTCTGAACAATACAGCATAAATACTTAATATTATTATAAAAAGTAATATTATTCGGTAATAGCAATGAATCAAGTTTGTATATTACATTATAATATATTATAATTATTTACAAAATAGTAAAATATATAAATACATACTTGACTTTGCTCAGTAAACATTTTGTTTTCCCCTTTTTTGTAATACATGTAGACTATGTTTGGGTTATAATGAGACAATATTAATGAATTACACAAAAGAAAATTATAACACATGAAGATGGAAAAATAAAAAAAAATAACTATGCTGTAAAAAGCTAAAGGATGTATTCCTAATAAACCATCATGAATTTATTTTTGCACAAACAACATTAATTTGAATAAAAGCTAAGCTCACTGTTTATGTTTCTACAAAAAACAGAAATTTATTGGTAATTTACTTTTTATATTTTAAGATTCATGTGATAAATGATCTAGTTGTTTATCCTTTAGCAGTGCTTAGATCATTTATTTCCTCTTACTACTCACGTATCCAATGAGTCTCATAAAGTCTCCAGAAAATAAAACAAACTCCACCCTGTAGGAGGCGCTGTGTTAGAAATGCCTGGGTCCTGAGAATGCGGCCCTGTGAGCGTGGTCCTGAGAACGTTGTTGGGTCTCCGGGCCTGCAGGTACACCCTTCTCACCAAGACAGAGGAGATCAAAGGTCTGAATTTGACTTGAGTTTATTTAAGCTGCTCAAATCTCAAAATTAAACACTGAAATACTTTGTAGAGGTGACTGATATTTTCTCTCAATCAGGGTGAGTTATGTAGACCCTTTGAATTTAATTTCACAAAGAAACTTGAAGAAACCATAAAACATGCAATATTTTATTCAAATAAGACTTTAGTATAAAGCTTGGAGAATTGCATTGTAAATGGGTTCTTTCAAGTTAAGTCGGGAAGGCATTAGGACCCAGGAGGGCAGTGGTCAGCTGCCCTCTCCAAAAGGAGAGTAGTTCTGGGAAACAGCCAGGAAGTGCATATAAGGCACATTTTGAAGGACTCCCGTTTGACGTCACCCTGTGTGGCCACAACAACCAAATAGAGTCCCATGGAGGCACGGAGAAGCACAGGAAAGCTCAGATAGTGCATGAAACCTCTTGCGTCCGCATGTTGACATTACATTTGGTTGTCAATCAGGTCAGACGTGCGGTTCATGTGCGGGCCCCTCCTCTCATCATAATGACCCCACAGCAGCAATGCCGGTGAAGCCTTGGCGCTGATGCAAGATATTGTAATCACTTGAGAACTTGCAAACACTGACAAGACTGAGTGGAGGAAGAGGATTTTAAACGATCAATCCATGTGGTTTTAGACTCTTATCTGTTTTACGAGTTATCTGAGGTGTTTTTGACCCATTTTAAAGCCTGGCACTTTTAAAACCAAGAAGACCTTTTATATAGTAGTTTTAAATAATAACCCGGTGCTGTACAGGAGTGAGGATTTTATTTTCAGTGCTGTCCGCTCCCTGATTTACCGTGCATGTTGTGTTTTATTGGAGGGACAATTCTGTTTTTACTTATGCTGTCACAGCCCAGTTTCTAGGAAAAGCTACTGCTTGGTCCAGTGCCTTGTGTTTTAACAAATATATTTTAAAGACCAGCTACTGCCTCTTCCTGTGAATTCTGGAGACCTGCCTTTTAGTTTTGCGGCTAGCACCTTCTCTTTCCACAAAGGGTTGCTGACTGCTACACAAGCAATCAAAGCAAGAATAATGGTAAAACAAGTCAAACAGCATGAGTTTATATCTATACACATATATTTTAAACATTGGGTATTTAGTAAAAAAAAAATGATTGGAAAATACGTTTATGTACACATACAGTAGTAAAATTATTTTAAAAAAACATATTAGCATTCATATTAACAAGGTGGGATGATATGATAGCAGCTGGATGGCTCAGTGGGCTAAGTATAGGGTTTGCACGCAGCATCCCTGGTGTGTCCACTGAATTCTGTCCAGATTGGGTCCTTAGGCAAGACCCTTGACGCTGCTGCCCAACTGGGTCCCTGTGCCCTTCAAATACAAGGGTTGTGTCAGGAAGGGCATCTGGTGTTAAAACTCTGCCAAATCACTGATGAAAAACAGTGGGCCAAAATGGGATAAGCCAGTCTGATTCCTTTAAACATGTTCATTAATAGTGGTGAAGTGAATGGAAAGTGTGTGTCTTACAACCCTCATACATGTTCTGCATTGCTCTAACAAACATTTTTGTTAACCCAGACTTCCTCATACAACACCACAGTTCCTCTCTAGGCGTCCTGTCATAGACTTTGACACAGTCTTGCTCTCTCTGACCTTTTAGGATTTCAGCAGCATTACAGATAGAAACAGAGGTGGATGGTATTTACATAAAAATTAGACGAGTCACATATTTACAAAAAATAAAGTTATAGTGCGAGAACAAAAATACAAAAAAAAATTGCACTAGTGGTTATACGTTATTTAACTAAGAAACGCATTTTAAAGTGACATAGAGGAAAGTGTAAAGTAAAGTGACTGAGGTCAGTGAATGTCCAGTTGGATCACTGGGGGCAGCTTTGGTTAGAGTCTCATAGCAGCAGGTAGGAAAGACTTGCGATGGCGTTCTATCAGGCACCTGGGGTGTTGCAGTCTGTCTCTGAAGGAGCTGCTTAGAGACAGCAGAGTGTCGTTCTTCATCAAGGATGACAGCTTGGCTAACATCCTGCCTTCTCCCACCTCCTTCAACGAGTGAAGCAGCAACCCCAGAATGGAGCTTCCTCACGGGCTTCTCTAGTTCCTCCTGTCTGCCGCTGATAGGCTGCTGCACCAGCCGACCACTCCATAAAAGATGGTTGATGCCACTACAGACTCATAGAAGGTCTTTAGGAGTGGTCCCTGGACTCCGAAAGATCTCATTCTCTGCAACAAAACATGTCTGCTTTGCTCTTTTTTGTACAATACCCTGGTGTTGTGGGACCAGTCCAGCTTATTACTTCCTGTGCTGAACGTGAAGCCTGGAGTGTAGGTAGTGAACAGAATCAGAGCCAGAACTGTTTCCTGTGGGGCTTCCATGTTACAGACTCACAGCCGTAAGCCCTCACATACTGCAGACGGTGTGAGAGATAGTCTAGTGTCCATGTGCACAGATGTTGGTCCACACCTATATTTAGCAGCTTATCCCACAGGAGTGATGGTTGGATGGTGTTGAAAGAACTGGAGAAGTCAAAAAACATAACTCTCAGTGTGCTCCCAGCCTTGTCCAGATGTGACAAACCTCTGTTCGGGAGGAAGATACCTGGCTGATAGGTAAACTTGTGGTGCTCCATTGACTGACTCACCATTGGATGGAGATGAGTGAGCACCAGCCTCTCCATCGTCTCCATCAGATGAGAGTGCTACCAGTCTGTAGTTCTTGAAGATGTCTTTGGTACCGTTACCACCCAGGATGTCTTCCACAGTTGTGGCACTTTCTCAAGCCGCAGACTCAGATTGAACACATACAGCGTAATGCTGGATAGTTCATCTGCACGTGTTTTAAGTAGCCTGGAGCTGATGTCGTCCGGGTTTTTTGTGGCTATCAGAATTAGTGACCTCCGTGTGAATGAACATTAAATGTTGGATTTTTTTTAATAGCCGTCAGAAATGGGGACCTGTATGGGAATAAACTGTAAATGATGGATTTTTATTTATTACTTTTCTGTAGCCATCAGAATTAGTAACCACTGATTCAATGCTTAAACAACTGAACCTGTATGAAGGCGAAAGGTTGATACAATCACAGAAAAAATGTTGACTTCACTTTTATTGTGCATACACATGGACAATTACAAAACAACATCCCGTCTGTCTGCATTTTATCTATACACATTAAATATATGTCATTGGGATAAAGATGCTTTGGTATTTCCACTTGGACGTTCCATTGTCTTTGGTACATTCTATAAACTTGATAGTTTCACTTTCAGTCAAAAACTGAGTTTCTCCGTTGCTGCTGCCCCCCTCCTCTTCCTCTTCCTCGAGTTTTGCACCACAGCTACACACTGCATTCAGTGAGAATGGCTGTGTCCAAATTCTATTACATCGTAGGTTCCTTACAATAAACGTCCTTCTTCTGGCTAACGGTTGGGCAAGGCAAATGTTAGAAAGGTGACAAAGGAAAAAAAAAAAAAAATTACTACACAGAAGAAGAGAAATTGAGCAAAAAACAGTGCTTTAGACCAGTGGTCCCCAACAATTTTGTGGGCCTGTCATGTCATTGTGATTAAAAACTAGTTTATTTTACTATAAAATGATCATCCGTGACCAACAGATCAAATATTGATACTCAATAGCAAACAAATCAGACACTTTGAAGCTCAATGCAAAACCTTCAGGTAAAATATTTTAACACAAAAATGTTTTTTTTACCAAACAGAAGAACTCAAAACTCATGGCTACGACTACTCGCCCCTCCTACTGCATGCACTTACTTGCACGCCGTGCACAACTTTCCTTTTTTTCTATGGAAGTATTTGCATGAATCCCGTTCACAACTTCTCTGAAATGAGCATCGGAATGGATGATCTTGTTTGAGCATTTCTATGACTGTTCAAAGCTTAGATTAGTTCATGAAAGTCACATCTCTATGTAAACAGGTACAGTGTGTGGGAATCACCTGTTCTTCCGTCTGTTCTTTTCCATTTGCAAAGAAAGGTTCCACATGCAACTTTTCTTGTGTTACATGCGCC
>NC_050528.1:27361385-27367477 GCF_002922805.2 Oryzias melastigma
AAAAAATACAGGTATAATTTACTAGTTCTTCTTGGTGGCAAAGGTCCATGGGCCAGTACTGATCCACGGCCCAGTGGTTGGGGACCACTGTTTTAGACCACAAACGGTTACTTTAAGAAATATTTCCTTTTTAAAAATGTTCATTTAGTCAGCAGTGTGTGTTTAGGTCGACTAAGCGTTAGCATTAGCTGTTCTATGGGAAATCCCATTAAATGTTAGCATCAAGCTAGCAGACTTTAGCATTATGTGCTACATCGATTTTTATTTTTGTGAATAGATTATTGATCTGTTAAGGTTAAATCAATTCAGATCGATTAATCAATTTTATCAACTCAGCCTTATCTATTAGTACTCTGTTTAAAAATATGACTTAATTTCCGCATTTCTTAAAGGACAAAAAAAATTTTTTTGTTTCCAACTTTGAGCTCCTGCCCCTATAAAATCCTGTGCTGGTCTCTGATGTGGAGCACACTTCCTGTGCTTTTCCCACAAGTTTGCACTGTAACAGCAAACTCCACAAATCCATCCCAAAGTGGCAGGAATGCACCTAAACGCATTCAAATATTGTGGCGACCCGAGGGTTAGCCCCGCCCTCAGCTCCTAAGACTCATGGGAAGTGGGAAATCTTGGGTGTGTTACATCGCTCAACATAAGTGAGGGAGCTGTGACCAGAAATGACTTTCATGCTGTTTGGCTGTTCATTAGTATTGAATAAAATAATTGAGCATTGATGCTGGTAAGGAAATCATCTGTTAAAATTCTCTGTCTACTTCTCCTCTCTGAGACTCTTTGGGGTAGTGTGTTGTATGGGGAAGGAATGGCTCTCCAGCTCTGCTAGTGAAAGAGTAGCTCAGCTCTTGGTTCCTCACTACAAGTGTTGCGTCAGCTGGGTCATTACAATAAGAATCAACTACAGTTTCTCTGACGGGATGGAATAAGTTCGGCAGGAGACAACAGGGACACATTTGCGGCAAAAGTGTGAGGGTTTCCCCACTCCAGAGCGCGAACACACAGGTGCATGAGCTCAACCTCACTTGACTTAGTCTGGAGGTCAACCTTCTTCGTCCGAAGGATCAACCTCAGTTCCTTAGTGTCGTCCCATTGACTTACATTGAGAAACAGACAGTTATTTCTCAGTCATTTTATATGTCAGAATAATCATTCTTCCTCTGCTGCTTTCTGCTTAACTTCTTTTTTCTAATCCTAATTTTTTTTAAAGATTTTTTTCCATTATCACAAGTTATTAGAGTTATAAATTGACCAATCAGATGGCTCAATAAGCGTTTGTGGGTCTGACGTCGACCGTCTGGGGGGTTTGAGTGACAGATGACGGGTAGCCAATGGGAGCAGACTTCATCAATGAGTCCGTGAAGACCTTTTAACACCTACTTTACAATTCAACAATGTACCAATCATTGTCCTACTGTTGTTTACCTCAATGGAATGTACCGATGCAGCAGTTTAAAACAACAAGAGGAGCATGCTGTCGACATTTTTAGATGAGGATTTACTCTGTAGAAATAGATTTCACTCTGAGGTTATGTGCTTTGGACTTTTTTGTTTGTTTAATGTTTGTTTTTCTTTATTTATCTGTTTTGGTTGTAGCTTATAAATTATAAGTTACATATATGCGCATAAAATCACAAACCAAAGATTCATTTTCGCAGCAATTTTCCAGCTTCAGCCTGAATTAGACGCAGACGTCTGAGGAGCGCGAGACAAACTTGGACCCGGTCGTATCTTCAAACAGAAAAAAGATCCAGCTGTTCTCTTGTTAGGATGGTTATTTATTTTAAATACAGCTGAACGCGCTTCTCACGTGCATCTGATTAGACTGTAACCTGGCCGCGAATGACAACTGAAAAGCTGCGGCGCGCGCGAGAGGGACGCGCGCAGGGGCAAAGGGTCACCGAAATGCTCCTTTTATCTCGACAAAAAGGAATAAATGTAAGTAAATCCAAAAGGACCGCTGACAGAATCAAATGTTGGAATGGTTCTCCCTCAAAGGCTTCAACAATGACTTGTACGATTCTCTCGAGCCGCCGTGATTAAAGTAGAAGCTGTTTACATCCCGTGGTCTCGTGCTAAAGGCGTGGAAAGAGGCGGACGGTTGCAGTAAACTCACTCCTGAATGGCGACAGTACTTCCTGTAGATTCGATGACTCAGCTATGACTCAGACCAATCGCTGAAGATTGTTTGCAAATGGCGGTATCCGTTTCAGGAATTGACGGTGAAAGCGGCGGCCTACTTTCGCGAGGAGAGGAGGTAATGCATTTCCAATGGGGGACCTCATTGCTCGCTCAGTCCATTATTTTTACAGTCTATGGTCCAGATAGAGGTTATTTCAGAGCCAAAGCCTCAAAGAACATTTTGGAAATTAACACAAGGTGGCAGCAGCATACATGGACAAAGTTCTTTCATGGCCGTCTATTAAAACAGAAAATGCTAAGGCCCTTCAAGATTACAGGCCTTTTCTCAGAAGTTGTTGCAATGTTATGGATGATTTGCATTATTTGCATGATCTGAATGTGCCTGCTAACATGCTCAGTGCCATCAAGAAACTGCCCTACAAGATCAGAGACAAATGGAGGACTGCAGCTTGTGAACTACTATTGCATCTCTCATGAGTCCTGTCTTTCAGAACATTTTGAAAAAATATCACAAAAACCCAATAGGTTAAGTAAAATTTGCTTTGGCTTTTTTTGGTGCATCTGAACATTGAGATTTATTGTGATATTTTATGAACACTTAAACTCTCCCCTTAAAGGTTAGAAAATGTATTATAGATGCAATTCTTCTGACAAAAGGAGTACAATCTTCTGATTTATGCTCATTTACTACTACTACAAAAAAAAAACAAAAACAAAACATAATCAAAAACAAATTGTAGCAGCCATGATCATGTTTATTTATGATTTCGCTTTTTTGTCACGTGATGAGGAAAGACATTATTAGGCGGACCTGGGTTTGGTTTTGATTCTGTTGGTTCCGAGATGGTGTACAGGGCCCGGTATTTTTTGTTGACCGGACTGAGAGAACTGGACAGAGATGTGAGTTCTCTGACATCACAGAGTTTATAGAGAAACAAGTAAGAGTCCTAATAGATCCGGTCTTCGGAAACATACAGGATGTTCCACCTGAATCTAGGAGCTTGACCAAACCACCATCACAGATCCGTTTTGGAATGCAAGAAAGCAGTTTTGCAACGATGGTGACCCCAGTGAGGGACAAATTCAGGACTGAAACCCAGGAAAAGTAAGATACCCAGATGTTGAGAAGGAAATGACTCTTTTGTGGAGAAGGACATACATTGGATTCATATGAACAGTTGGAAAAGAAATCCCGGAAAGGGAAAGATCATAAGTCTGCAGCCGCTACATTAATGAAGATACTGAGTTTTTATTTTGAAGAATTGCTCTGGGCAGAAAAATTGACAAACCCAGTGTGTGAGGTCAGGCTTTTGAAAAGACATTTTTCATTCTACTGCTCTCCAGTAGATGGCAGTAATGCAAGTGTTACTTTGTTTTCTGCAGCTGCTGGAATTTAAAGGCCCAAAGCCCGAAAAGAACTCTTCATCGTCAGATTTCACAAAAACTCTGAAATAAAGACAAAAGTATCCAGAGTTTTTTATTGTCAAATAATCAGAAAAAAATGTTCTCTAAAAAAAATACAAATCCGTCAAAACTTGTCAAGTGAAGCAAAAAGGAATCAAAGTTGTAAATGTTCTTTCTACAAACACAATCTTCTCCTTCAGTTTCTTCTCTCATGGTTTCAAAAACATTGAAAAAATAAAAAACGTGTGAAATTTGAATTTAAACATTAAAATCCCAAAGTTCAAAGAAGCAACAAATGTCTCAAATCCACATTCTTAATCATTTTTATTTCTCTTATTTCTGACTACAAACACTACTCCACAGATTACAGATAGAGTTTAGTTCAAAATGATTGAAAGCAGAGAAATCACTAAACACTTCACTTCTTTCAGGAACTATTTGAGTCTACAGAACTCTTCTGTTTCTCCAACACCAAACAACCCCACTCCAGCATAGAGCGGCTGAGTGAATGTGGTCTGGACTCTGTGGAGGAGAGTCATGCTTTCAGAGACGTTGTAGAAGGACAGAACACCTGCTCTGTGATCCAGGTACACTCCTACTCTGGAGGAAACAGGAGCTGAGATGGAGGTTTTAATGCTGTCGTGAAAAAATAAATGGTTTGAAGAACAAACTAATGTCCATGACTTATCATTAAATCCAAATTCTGTTCCATGTACAGATCTGCTGATGTTCTTGTATGCAACCGCTACACAACCATATTTTCCTCTCCACTCGAGCTCCCAGTAACAACGTCCAGTCAGACTCTCTCTACTCAGAACCTGAAGATAATCAGTGAATTGTCTGGATGATCAGAATCAGACTGAGGTTTTTTCATCACTTTCACCTTTCTGTTCTCCTCTGACAGTAACAGTTGTCTGTGTGCTGTGTTTGGATCCAGTGTGATTTGACGTGAATATTTCAAGCAGTCAGCTCTGCTCTTTGGTTCTGGTTCTGGTAGTAAAACATCCACATAAGTGACTGTCACTGAGATGTTTGTCCATTCCTCTCTCAGAATGTCCTGCAGTTTGTCTCTGAGCTTTGACACAGCTGCTGTCACCTCCTCAAAGTATCTCAGAGGACGGACATTGATGCTGGATGAGGGTGTGGACTCACTGAGTGGTGGCAGTGAGGGGTAGTTGAGCAGAAACTGGCTGTGATCCTCTGTGAGTGAGAGCTGCTTCAGCTCAGCGTCTCTCCTCTTCAGCTCAGTGATCTCCTGCTCCAGCTCCTCCTGAAGATCTTTGACTCGACTCACTTCAGTTTGCTGCTGGGATCTGATCTGCTGCTTCACATCACAGCTTCTTTTCTGGATGAGATTGATCATCTGAGTGAAGATCTTCTCACTGTCCTTCACTGTTTGATCAGCAGAGTGATTGATGGCCTCCACCTCCTGTTGAAGCAGCTTCACCTCTTTCTCTCTGTCCTGGATTCTCTGCTGGATTTGTTGTTGACTCTCCTCCAGATCTCTCTGCCTCTCAGACCTTTCTGCTGCAGCTGAGACTGTGTCGTGTCCTCTATGTTCATCCACAGAGCAGAGATAACAGATACACTTCTGATCAGTACGACAGAACATCTTCATCACCTCATCATGAATGGAGCAGATGTTCTCCTGCAGGTTCTTGGAGGGTTCCACCAGCTTGTGTTTCTTGAATGCAGCTTCATCCAAATGAGGTTGAAGGTGTTTCTCACAGTAAGAGGCCAGACAGATCAAACAGGACTTGATGGCTTTCAGTTTTCTTCCAGAGCAGAAATCACAGGACACATCTTCAGGTCCAGCATAGCAGTGATCAGCAGGAGCAGCTTGGAGTCCAGTCTTCTTCAGCTGATCCATTATATTTGCTAACATGGTGTTTTTCACTAGAACAGGTCTCGGTGTGAAGGTCTTCCTACACTGAGGACAGCTGTGGATTTTCTCCTCTTTATCCCAGAATCCTTGAATACACTTCATGCAGTAGCTGTGTCCACAGGGAATAGTCACCGGATCCTTCAGCAGATCCAGACAGATGGAACAGCACAATCTTTCTCGATCCAGATCAACTCCTCTCTGCGCCATTTCTCCTCTCAGACACGAAGACTGAGACTTTCACTTCCTCAGTAATAAACCAGTTTGTCTAGTTTCAAATTTTCCTGTTTACTGAGAATTTAGCCAATCAGCTTCTCACTTTCTCAGAAGTTGATTTTCATTGGAGGCTGCACGGTGGCGCAGTGGTTAGCGCTCTTGCCTCACAGCGAGAAGGCCCCGGTTCGAATCCCGGCTGGGACCTTTCTGTGTGGAGTTTGCATGTTCTCCCCGTGCATGCGTGGGTTTTCACCGGGGACTCCGGCTTCCTCCCACCGTCCAAAAATATGCTTTATAGGTTAATTGGTGACTCTGAAGGGCTCCTAGGTGTGAATGTGTGTGTGATTGAGGCCCTGCGACAGACTGGCGACCTGTCCAGGGTGTACCCCGCCTTCGGCCATCAGTAGCCAGCTTAGGCTCCGGCAACCCCGCGACCCCG
>NC_050528.1:27367658-27372026 GCF_002922805.2 Oryzias melastigma
GATGCAGATTCACAGCTGTCCTTCTGGTTTGAACAGTGTTTACTGTGTCTGCAGACTTTGTTTATCGGGTCTATTGGCCTTCAGCTGATATCACAGAGAAGTGAGTTGAGCTGGAGTTGTCTGTAGGTCTGAACTCTGCTGAAAATCTGTGTCAAAGTGGATTTTTAGAGATAGTGCTGGAACCCAGGTGCCATATATTCATTAAATTATATTCGCCTGTTATTTTACTCCTTTTAATTGCTTAGACATCTACAATTGAGGACTTCTGAAACTCTTTTATGCTTTTAATTATTAGTACCTTGGTGTCCAATGGACTTAGTGGTCTACCAAAGATCCTGGAATTCAAAATCCACGTGCTTGTTATTTCCTTGCGCCTCATCAGCAGCTTCCCATGCTTAGGCAGTTCTGCATTTCTTTTGGATAAATGATGATTCAGATAAACTTCTGTACACTTCAGGTTTTTTTTTTTTTTTTGCTTCATCAGCGCTGTCTCCGGCTTTTGATTCACAAACCAGATATGGATCACTGGTTTATCAGACTCCTGAGTTCTAGGAATAGGGTACCAGATGTCAATGAAATTCCTTTAGGCGTTATAAAATGATCCGATTTGACACTTCACGCTCTTGTCTGGGGCTCCGACAGCTCCGCTAGCTTCTGTGCTAGCATTAGCTGCCCGAGGCCTAGCTCTGGGTTTGAGATGAAATCCAGTCAGAATTACATAACTAATTCTTACTTGTTATTCCACATCGTCCACTTTTTCTCCAGGAGATTAAACCGATTATCTCATTGTTCATTCCTTGCTCTTTCACGTCTGATCTTTTCCATGAGTTCAGTGAGAGGAGCTAGTTTAGCTTCAAGTGCCAGCCGTGGAGCTAACTTAGCTTGGAGGTCTTCAAATGTCTTTTTGAGCTCGGCAACCTTAGATGAGTCTTTGTTTTTCTTTGGGGCCATGGTTGGCTCTCTATATTGCAGAATTACTACTTTTTCTGTAGTATTTTTGTGTTATTTTAAGAATATAATCGCCTAAAGCTGTCGAAGCTGGAAAGAGCTTGAAACACACGTCTGCTCCTGACACAGAACCATTAAAAATAAAGGTTGCCTGGAGTATAACACTTACCCTTCCAGTGATGACGTTTTTGATTGAAGATTCCATGGCTGAATGTTCTCTACAAACCCAGATTTAGTCCGTTTTAACCCACCAGGCTTTTGTAAGCTTTTAGAGAGTCCCCCATGTAGGACGATGGGAAGTAGGACGAAGGGAAGGATAGCACAGATCTGGGACGTTTCTTCAGCGGAGATACCTTTAAAAAGTCCAGGATCTTCTTACTGTACATAGACAGTGCAGCCCTTTGTAGTCTGTAATGTAAAAAAGGTTGAAGCTCCAAAAAGTTTAATTTGTGTTTTGTTCAGTGGGTTTGAACAGCTTTCTTCCATCCGCTGTGTTTTTGTTTTAGAGAAAGTACCTAGAATTCACTGGTACATGTCTGGTTAATGGTTGCTGCAAGTGCTGTTTCTGTGATTCCAGTGGATTGAATGGAACTTGTGAAATATCATGGATAGTATGGCTCCCAGAAACTAGTATAAACTCCGTGGTTTAAAGTTAAAGTCCCATTATTTATCGTGAATGAATGAATGAATGAAGTGGTTTATTTCAAGCAATCAGGTTGATCGCTTGAAAGGGAATGGAGGGAAGTGAACTTATATCATTGACCATACCATTTTCTCGACATTAATTACCAACATCTGGTTCAGGACTTAATATAAAAAATGTATACCCTACAATCATAGATTCAAGTTATTAAGGATCATTAATACCAGTGATGTAATCAAATCTCAAAACATCCACAAACAAGTAATTTATATTAATCAGTACCAATAATCTAAATATACTTCGCCGATTATAATCAGGAAAACATCATCCACATCAATCAATACCAGAAGCCCAAGCATATTCATCATCACCAGAAAAAAATCTCCCACACCAACCAGCATCAGAAATCCAGAGCATAACAGATGATTATCTATAATCTTCACATGCACCTAGGTGTAAGAAATTTGTTCTCTGCATTTGACCCACTGACTGGGGGAGCAGTGAGCTGTAGACACAGCTGCGCTCAGGAACCATTTGGTGGTTTAACCCGCCCATCCAACCTCCTGAAGCTGAGTGTCAAGCAGGGTGGCACTGGGTCCCTCATTTAGAGTGTTTGGTATGACTCAGCCTGGATTTGAACACAACTTTCCAGTCTCAGGGAAGACACTCTACACAAGACCACTGAAGCTGGTCCTGCTCCAGATTGTGAAATTGTCTTTAACATCTGGGCAGGCGTGATGATTAACAGAAGTATCAGAAATCCATTAAGTGTTTCCCAGAGGATAATTCTCAACACGGTACAATAAGGTTCCAATAATCATTTCATAATCATTAACTATATGGTTAAGTAATGGCTAAGTAATGCTTATGAGGTTACAACATTTAGAAAGGGTTAAGTTAGGCTAAAATTGTTAAGTAAAGCCTTATCTATTTATTTCTTCTTAGCTCCAAACAAACAACCGTTGAAAATGGTTATTTCAGACATTATTAAGGCTTTCATATTCATTAACTAACATGTAGATGCATATACAGTATACTACCGTATTTTCCGGACTATAAGTCGCGGTTTTTTTCATATATTGAATGTCCCTGCGACTTATACTCCAGTGCGACTTATATACGCATTTTTAATGATGAGATATGGACCGTAAGTCTAGAGTGCCCTCTTATGGTGATCTATGCAATTACTTTATTTACTTTAGTTATTCAGACGTGACACAGAGGACGAAGAATTTAAGGGATTTAGTGATATGGAGTGAGATTGCGTGCAATTAATTACAGTAAAGATACGAAGTTGATGAGTTCTTGAGGCTATTGTTAAATAAAACTGTTATGTTATATAAATGCTACACCTTTTCGTTTTTTTCATGATGCTAATATGTGAATATGTGTTGACACATATTCAGCCTGTTTTCTATTCACTTATGAATGTTATAACTTACCTTCCAGGATGATGTAATATCGTTTTTTTCAACCAGTTTGTAAAATAAATTACTTGAAAAAAATGCGACTTATACTCCAGTGCGACTTATGTATGGTTTTTTCTTCTTCATTATGCATTTTTTGGCCCCTGCGACTTATACTCCGGTGCGACTTATAGTCCGAAAAATACGGTACTAAGCAATTGCATATAGGGACATTTTTTTTAATGGTTTGTGATGCATTAAGTAAGGTTAAGCAACAAAGAGCTGGCTAATGCATTAAATAATGCACTTAGTAAACAAAGTAATGCATAAAAGTGCCTGTTAACATATATCAATTGTTAATTAATGCCTAATTATGCATTAACTAACTTTAAGAAAGGGACCCTTATAAAGTGTTACCGGCCACATGCATGTGCACACGCACGAATGCATGCATGCAAGGACACGCACGTACACACACATAAAAGAAACAATGCCCCAATTGTTATACAACATTTATCAATTTTCCCTGAGTCTACACATCTTTACTGACTTCTGGGTTTTAACTTTCTCAGTTCCTCCTGCGTGGATGTGGAAGCTGGTACAAACAGCAACTATGTGAAATCTGCAGTCTGCAGCTGACTGGGAATAACAGCTTGCACAGTAGTTTTGCCAAAACCAAAGACAGGAAGCAGAAAAACACAATGTTTAACGTTTTTTATAAAACAAGAATTGGTATGATAATATGAAATAAACTAATAAACAAACTCAAAGTATAACTTTTGTTAAATATGATTACATTTTCTTAACAAAAAGAATTCTACTTTATTGTAAGACATTTCCTTAAGAAAATTACAGAGAGGGGAGTTCAAGTTCTTTGGACAAAACATTGTGTGGCAAGAGAAGGGTGAGCCTTCTCCATTTCATGATATACCTGGTACCAGCCAATTATGTAGGCTAGGTGGGTATTTAAAGGGCACGCACAGGTGAATTTATGCTGATTGACGCATTCCTGTGGGGGTGAACGCGTTCGTCCCAAGTGTTTACAGTGCTTTGTTCAAATTTGAAATTGTGCTAAAATGCAAGTTGATAACTTCACAGAGCAGGGGCGCCTAAAGTTTTTGGTCAAAGGGCCAAAATCCAAATGGGATCCAGGTCCACGGGCCAAATACAATATTTTTTTGCATGTCATGAAATAAAAGGAGAAAAAAGGGAATAAAGAATTTTTTTAGTAAAAGCATTGTGATTCTGTATTTATTAAGGTAACACACATTAGTAAGAATAACAAGTAAGTAATATTTGACAGCAAGGCCTCACTGGCAAGAACAGTCTATAAACTTTCTTACAATTAAAAAAATAGCAAACTGGGATCCT
>NC_050528.1:27372108-27375247 GCF_002922805.2 Oryzias melastigma
GTGTTCATCAAGGTTCTGTTCTTTGTTCCCTCCTCTTCATTAACTACCTCCTACTCCTCTGCAATATATTCCGTAAATTTAAGATTGATTTTCATTGATTTGCTAATGACACCCAGCTCTATCTGTCCAGTAAACCAAACTCCTCTCTTCCACCTTCCTCCCTCTCCTCCTGCCTGTCTGAAATTAAAACCTTAAATTTACTCAAACTCAACAGTGATAAAACCAAATTACTTCTTGTAGGTTCCAAATCCACCCTTTCCATTGACTCCTCTTCAGTTTCTCCTTCCTCTCAGGTTATGAGTCTGGGTGTCATCCTCGACAGTTCATTATCCTTTCAATCTCACATCATTAGCATTACCCGGTCTACCTACTTTCACCTACGTAATATTAATCGTCTCCGCCCCTCACTCACCATCCACTCAGTTTCCATTCTGATTCATAGTCTGGTCACCTCTCGACTTGACTACTGCAATGCTCTCCTGACTGGTCTTCCTAATAAGACTCTAAATAAACTATAATTGGTCCAGAATTCAGCTGCTCGCATCATCACCAGAACTCCCTCCTTCCATCAAATCACTCCCGTTCTACAACAGCAGCACTGGCTCCCGGTTATTTTCAGGGTTCAATTCAATCTTCTTCTACACTTTCAAAGCCCTCCATAACATGGCTCCTTTATATCCGTCTAATCTTTTCTATATTAAGACCCCCTCCCGGTGTCTCCGGTCTTCCTCTTTCCTTCAGCTTTCCGTCCCTCCAGCCCGTCTGGTCACCATGGGGAGCTGAGCCTTCAGCCGCTCGGGTCCCCAACTCTGGAACTCTCTGTCCCCTGACCTCCACAATGTTGACTCCCTTTCAGTTTTTCAATCCAAACTCAAAACCTATCTGTTTAAATCTGCTTTCTCAAATTCATACATTTCCGTCATCTGTTTTTTTTTTTTCTTTTTAACTTTATTTTACCAGGAAATCCCATTGAGACTACATCTCTTTTTCAAGGGAGACCTGCGCCCAAAAGGCATCAATACAGGAAAATAAAATACAATTAAAACAATTAAAATATAAATAAAATACAATTACAATAAAATACCTAAAATGCAATTAAAATGAACAATAGGACAATGATTAAAAACGTTAATTAAGAGTGGTACAGATAGGTCAAGAGTTACGTGCATATTTCTTTTAAAAGCTCAGAAAGTTTTGCTTTAAAACAATTAAAGGGAATAAGTTCACATAGAGAGTTTTGAATATTATACCAGGAAAGCGGAGCAGCAATAGAAAAGGCTGTTTTTCCTAATTCACTCTAGGAACAGAAAGAACCAATCTGAGTGAAGAGCGAGATATATGCTGTTAACAGGAGACAGAAGACGGCACTGGTTTTGAGGCAGCTTACCAAGAAAGGCTTTATATGCGAATATTAGACAGTGTTTCTGTTGCCTGACTTTGAGTGAAGACCAAGAGAGCAGAGAATACAGCTCACAATGATAGGTTCTGTATGCAGAGTTTGTGATAAAATGTAGGGCACTGTGATAAACTGTGTCCACACTACGGAGAGTTGACGAGGCAGCATCGTTGACTGTATATAAGAACTGGACTAAGCAAGCCCCCCTACTTCCCTGTTCCATATAGGAAGTACCACTGGGTTACAAAAAGGCCAAAGTCCCATTGACTTACATTGAGAAACAGACAGTTATTTCTTAGTCATTTTATATGTCAGAATAATCATTCTTCCTCTGCTGCTTTCTGCTTAACTTCTTTTTTCTAATCCTAATTTTTTTAAAGATTTTTTTCCATTATCACAAGTTATCAGAGTTATAAATTGACCAATCAGATGGCTCAATAGGCGTTTGTGGGTCTGACGTCGACCGTCTGGGGGGTTTGATTGACAGATGACGGGTAGCCAATGGGAGCAGACTTCATCAATGGGTCCGTGAAGACCTTTTAACACCTACTTTACAATTCAACAATGTACCAATCATTGTCCTACTGTTGTTTTCCTCAATGGAATGTACCGATGCAGCAGTTTAAAACAACAAGAGGAGCATGCTGTCGACATTTTTAGATGAGGATTTACTCTGTAGAAATAGATTTCACGTCTGAGGTTATGTGCTTTGGACTTTTTTCTTTAACGTTCGTTTTTCTTTATTTCTCTGTTTTGGTTGTAGCTTATAGATTCTAAGTTGTGTATCAGACGGAATGGTACAGCTCCTCCATAAAATCACCAACCAAAGTTTAATCTTCGCCGCACTTTTCCAGCTTCAGCCTGAATTAGACCCAGCCGTCTGAGGACGAACTTCAATGGATGTTGTTGTATTTTCAAACAGATAAAAAGATCCAGCTGTTCACTTGTTAGGATGGTTATTTATTTTAAATACCGCTGAACGCGCTTCTCACGTGCATCTGATCAGACTAACGTGGCAGCGCATGTAAAGAGACAAGTAGCTGCGGCGCGCGCGTGGGGGGGACCGCGCGCCGCTCGGCAGCGGCGTCACCCAAATGCTCCTTTTATCTCGACAAAAAGGAATAAATGTAAGTAAATCCAAAAGGACCGCTGACATAATCAAGTGTTGGAATGGTTCTCCCTCAAAGACTTCAACAATGACTTGTACAATTCTCTGGCGTGATTAAATTAGAAGCTGTTTACATCCGCGGTCTCGTGGTAGAGGCGAATATAGAGGCGGACACTCACAATAAACTCACTCCAGGTTGGTGACAGTACTTCCTATAGATTCATGACTAAGCTATGACTCACAGAGACTCAGACCAATCGCTGGCGATAGGTTGCAGACGTTTTCAATATGGCGATAGTCGTTTCAGGAAGTGACGGTGAAAGCGGTGGCCTACTTTCAAAAGGAGTGGAGGTAATGCATTTCCAGTGGGGGACCTCATGGCTCGAGAAGTCTAGTATTTTTACAGTTAATGGGCAGCATTCATTTTAGCTACAGAATGTCGCCATAGGGTGTGATGGCAGCAGTGGCGCCTCCAGAAATTTTTCCTGGGGGTGGCTGCTGTTGGGGTTGCACACCAAAACATGACCTATATTTTCTAAAGTCATTCTACTAGACAACCTGTAGAAAAATGTCAGAACATATCAGCTGATATACTTTGATCTATTGTGTCTATATTTCATTTTAGTAATGTGCAC
>NC_050528.1:27375331-27375604 GCF_002922805.2 Oryzias melastigma
AAAACTAGTCTTATACATATCTGAATACATTCTGTGTGTTAAAAAAGGTCTTTTCTTTAGTACCTAGTTTTACCAGCAGAGGGGGCTTGGCACTTTGGCCATCAGTAGTTGACACCGGAAGGAGGAGCTCAGTCACTACGTGATGAGCAAGTCAGCAAAACACAGTCTTGAGGCTCCCCAATATGGCGCTCTGAGCAGTCGCGTTTGGCTGAGCTCTGCAAACCTAACTGTTTTTTATGATAGTACACAGTGTATAAAGACCTATTTTTTGCC
>NC_050528.1:27381292-27384506 GCF_002922805.2 Oryzias melastigma
TTTAGCCAAGCGCAGCTACGGCCTGAAGACTGATCGTGGATACATATGCTTTCCTTCCTCCAAAAGACCCTCCTCAATACAAAGGAATCATGAGTTTCACTCACAATCGTTCACTTGTACTATGCTTTGTGGTCTACTTTTCCTCATTGTTGGACTACTGCTGATGTGGTAGGTGGTAAAGGTTGAGAACCGCTCAATAGGTCAATTGCACACAAAGGCAGAGTTAAAAAATAAGTTTTATTGCAAAAAATTCTAAAAACACAACTGAAAAGGGTTCAATAAAAACACAATCACACAACTAAATGGGGAAAAAGGTCAGTTAGCTGCGGCCCGTTCAGCTGCGTATGGTGGAGGCCCCCTAAACAAAACAATTAAAATAACCCCCCTATCACGTGATATTGCACACTCACACGTGAATCCCTTCACCAGGACACCGCACTCCAAATGGAGGGAAAGCCTCCACCTGGGCACAAGACTGGGTCCTCGGGACTGAGGGAAAGGGGCAAACAAATGATTCAAAAAGAAAACATAAATAGAAAAATAACACTTTTAAACGGAAGTGGGAGCTGAGCTGATCGGTTCATGCAGCTCCACTTCGCCAAATTAAAAACAAAACAGTGCTCATCCAGTCATTAAAACCACAACCTTAAAGGCAGACAGCTAAAAAATGTATTGGGTTAAAAGTCCAAAGGTAAAAACCGCTTGTGTTATTTAGTTCTTTGGGGGACGGAGTCCGGGAGTGCCCTGGCAGTCCGTTTTAGGTTTTACACCTCCGTCGGACATAAGCAACTGTTGTCACCCCAACAGAACCCTCATTGTACATGACGCGATGGAGAGCAGTCGAGCAGCAAAATTGTCCCAAAAATCAATATAAACAAAGCACTAGCTGTTCCAATGTTACTAGGAACAAAGAAAGTCCCTGACAGTGGAAGACAGAGATTAAACAATTAAAAAGGCTGACAGCTTAAAAGAAAGTGCAAGCCTACAAGCACTGCTGACCTACCGACTGACTGTCACCCGAAAAGAAAAAAAAGCAACAGCACGCAAAATGCAAGGCCTCTGTTTAAGCTGAGATCCAATTGCTTTTTGTTATCAGGAGCTACAAAAATGAACAGAAGCAATGTGAAGCCTGCTGACATCTTCACAAAGGGAGCCCGACACCGCTACATACCTGTAAAGGCGAACCAACAGTGTGAAACCGGATGTGGGTGGTTCCAAAGACCAGAAGATGCCCATCCATCACAGCCAGTGGGCACCTTCATCTTTATATAGTGCCTCTAGAGGCCACTGCCTGCAGTTATCCTCCAAGCCACACCTGTATCTATCCTGCTACACTGACTCTAGGGAATCTGGAGGCCCAACTTATAACTCTGGTTGTACCGATTTACTCAAACAGTTGGTTTAAAGAATGGCCGACAGTCACTTCTGGTGTGCTGGGAAGAACTCATCTTGAGCTGCATAATATCTTTTTACAGGATGAGGTCTCTGTAAGGTTTTGAGCATGCAGGGTCTCCCTCTGAAAAAGAAAATCATTGAGGAACATGTAGACAAAATGTTAAAATAAGACATCATTGAACCATCACAGTCTGCTTGTCCTCTCCTGTGGTTCCTGGTGAAAAAGCTGGATGGATCTCACCGATTTTGTGTGGATATTAGATGAGTGAACACTAAAACCCTGTCCGATGCATATCCAATGCCATTAATACATGACATAATGGAGTCATTAGAAGCAGCCTCCTGATCTGAACTTGGTCCTTGATCCTGAACTTGACAGACTCAGCACAGCAGCACACCAGCGTACATGGCGGTCTGCAAGTATTCTGAAGCAGTACATGAATGATCTGGGTCTCTGCGACGTTTGGCGCTCATGTCACCCAAACACTAAAGGGTTCACCTTCTTCTCTCCAGTTCACCACTCACACTCTCGTTTAGATTATTTATTAATCAGTAAATCTCTTCTAAAAAATGTTAAAAGCTCCAGCATTCATCCAATTGTTATCAGTGATCATGCACCAGTTTCTGTAAATATTGTCAGGGAAGCAGCAACACCTTCGGGTTCCACCTGGAGGTTTAATAACTCTCTGTTAAAAGATCAAGAGTTTATTGAATTCTTTAAAAAAGAGTGGGCAACCTTCTTAGAATTTAACAATACTCCTGACATCTCACCATGTGTTCTCTGGGAAGCAGCAAAGGCAGTGATGAGAGGGAAAATCATTTCTTATTCAACTTATAAAAAACGCAAAGAGAAAGCAGAATTAATAGAATTGGAAAATAAAATAAAAATAATGGAGACAGCTTATGCTGCTTCTGCAGAAGAACAGATTCTGGGAGATTTAAAAAAACTAAAGCTTCAGTTAAACGACATAATTAACAAATAAACACAATTCCAAATACAAAGACTTAGACTAGAAAGATTTGAAAACTCTAATAAATCTGGCAAATTTTTTAGCGAATCAGCTTAAAATTAAGAAAAAAAAATCCACAATAACATCTATTACTGATGAGTCAGGAAATGTCACTCATGACCCGATCAAAATTAATGAAACTTTTAAAGATTTCTATAAGAACTTATACACTTCAGAGATCAATCCATCAGAGCAAAGCATCAATTCATTTCTTAATAATGTAAACCTTCCCAGTTTAAATGAAGATCAAATCACAGACTTAGACTTGCCGCTCTCATCATCTGAACTGGATGGCTTTCCCGCTGAGTTTTACAAAGAATTCTGGGAACAGCTAGCAGAAACTTTTTATAAAATGGTTACATTTATAAAGGAAAATCAGTTACTTCCACCAAACATGAATTCAGCAAATATAATCCTTCTTCTTAAACCAGAGAAAGATCCCTTAATTCCTTCCAGCTATCGTCCCATCTCACTGATCAATGCAGACGTCAAAATTATTTGTAAAGCATTAGCACAGAGAATAGAAAAAATCACTCCCCACATAATTCACCATGATCAAACTGGATTTATTAAAGGTAGACAATCGAGTGACAATGTCCGCAGACTGGTTAACGTCATAGACATTGCCACCATTAAAAAACAGGAAATGAACATACTCTCGTTGGATGCTGAAAGAGCTTTCGACAGAGTCAACTGGAAGTTTCTCATCGCTGCCCTCCAAAAGTTTGGATTTGGAGAATCATTCATTGATTGGATTAAAATATTATATCATAACCCAAATGCTTCAGTCAGAACGGACAAACAGACGT
>NC_050528.1:27385474-27390781 GCF_002922805.2 Oryzias melastigma
CAAGATAAACATGGAATAAATCACTTCTTGGAATACCAGCAACTGAAATCTATAATTACTAAAAAAGTTAAATACAATGATAATGACATAAAATTACCAGAACTAGTTATCTCTTTCTTTAAACTTTCAATGAATAAGATTTTCTCCAAAATATGCAAACTCTTATGCAACCTAGATAATAACATTTCAATTCCAACAACCAAATGGGATGCAGACCTGAGTAGCAGCACAGATCAAAGCTTCTGGACAGAAATGTGTCTGAACACCTTTAAACTGACTAAAAGCCCAAACTTACAACTAATCCAATTCAAAACTCTCCATAGAATTTATTATACTGGTCAGAGGATGTTCAAGATGGGTCTCAGAAGCTCAGACATATGTGAGCACTGCGATGGTAACTTACCTGACAGTTACATGCATGCACTGTGGTACTGCACACCTGTCCAGGCTCTCTGGCAACGGGTTTGTGCTGATCTATCAGTCTGGCTTAATGTTTCTATCACTGCTTCACCGTCACTTTGTGTGCTTGGTGACATGAGTGCCATCGATATAGAAGGAGGATTAGTATCTGTAATCTTCATAACTCTTTATACAGCAAAAAAAACTATTTTGTTAAATTGGAAAAACAAGAAAAACATAAACGTTAATCAGTACAGGAATCTGCTTTTTGATCAAATCAGTTTGGAAAAAACATCAGCTAAAAGTTCAAGTAATTTGGAAAGAATTCAGTCACATAAGCAGTGACCGATTTCCCTACTCCCGTTGATGTCAAGTCACTCCAATGATTTTTAGGTCTAGCTGGTTGGTATCATGAGTTCATCCCTCATTTTGCTGACATTATAGCTCCATTGAACAACCTGAAAAAGAAAGGAGTGGAGTAGAACTAGACCAAGGAATGCCAAGAGAGTGTGGAAATGTTAAAGCAGGCCTTAAAATCTCCTCTGATCCTGTCACAACCAGATGTGTCTCGGCCCTTTTAAGTCCATACTGATGCCAGCAAAGTAGGCCTGGGAGCCATACTAACCCAAGACACTCCTGTAGGAGAGTGTGTCACAGCCTATGCTTCCAGGGTATTTCGGGGTCCAGAAAATAATTATTCCATCTCAGAGAAGGAGTCGTGTGGGCAGTAGAAAAGTGGCAGCACTTTTTAGAAGGACAAGAGTTTATGGTTTATACCCGGGGTGTCACGGCCCACGGGCCACATCCAGCCAGATGCTTTAATCTGGCCCAGTTATGAAGAAAAAAATATATTCAAATTTTCAAAAAAGAAACCAAGTTTGGAGCTCATTCCTGTGGCGAGTTATGGTTCTTTAAAGGAAAGATCGCAATGCACAATTCCACAACTAGGGGTAGCAAAGGAAACTCAAGAGATCAAGAAATAAACACGATGAAAGTCAAACCATGGGAGAGAATGGGAGATTAATGCCAAAATGTTTGCAAGTTTAATTTAGTTTAATTTTTGATTGATTAACACATTTATATTTTAGACAGGGTATTCATTTTTTTCCATAGCCCCCTCTTGATATTACTATCGGGATTAATTTAATGTCAGATGTAAAACATTTAGTCTGTATAAAATTGAATAAACCTTTTTTAATTAATTAATTTTATTTTATTAGTGAAATCCATTTTATTTGAATTGGACTGTATTGTGAATGAAAGTGTAATAATAAGTGGTTAGACTATTAGGTTGTTTGAGGCATTTTTTCCAACTAAGAAAAAAAACAAGACAAAAAAAAAAAAAAAAAGCTACTGATAACAAGTTGAACAAAGGTTATTGTCAGGAGTCAGGGCTCTGACTCCCCCTCTGGGCACCAGCGGGAACAGTCACCAGAGTACTAATTGCACTTCATCTCCCAGAAGCCCCAGCACACAGTTCCTGGTTCCTGCTCAGCTGTCTCCCATCAGACAATCACCCACATGCTTCTTAAGCAGCACACAGAGCCACACTCTCTGCGAAGTATTTGTTTGTGCCACCCTGCCTGCAGTATCAAGCGTTTTTACCTGGACCTGATCTTCCGTCTCTGACCCTCTGTTTGCCTGCCGCCTGCCCCTGACCCTCGCCTGGACTCTGACTACTCTCTCTCTCTTCTCGGATGATCCCCTGCTCGTGTATGACCTCTGCCTGTCTGAACCTGCTTTAGTTTTGTGGACTCTTAGCTACAATAATAAACCTGCTGCACGTGGAACCAGCTGTCTGCCTGTGTTGTGACAGTTATTTTGCTATTATGTTACTGGTTCAGCCCACTTGAGGTCAGACAGGTTGAATGCGGCCCCCAAATCAAAATGAGTTTGACACCCCTGGTTTATACAGACCATGTAGCTCTATCATAGGCCTTAAGTTGCCCAAAAACATCAACACAACTAACTCTTTGGATCTTGTGTCTCCAACAATTTTGTTTCACGGTTCGCTACCGGAAGGGGTGCCTCAACATGGGCCCTGATGGACTCTCCTGGGAAGTTGAGCCATTCGTCATCAGACCTGGTCCACAAATGTTCTCAGGCAGCAACAGAACGACTCCCTGTTTAAAAATTTCTGCCAAAACTTTTTCTGATTTACCCACCACGCCAGCCAAAATTGTACAAGAATAAGATAAAGATCCAGTGGTTGTTCATCTTCGCCGAACCCACTTTATCACCACCCCTTCAGATCGCATAGGTTTTGTGACACATCAGGGTGTGCTATGCCCAAGGGGTCCATTGAAAAACCACGGCGTGAAATTTCTAAAACAACCAACAAAAGTCTCTTGAAGCCTAGAGTCTGAGGCTACTTCTCTAGTGTGAGGGTAGTTTTGCTGTGGACTAGGTGATGTGTATAACCGCATGAAGTCCTGATCCACACCAGTCTGTCCAGATTCTGTCGAGCAGGTGTTGGGAATTGATGACACTCATCTTTGATGTTAGCTAGAGTCATGAACAGAGAAAACCCCATCAACATGTCTGGATATGAATCACACATGAAAGAAAACCAACTTTTTCTTTCTTTCTTTATTAATAGTAGAAACAAAAAAAACTTTCAGATTTACAATTTTAAACAAATTTACTGGGAAACGTTGAGCACCTTTGGTGTTTTCAGTTTTTGAAATATTTTTTTATTGTACATGTAGAGCAAACAGTCAGATTTTTAGTTATTAATATTAAGTGGACCCCATAATGCAGTCATTGGAGCGTGTATTTATTGCTTAGTCTTGATGATGGATGGGATAGACTGCTAGATTTGATGATGTGTGCGAGCAGTGGTAGGTGAGAGAAAGAGATAGTGAAGGCTCATGTTAATGTGTAATAACTCAGTTGTTGATTCAGGTGGAAAACGCAGCAAATCAACGTGTTGGCGGGGGGAGCTCGATGGACAATTTGCACAGGCATACATTTAATTTAATTGGCTGAATTGCCACGAGCAGAGTGTGGTGGGTCTGGGGGAGTGTGAGGGTGAAAATAGGCTGTCTGAGTTGAAACAGAGGGACCGTGAGCGGGAAAAAAAGCTGTAAATGAGCATCCGAGGATGAGCAGGTAGGCAGACAGAGATCTAAAAAAAAGGGGGGGGAACAAGGTCCAGAATGTTAAAAGAGGGACGTTTCTTTCTTAATTTCTGACTATAAACACCACTCCAAAGAATATTAATAGTTAAAAAATAGCTTAAAGTAGCTTAAACCATAGGTATCACAGAAACACCAAAGCTTTCCACCTCTTTTGTGAACTTCAGGAACTATTTCAGTTTACAAAACTTTGCAGTGTTTCCAAGCCAACCGAGCCCCAGTCCAGCATGGAGCGGCTGAGTGAATGTGGTCTGGACTCTGTAGAGGAGAGTCATGCTTTCAGAGACGCTGTAAAAGGACAGAACACCTGCTTTGTGATCCAGGTACACTCCTACTCTGGAGGAAACAGGAGCTGAGATGGAGGTTTGGAGACTGTTGTGGTAAAATAAGAATCTTTTTGGAGAACAGCTCAATGTCCAAGATTTATCATTAAAACCAAATCTACTTTCATTTCCAGACCTGCTGATGTTCTTGTATGTGACTGCTACAAAAACAACTGTTCCTCTCCACTCCACCTCCCAGTAACAACGTCCAGTCAGACTCTCTCTACTCAGAACCTGAACATACTCAGTAAATCTGTCTGGATGATCAGAATCAGACTGAGGTTGTTCTATTTTCTGTCTGTTCTCCTCTGACAGTAACAGTTGTCTGTGTGCTGTGTTTGGATCCAGTGTGATATGACATGAAAATTGGAAGTAGCCAGCTCTGCTCTTTGGTTCTGGTTCTGGTAGTAAAACATCCACATTAGTGACTGTCAGTGATATGTTTGTCCATTCCTCTCTCAGAAGTTCCTTCAGTTTGTCTGTGAGCTCTGACACAGCTGCTGTCACCTCCTCAAAGTATCTCAGAGGACGGACGTTGATGCTGGATGAGGGTGTGGACTCACTGAGTGGTGGCAGTGAGGGGTAGTTGAGCAGAAACTGGCTGTGATCCTCTGTGAGTAAGAGCTGCTTCAGCTCAGCGTCTCTCCTCTTCAGCTCAGTGATCTCCTGCTCCAGCTCCTCCTGAAGATCTTTGACTCGACTCACTTCAGTTTGCTGCTGGGATCTGATCTGCTGCTTCACATCACAGCTTCTTTTCTGGATGAGATGGATCATCTGAGTGAAGATCTTCTCACTGTCCTTCACTGTTTGATCAGCAGAGTGATTGATGGCCTCCACCTCCTGTTGAAGCAGCTTCACCTCTTTCTCTCTGTCCTGGATTCTCTGCTGGATTTGTTGTTGACTCTCCTCCAGATCTCTCTGCCTCTCAGTCCTTTCTGCTGCAGCTGAGACTATTTTATGTCCCTCGTGTTCATCCACAGAGCAGAGATAACAGATACACTTCTGATCAGTACGACAGAACATCTTCATCACCTCATCATGAATGGAGCAGATGTTCTGCTGCAGGTTCTTGGAGGGTTCCACCAGCTTGTGTATCTTGCATGCAGCTTCATCCAAATGAGGTTGAAGGTGTTTCTCACAGTAAGAGGCCAGACAGATCAAACAGGACTTGATGGCTTTCAGTTTTCTTCCAGAGCAGACATCACAGGACACATCTTCAGGTCCAGCATAGCAGTGATCAGCAGGAGCAGCTTGGAGTCCAGTCTTCTTCAGTTCCTCTATCAAATCCGCTAACATTGTGTTTTTCTCCAGAACAGGTCTCGGTATGAAGGTCTTCCTACACTGAGGACAGCTGTAGATATTCTCTCCGTCCCAGAATCCTTGAATACACTTCATGCAGTAGCTGTGTCCACAGGGAATAGTCACCGGATCCTTCAGCAGATCCAGAC
>NC_050528.1:27390850-27398616 GCF_002922805.2 Oryzias melastigma
ACTTCCTCAGTAGTAAACCAGTTTGACTGGTTTGTATCTCTCCCGTTGTTTGCTGGCAATTCAGCCAATCAAATTCTTACTTTCTCCAAAGTTGATCACATCCACCATGAGAGAGCACATCAAGAGCCTAGATTTGACTTGAGTTTAAATCATTGACTAAAAATGAAACACAGAAGGACTTTGTAGAATTAAAACCTTCTTTCTGTCATTCAGGGAGAATTGATTTTAGTTGTTGGTCAGACCTTTTGAATCAAATTTCACATTAAAACTTAAATGTATTTCATATGAATATAACATTCTATTGGGCTGGATGAGGGCGTTGTAGTTAGCACTTTCACCGTACTACCAGAAGTATCAGCTTAAGTCCCATCTGGGTCCTTTCTGGGAGGAGTTTGCATGTTCTCCCTATTCATGCATAGGCTTTTTCCAGGAAAATAACCTCATGGGGACTTCATGGTGCTCAGAATGAGAAGCAGCCTTTCAATGCAACTTGAATATAAGAGACAGCTGATGATCAGGATCATCATCCCATATGCTCACCATCATCTTATTGCTGTTCTTCTGTTGGAGTTGGAGCTCATTAGAAATTTGCTTTTGAGTTGAGGGTGGGACTGTTGGTTAGCCTAGCCTAGCTAATTTCCCAGCATGCCTTTGTTTACCCTCTCTCCCACAAACACCCCACAAGCTCAAGCTAGCATTAGAATTGCAAAAAGAATAGTGAGCAATATCAGAGGTATCCAGTCACACAGTTCTTAGCCAGATGGCAGCTTTGTCACTTAGTCCCACCAATGCCAGTGACTGGGCCACAAACCTAGGCTTTTCAAACAACCGTTTTTTATCTACTCCTGATCCAACAGGATTGGAATAAAGAAATACTCAGAAATGCAGTTTTAATCTTAAGGGGGCTCTACCATGAAAATTCTACTTGTTGGGGTTTTAAATGCATTTTACTGTTCATTCCTCACTATAAAGAACCCCAAAGCGGCATTTTGATCCGTTCATGCATTCCAGAGTAATCCTGTAAAAACCTGCACTGTCTGCAGCAGCCCTTCCCATACCCACAAAAACGAGCGGGTGAAACGTGCTGAAGATCGATCCCAACAGCTCCCCCCAAGAGAGTCTGTGCTGCAAGCTCCGACCCCAGTCTACAACGAAAACACATCCACCTTCTCCGCGGAGCTGTGGCAAGAGATAACTACCTTCCTGTACCAGGAACCGCTCTGGACCCATCTTTCAATGTGGTCTCGCTTCGTTTTCAATCGGACTGAAATTCAGTTCGCGCTGAGATTCCTCAGTCTGAATTATTTTACCACCACCAAAAAACGTATCACTCGCTTTTCTGTGTTTCATACGTGGCACGCGTGGGCTGCTGCCGTAAAAGCTCTATTGTTGTTTCAACAGAATTCTCTAAAAAAACAACTCCATAAAACCACAACGATGAGACACGGAAACTCATAAAAATGTGGTCGGATGAATTAATGCTCAATAAAATAACTTTTAACGTGATCCACATTAATTCTACCGACGTGTTGTTTAGCATGTGTACATGTAGCGTCTCCAGTAACCGTCATGCAGGATTCCTCCGTGGTTTCAAACCAGCAGTAAAAGTGTTGAACCTGGCCTTCATACAGACACTCAAAATCCACCAGCAAAGTAAAAAGTCTGAATAAGAGAAAAATCTTGCTAACATTTTGCAGACTGCAGAACATCAATTTTTCTCTTGACTGAAGAGATGTTTACATAGTTTGTTCACGCTGAGGAGGCAGGCTCAAGGATGACGCCGTGAAATCGACTGACAAGGAGGGAAAGGCGGAGGCTCAGAAATCCAGTTGTTTTACTTCCGGGTATTAAAACGGGCCACAAAAATGACTCATATTTCATAAATAATTTGTTTTTTTAGTGTTCCCGATGTAATATATGATCGTATATATGGATATAGTTTATTCTGGAAGGCTGAAGAAAATCATGGTAGGGGCCCTTTAAAAAAAATAATATGCCTCTGATCGTGAGAAAATGCTACAAGAACATCTTAAAAACACCAAAAACAGGATTTTCATTGGATTGAGTCTTTAAGGTGGTTCACACCTAACAAGAAGGACACTGAAGAATGTGATGCTGAAGTAACAAAACACACTGGGAAAGGGCTGACCACAGGGGCCCTAAACTGAGCTTTGTTACGCCAACAGCTATGCTGGAACTGAAGCTACCTGGCAAGAATATTATGTTCACGTGTGAGCCGTTTGCACCACACCCCCAACACACAGAAAGAAAGAGGAGCCAAGAAGGAGCCGGCCCCAGAGGGGACATGATGAGACATGATGAGTCGAGGATAAAACTTTGTGATTCACTTCAGGTTAATCAGTCCCTCCGATCTGAACCCCGATGGACGCACAGAGAATCCAGTTTGTGACGCCAAGATTGTGGTGGAAACTTGTTATATCCAATGAAATAAAGAAATTTTTGTCAAGTGGTTTCGTGAGTATTTATTCAACAGAGTAAACAAGTTACACTGTGGAAATATACGCGGAGAGAGACTCTGCTGCTCCTCTGGCGTTTAAGGAGGAGGATTAAACTTTTTAGGCAGTGGCACAAATATAAGCTCTATTGCTGAGCAGATGATGATATAATGCACATTGTATATATATATATATATATATATATATATATATATATATATATATATATATATACTATCTATCTATCTAGATATGTATATATATGTATATGTAAATATATATATCTATATACACACGCGCGCACACACACATTGAAGAAATATTGTGTTTTTCATATGCAGAGAATAAAATTAAGTTTCACCTTCGCGAAGGGAGAAGCCCAGATCAGTCACCAGTCACCCAGCAACATGGCTCTCTCTGGAACATTCTGTGTGTTTCTCTGCAACAGGCTGTATTTATTAATACATCTGTGATGAATGAATCCTTATATCCAATCACCATAAAGTACATATGCATTTCTCCTAATAAGGCTCCTAATAGCTATTTCTTGTTATTCACTCTGCTGTGAGCACTTCTTAATATTATTCTCCTTCTCTGCGTATGAAAAACACAATATTTCTTCATTTTATATATATATATATATATATATATATATATATATATATATATATATATATATACATAGTCATTAACAAAATAAACATTATTTATGAAATAAAAAAATAGCCAATAATTATCTTGTATCTCTTCTTCTTCTTTTCTTTTTTTTTTAAATTAGGCACCAGATGCTTTTGACTTTTTTTGTCAATCTTTCTGGCATTTTGACAATAAACTTGACCACCAAGAGCGTTGACTAAGCAAATTCTCACCCTTTTGACCACAGCGTTTTGTGTTCCCCATTTTGATTTGGCCATTTCACACAAACTGACTGACTTTTAAAATATTTAATAAATTAGATTCCGCTCCCCGCCCTCTTTCCCGATCTGTCCACTTGAGTTTGGGAGAGACCCACAGTTGATCTGATTCCATCCACCCCTCACCATTCTTTTTACACACCTTTTGGCATCTTCTCAGCCGACAGGAACATGCAGCTGCAAGTGACGCTAATTCGGTGGTTTCATAGAAACCAACAGTGCTGTTTTTCTTTTATTCTTTCCTCCATGAAACGCTGAGCGGCGCCCCCTTTGAATTGCTGCCCCGCCCGAAAATCCGCTACTGCTCCGTCAGAGTCCCTATGAGATTGGAAGCTGCAGCTCCTCAGACACTTCAGTTTGCAATAGACTTCCGGAGTAAAACTGAGCAGCTTTTTTTCAGTGATAATGACAAAAGTCATTCTACTAAAAGTCTTCTACTGCAGCTGGACAGATAAATATGCGCTAATTATTTATTACCAGATAAGTTAGTAAAATCCAGGAAGTTGTATTGAGGCAATATAACTTTACACTACACACTTTTTCCACTTTTCTCAGACAGACAGGAACATTTTCACTCTTTTGTTTCTTGTTTAAACTCTGAAAGTTTAAACCTTCATAGTTAAATAAGTCCAGTTTTATAGAATGAAACAAAGATTTGATCGGAAGCAAAAATTTTATGCAGATCAGTTGAGCACCACACATGAAGAGACAGCGGGAAATGATTGCCAAGGTCTCTGGCCAATCAGGACACACAACAGGGTGCGCTGGTTAAAAAAAATCGCTCCGAAAGAATCAGTAAGACCGTATTCTGTTCTATTTAGCAGAGATTTCTGGGGGTTCAGAAAGGGGCACAGACTGAAAAAGAATAAAAAGTCACGTTCTATCTGGGTCTTGATCTGTATGGCCAGATTGAAAAAAATATATAATGCATATCATGCATCTCTGATATTGCTCAGCAGGCCAGACCAAACGTGTGGGCGGGCCAGATATGTACATAGCTTGCCCACCTTTGGTCTGAATAGTTATCATAGTCTTCTGACAAAGACTAAACAAAATCTTGTGACTCCTGAGCTAAACAGCTTCACAATGGTCAGAAGCTGGGGAAATATAAAGTCAAAGAACTAATGATAAAATGCATAATTTCCATCACAGTTCACATGACAACAACACAAAAACATGAACACATCTGTGAAAAATTTAAAAGAAACAACAAGAAAAAATATTTTTTTCCAAAAAGTTTTATATTCATATTCAATAATTTCTTCAATCCACATTCTTGAGATTTTTAATTTCTTTTTTTTTCTGACTACAAACACGACTCCACAGAATATTAACATTTTAAAGGTTTAGTTCAAAATGATGGAGAGCAGAGAAATCATGCAAAAAACATTTTACTTCTTTCATGAACTATTTGAGCTTACAGAACTCTGCTGTGGCTCCAACAAAACGAAACAACCCCAGTCCAGCATGGAGCGGCTGAGTGAATGTGGTCTGGACTCTGTGGAGGAGAGTCATGCTTTTAGAGACGCTGTAGAAAGACAGAACACCTGCTCTGTGATCCAGGTACACTCCTACTTTGGAGGAAACAGGAGCTGAGATAAAGGTTTGGATGTTGTTGTGGAGAAATGAGAAACTATTTGGAGAACAATTTAATGCCCAAGATTTGTCATTTAAACCAAATCCGCCTTCATCTCCAGATCTACTGATGTTCTTGTATGCGACTGCTACAAAAACAAATGTTCCTCTCCTTTCCACCTCCCAGTAACAACGTCCAGTGAAACTTTCTTTACTTAGAACCTGAAGCCATCTAATGAATCTCTTTTGATCATGAGAATAAGACTGAGGTTGTTCCATTAATGTGACTTTTCTGTTCTCCTCTGACAGTAACAGTCGTATGTGTGCTGTGTTTGGATCTAGTGTGATTTGATGTGAATATTTTAAGTAGTGAGCTCTGCTCCTAGGCTTTGGCTGTGGTGGAATAGCATCCACACGTGTGACTTTCCGTGAGATGTTTGTCCGTTCCTCTCTCAGAAGGTCCTTCAGTTTGTCTCTGAGCTCTGACACAGCTGCTGTCACCTCCTCAAAGTATCTCAGAGGACGGACATTGATGCTGGATGAGTGTGTGGACTCACTGAGTGGTGGCAGTGAGGGGTAGTTGAGCAGAAACTGGCTGTGATCCTCTGTGAGTGAGAGCTGCTTCAGCTCAGCGTCTCTCCTCTTCAGCTCAGTGATCTCCTGCTCCAGCTCCTCCTGAAGATCTTTGACTCGACTCACTTCAGTTTGCTGCTGGGATCTGATCTGCTGCATCACATCACAGCTTCTTTTCTGGATGAGATTGATCATCTGAGTGAAGATCTTCTCACTGTCCTTCACTGTTTGATCAGCAGAGTGATTGATGGCCTCCACCTCCTGTTGAAGCAGCTTCACCTCTTTCTCTCTGTCCTGGATTCTCTGCTGGATTTGTTGTTGACTCTCCTCCAGATCTCTCTGCCTCTCAGTCCTTTCTGCTGCAGCTGAGACTGTGTCGTGTCCTCTATGTTCATCCACAGAGCAGAGATAACAGATACACTTCTGATCAGTGCGACAGAACATCTTTTTTACCTCATCATGAATGGAGCAGATGTTTTGCAGATCCTTGGAGGGTTCCACCAGTTTGTGTTTCATTAGCGGAGCTTTATCCAAATGAGGTTGAAGGTGTTTCTTACAGTAAGAGGCCAAACAGAACAAACAGGACTTGATGGCTTTCAGTTTTCTTCCAGAGCAGAAATCACAGGATACATCTTCAGGTCCAGCATAGCAGTGATCCGTAGGAGCAGCTTGGAGTCCAGTCTTCTTCAGTTCCTCCATTAAATCTGCTAACATGGTGTTTTTCATCAAGACAGGCCTCAGTGTGAAGGTTTTCCTGCACTGAGGACAGCTGTGGATTTTCTTCTCCTCATCCCAGAATCTTTGAATACAGTACATGCAATAGCTGTGTCCACAGGGAATAGTCACCGGATCCTTCAGCAGATCCAGACAGACAGAACAACAGAAACATTCTCTGTCAAGTTGATTTCCTCGCTGAGCCATTTTTTGTCAAGCTGTGTCTCTTTCTCTGAACTGAAAGACTGTGAGCTCCAAAGTATAACAGATCTCTACTTGTTGTCATAAGTTAGGAAATTAAGCCTGCTGCATCATGTTCCATCATGCTGTTCAGAACTCTCCTGTGGGGGGAGGGACAAGGACATAAACCGTTTGATTGTGTGGTTCAAAGTATTTCTTCCAGTTAGGGTGTGCTGTTCAGAGCTTACACAATTTCTTGGGACATTAGAAAATATTCCACAACAAAACTTAAGGAGACTTTAACTTTTAAGCTGATAAAAGTTTCTAAATTGTTGAATAAGCTGCCCTTTTAATCTTGTGACAACACATTTTCTTGTTTTTTTTAGCTCTTGAATATTTTAGCAATGACATATTATTCTTTGAGACCAAAACTTTCAGATGATCACAGAGATGAGATTTAAGATCCTTATTTAGAAATAAAATGGACATTAGAAGCAATTGAGAAAGTGCAGGAGGTAAAGGCTCAGTCCTGAAAAAAGTTACATGAAAAAAATTAGAAAACCTTTTAAAAAAAATATGTCGTTTGAAGCATTTTTAGAACAGTGTTGTTAGGGTTGTTGTAGATTTGAAGGGTAGCCAAACCCTAAATCAACTTTTTTTGGCTGTTAATCTATAAATTTGGCTTTAAAAGTGCAACCTGTTGTTCATTGCCAATTTTTTGATAAATTAAAATAAAATAGCTTAATTCTTGAAAATATAGTCAAAACCCGTCTGTGTGCTGCCCCTTAGTGGTTGAATCGAGGTATTACTGGTGAATTTTGTGATTGGTCAAACTTTGTAAGTTACAGAAGTCTGACGTCATGATCTGGAGCTTCAGTAATGATAACAGTCCTGTTCCCCAGCCCCACCCCTCTGACTGGATTTTCAAATTTCAGTTGTGGGTGGAGTCAGCCTCCAACTTCCCTGTTTGGTTACCCTTTAAATTATTGGAAGCACCATCTCTGTTTAGATTGAGACAGAATTGTATTAAAAGGGATGGAAATACTGGGGCACTGACAAGAAAGACAAGTATATTTGTACTTCACAATTCATACATCAAGTATTTCAAAGTGTATTACTTATTAGGATTAAAATGGAAGAGCGCAGCTAAAAGACATTTACCTTTCAAAAACTGATCCAAAAGTATGGTAACAGCACATAGCAAGTTTTAGGGAAGCTCGTTACATTTGAAACAGACTGCTAACAAGACTAAGCTGAAGACTTTCTTTGTTATGCAGATGATACACAGCTGTATTTATCCATTAAACCAGATCAGAATGACCACCTAGAAAAACTGAATTCCTGCATCAGAGAC
>NC_050528.1:27398691-27413120 GCF_002922805.2 Oryzias melastigma
TATGACTCCATCTGTGCATCTGTAAAAACTACAGGCATGAAGCCCAATGAGGCAAATTGAATTTGTGATATTGGGCTATATAAATAATAATAAAAATAAAATTGGAAAGAAAAAAGTGCACTACTAAGATCTAGATCAACCCATGACAACCCAACTAAACTAAAGCAAACACATATTATTTAAATTAGTCTATTGTTCCCAAGATAACTTGTGTAAGTTTGTCCCAATTGTAACGCAGGTTTAGAACTAGCGCTCTGATTACAGAAGAGAGATGTTCATCTGAGGAGTCCAGAGTGTGTGAATAAAAACGCAACAATTGAGTAAAATAACCAATTGATTGTACTGACAAAAACAAAACAAACAAGATTTGAAATTGAAAAAAAACATTTGAAACTAAAAAAAAAAAAAGTTTTGAAAATTAAAACTGAAAAAGAAAAGTTTCGAAATTGAAATTTTGAGTTTTGAAACCTATTTTTTTCGGCCAAACATTATTTTTTTTTTCTAAATATTTTATTTCGGTTTCAAATAATATTGGCTCCAATTTAGCTCCACAGACGACAGAATGATAGAATGTGTTAAAGGATTTTAACATGATTTTTTTTTCATTTGCTTATACTGCTGACTGCACCAGGTGTGAGTGCACAAGGTGCATGCACACAGACACAAACTGAACAACTCAGATGGGCGCGCTGGTGTGACTATGGATTTTTTTTGGGTGCACCATTGATAAATCCAGTTGCACATACCCAACTAAGCACACAAGTTATCATAAGCCCCTTGTTTGGTCTTTGACACTTCTACTTTTACCTTAATCTTCATCTCCCTGCTCTCCTGTCTACTCTCCTCATGTCAATTGAAATCTGCACTTACGACAAATGGTAAACGGTAAATGGGATACACTTGTATAGCGCTTTCTACCCTCCTTCGAGGGCCCAAAGCGCTTCACAGTCGCAGACCCATTCAGACACATTCACACACACATTCACACACTGGTGGTGGCTCCGCTGTCGAATACTGGCGCCAACCTCCCACCAGAGGCAATTCGGGGTTCAGTGTCTTGCCCAAGGACACTTCGACACATGGCAAGGCGGGAGTCGAACCCGCTTGCTTCCGATCAGGAGTCAACCGCCCTACCGCTGCTCCACAGCTGCCCAAGTGGATCACCGCTAAGGATGCCCATTCTTCCTTCATCAAGGTCCAACCAGAATTTCTCCTTCAGCTCAGATCTGACCTGTGAGGGATATCCACAAACAACAGTAAACATCACACATTTAATTTCTATCTTCAAACTCATCATGCACTCCTCCTTGAACCGCCACCTTAACGTGGTGGAGAGGTTTGAGAGCTCGAGTGATCTCAGGAGCTATTCAGTCCGGGGCTTCTGCCCCTGGTAGGGTCTCACATGGCTGATGGGAAGATACAGTCATCCAAATTTTTGAATTCATGCTGTGACTGCCCTAGACGTCGATGAACTTGGAACATCATTGGTGACTGAACCGAACCCTCTGAAAAGACAGACTCTGCATCTTCTTCTTTTGTAAGATCAACAGATTTAGACTGGAGTTTGGACTGACTCTGTGTTTTTGGTCTAACCGGAGAGGTTTCTGTGTTAGGAGACTGGATGGGACTCACTGGAAGACACCCACAGGGCAAGAGTAAGTCTCGTTGAAGTGTGCAGCTTGGCCCTTTCTTAGCCTTAGGTTTTACAATGTAGACAGGGAGGTGGTGCACGTGACCCAAGTGACTTTAGGCCAGTTGCTCTCACCTCCCACATAATGAAAACATTTGAACGGCTGGTGCTGGATACTATGCAACCACAGATGCAGGACAAGATGGATCTGCTACAGTTTGCATATAAAAAGAGGGTGGGTGTTGATGATGCTGTGCTCTACCTTCTCCACCATGGACTCTCCTACCTGGATGTGGGAAGGTGTGCTGTGAGACTGCTGTTTTTTTTTTTCAAGTACTTTTAATACAATACATCCCCACCTGCTCCAAACACAGCTGACCAACATGACTGTTGACCCCCACCTCATCAGCTTGATCATGGTCTACCTAACTGACAGACCTCAGTTTGTTAGGTTGGAGAGAACTGTGTCATCAGTGGTCACCAGCAGCATTGGTGTTCCACAGGGAACTGTCTTTCACCTCTCCTTTTCACTCTCTACACTTCTGTTTTTTTCTATAGCTCTGATACATGTCACTTACAGAAATTCTCGGATGATACAGCAGTAGTAGCATGCATTAAAGAGGGTGAGGAAGGAGAGTACAGGAATCTGGTGAAGTCGGGGTGGAGGTGGTCTCTACATACAAATACCTGGGTCTGCAATTGGACAACAAGTTGGACTAGATGACTCAGATGCAGTGTGCTTACAAAAAAGGCCAAAGCAGAATGTACTTCCTCAGGAGACTCTCCAGCTTCAGCATGTGCCCGAAGCTCCTCCACACATTTTATCAATCAGTCATTTCCAGCATCCTTTCCTATGCCATTGTGTGTTGGGGAGACAGATTTTGGCTTGTTATCTTGTGTAAGGGATCTGCATAACCAAGCATGGGATCTGTCCGTCCGTCCGTCCATCTAATCAGATTGGCGTCTACCAGGGATTTCTGCTTCAGACCAAACTTTGTAAAGAAAACCACGTAGCAGATATAGGGACGGGTCAAAACAGAAGACAAAGATGAATGCTCTATGGTCCCGCCAGGATTTTTCACTTATTCAAACTTTTTATTTTGTTGATGAATTTTGAGCGTCTATATGAAGGCCAGGTTCAACACTTTTTACTGCTGCTTTGGTACCCCGGAGGAATCCTACATGAAGGTTACTGGGAATGCTAGGGCTACAGGTACACTCGCTTAGAAGTGTTTGTGACTTGTAGATTGTCGGCAGAATCAATGTGGATCACGTTAAAAGTTGTTTTAATGAGTCCTAATTCATCCGACCACATTTTAATGAGTTGCCGTGTCTCATTGTTGTGGTGTTATAGTATTGTTTTCAAGAGAATTCTCTTGGATCTGCAATACAGCTTTTACGATGATGTCACGGCAGTGCCCCGTGGGCATGACGGGTAACGAGACAGGAAAGTGAGTAATGTGTTTTTAGTGGTGTTCAAATAAACATTCTAACAAGTAAACAGTTGGACTAATTGTTTCCTTTTGGCTAACATGTCAATCAATGCTTTACATTTGTCCATGGCTCAATGATCTAATTTCAAACGAGTCTGATGCGGTGGCTGTTTTGGTTCAGTTGTTCTGCTCTCAGTTTGTATTCATACTGAGGAATCTCAGAGCAAATCGAATTTCAGTTCAATTGGAAACCAGTCGAGACCACCTCGAAAGATAAGTCCAAAAGCGGTTCTTGGTCCTGGACTAGAATTCATTTGTGCGTATTCAGACCAAATCTTTGTTTCACATTATCGGGGGAAATGAACTCTGGTTCACTTTAAGCGAACAAAATCTGTCCAGTCGGAATACACCCTAAATGTCTAGAAGACCAAAGAACTCATTTTGGACTTTAGAAGACACTGTTATGCACAAGCCCCTGTACTTATTAATGGAGAGTGGGTAGCTTGTGCTAACTCCATCAGATTCATGGGCATCACCATTTCTGCAGACCTGTCCTGGTCAGTGAACATCAGGGCCTCAGCAGCGGGTGCACTTCCCCTGCACCCTGAGAAAGTGCAATCTACACAAATTGTCTTTTTAATTAGTGTATTTTGGATTTTTTTTTGCATTGAATAATGTAGATTAATTTTCTTTCTGATGATAATTAATGATTATCATTAGGGAAGGTAATTTGCAGTGATCTTGCCGGGAGTCTGGGGTATGCTTGGATTATCATCGTTGGGAGGATCTTTTACATTGATCGGTCCCGGGGGCCTGGAATATATTCAGATCATCATTAATCATCTGTTGTGCTTTGGATTTCTGATAATGGGGATTTTTTTCTGGTGATGATGGTCTGAATATGCTTGGATTTTTGGTATTGATTAGTGTAGATGATTTTTTCCTGATGATAATCATCTGAGTATATTTAGATTTTTGGTACTGATTAATATAAATGACTTGTCTATGGATGTTTGAAATTTAATTACACCACTGATCTTAAGGAATAACCTAAATATATGATTGTAGGGTATAAATATTTGATAATAAGCCCTGAACCGGATGTTGATAATTCATGTAAAGAAAATGGTATGGTCGAGCTGGGGTGGGATTACATAAATTCGCTTCCTCCCTCTCCCTTTCAAGTGATGAACTTGTGATTGATAATGTAAGATGTTATTTTATGTATCCTGTATTGCTTAAATTAAACAATTTAATTCATTCTTTCATTCATTCATTCATTCACGGCACTGGGGACCGTCAACTGTTGTCAGCAGGTTTAATGACACTTAAATGGGTGAAATAAAGCATATAATCAATACAAATAACATGTACATGCATAGCGTAAATGTACAATCTCAAATTAATGTAATGATAAACATTTTTTTTCATCAAAGCAAAGTCACAGAATCAAAATTGTAATACAGATACCAGCAATGCAACCTCTCACATGAGACATATGCAGCAAAATCTCTCAAACGACGCGTGCATCCTTGACTTCTCTATGCCTATATGTGCACTCTTCAATATTGTAACTTTTATTCATAAGAGAACACTGACTGACAGAAATGTTTCTGCTCTAAACATAAACTCTGATTTCTGGAGTTCCAGGAAAACTGCCTCAGTTCTTCCATCATATTATTCCCACTGTTCTTCATCAAATTTCACAAAAACTCTGGAATGAAGACAAAAGAATCAGGACGTTTTTACTGTCAAATGATCAGAAACAACTTTTCTCTGAAGAACAAATACATGAAAAAAAAATCCTCAATCCAAGTTCTCAAATGAAGCAAAAAGAAAGATAACAAAGTTGTAAATGTTCTTTTTTTCTACAAACAAAATCTTCTCATTCAGTTTCTTCTCTTGTAGTTTCTGTGTAGAACAAACAAAGAGAAAGTCTTTGATTGTGATGTCACTGATTCCATTTGTGTTGCAGCTTCCTTCAGTTCACATGACAACACAAAAACATGAACAGAACATTTGTGTTAAATTTAAATTCAAACAGTCAAATCCCAAAGTTTGAAGAAACAACAAGAAAACAGATTTTTCTCCAAAAAAATTTAAGATTCATCTTCAAAAACATCCTAGAGATTTCTCTTTTCTCTCTTTATTTCTGACTACAAACACGACTCCACAGTATATTAACAGTTATAAAGTTTAGTTCAAAAAAAGATGGAAAGCAGAGAAATTGTACAAAAAAATATTTGACTTCTTCATGAACTTCAGGAACTATTTGAGTTTACAGAACTCTGCTGTGTCTCCAACATTAAACATCCACAGTCCAGCATGGAGCGGCTGAGTGAATGTGGTCTGAACCCTTTGGAGGAGAGTCATTCTTTCAGAGACGCTGTAGAAGGACAGAACACCTGCACTGTGATCCAGGTACACTCCTACTCTGGAGGAACCAGGAGCTGAGATGGATGTTTGCGTGTTGTTGTGGAGAAATGAGAAACTGTTTGGAGAACAACTCAGGGCCCAAGATTTGTCATTTAAACCAAATCCACCTTCATCTCCTGATCTGCTGATGTTCTCATATGCCATTGCTACATAAACAAAGGTTCCTCTCCTTTCCACTTCCCAGTAACAACGTCCAGTCAGACTCTCTCTACTCAGAACCTGAAACCATCTAATGAATCTCTTTGTATTACACAAATCAGACTGAGGTTGTTCCATTATTGTCACTTTTCTGTTCTCCTCTGACAGCAACAGTCGCCTGTGTGCTGTGTTTGGATCCAGTGTGATTTGATATGAATATTTTAAGAAGTAAGCTCTGCTTTTAGGTTTTGGTTCTGGTGGCAAAATCTTCAAACGAGTGACTGTCGGTGAGATGTTTGTCCGTTCCTCTCTCAGAATGTCCTGTAGTTTGTCTCTGAGCTCTGACACAGCTGCTGTCACCTCCTCAAAGTATCTCAGAGGACGGACATTGATGCTGGATGAGTGTGTGGACTCACTGAGTGGTGGCAGTGAGGGGTAGTTGAGCAGAAACTGGCTGTGATCCTCTGTGAGTGAGAGCTGCTTCAGCTCAGCGTCTCTCCTCTTCAGCTCAGTGATCTCCTGCTCCAGCTCCTCCTGAAGATCTTTGACTCGACTCACTTCAGTTAGCTGCTGGGATCTGATCTGCTGCGTCACATCACAGCTTCTTTTCTGGATGAGATTGATCATCTGAGTGAAGATCTTCTCACTGTCCTCCACTGTTTGATCAGCAGAGTGATTGATGGCCTCCACCTCCTGTTGAAGCAGCTTCACCTCTTTCTCTCGGTCCTGGATTCTCTGCTGGATTTGTTGTTGACTCTCCTCCAGATCTCTCTGCCTCTCAGTCCTTTCTGCTGCAGCTGAGACTGTATCGTGGTCTTTATGTTCATCCACAGAGCAGAGATAACAGATACACTTCTGATCCGTACGACAGAACATCTTCATCACCTCATCATGAATGGAGCAGATGTTCTCCTGCAGGTTCTTGGAGGGTTCCACCAGTTTGTGTTTCATTAGCGGAGCTTCATCCAAATGAGGTTGAAGGTGTTTCTCACAGTAAGAAGCCAGACAGAACAAACAGGACTTGATGGCTTTCAGTTTTCTTCCAGAGCAGAAATCACAGGATACATCTTCAGGTCCAGCATAGCAGTGATCAGCAGGAGCAGCTTGGAGTCCAGTCTTCTTCAGCTGATCCACTAAATCTGCTAACATGGTGTTTTTCATCAAGACAGGCGTCGGTATGAAGGTCTTCCTACACTGAGGACAGCTGTGGATTTTCTTCTCCTCATTCCAGAATCCTTGAATACACTTCATGCAGTAGCTGTGTCCACAGGGAATAGTCACCGGATCTTGCAGCAGATCCAGACAGATGGAACAGCTGAAACGTTCTTTGTCAAGTTGATTTCCTTGCTGAGCCATTTTTTGTCAAGCTGTGTCTCTTTCTCTGAACTGGAAGACTGTGAGCTCCAAAAAACAACAGATCTCTACTTGTTCTCATGAGTCAACAAATAAGGCTTGCTGGTACATGTTCCCTTATGCTGCTCTAACCTATCCTATTGGGTGGGAGGGACAACGATGCAAAAACCCTTTGTTCGTGTGGTTAAGGGTGTGCTATTCAGAGTTTACAAAATTTTTCAGACCTTAGAAAAATATTTCACAGCAAAACCTGAAAATGCTTCATATTCTCAGTACTTTCGGAGTACTTTGACCCAATCAGAGTTATTCTGATCAAAATGTCCTTCCTATCAAGATAGATGGGTTATACCGATTGCTGATCCAATCTTAGTGCATGTAAATAATTCATTCCGATTGCGTATCATTAATTTCAGGTCATGCATCGATGGTGTAGTGCGCCAGAAGAAGTTCTTGAGCCCGAACAGGACCTGTTGACTGCACTGTCTGAGAGAACTTGATATCTGAGCAGAGCAGCCGGACATTGAAGCTTTGTTAGTATGCTCTTTGGACTGCAGTCTCTCCAGCTGCTCTGCGTGAGTAAGCTGCCGGTTTTGAGAAAACCGTATCTCCTGGGAGAACAGTGTCTCCGAGAAGTTTCGGAATGTTGTGAGCTGGCGGAGGCAGGTTTTAAATGCATCTCCCGACCATCTAGCAGAGCACTATCACACTGCCCTTCATAACTTACTCAATCTTATTGCCCCCCTTAAGACTAGATCAGTTCTCTTTTCTAGATATTCTCCCTGGTTTACACCTGAGCTGGGCTCCATTAAAGTCCATGGTTGTAGACTTGAGTGCCTCTACAGGAAGACCGGTCTTGTTGTCCACTTGGATCTCTACAAAGCTCACCTGTCAAGCTACAAAAACCACATAACTCAGTCAAAATCAGCATATGACTCCCATCTGATTAATTCAAATAAAGATAACTCTAAAATCGTATTCAACTTTTTTGACAAAAATATTTACCACTTAACTCCTTGCCCCCCCTCCCCCCCACACACGTTTTGTCCACTGCCACCTGTGAGGCCCTGGCTTCATTTTTCAACCAGAAAGTTGTTAAAATTCACCAGCTGATCAGTCCCAACGGCCATCCCCCTCCCCACACTGAACTCTCCTGCCACCCACAGCCCCTGGCCACTTTCCAACAACCCAGTGCTTCTGCCATCTCAAACCTTATGAAGAAATCAAAGCCAACTACATGTTCACTTGATCCTCTCCCAACAACCCTTGTCAAATCCTGTCTCCCGTCTCTAGTTCCTCTCATCTGCGCCATCAACCATGCCACCCTCTCCGCTGGAATAGGTACGTCGTCAGGTATGGCTGGTAGAGTCACCTTTGACTGCAGCTTCTTCTGCCCTTTGTGGGAATCGACCTCAAACCGTTCTTCTTCTCCCTTGTCACTTTGGCGTCGGCCCTCCAGAGGTGACACGGGGTGGTCGGACGATGGGCGCTTTCACCCTGGAGCAGCTCCACTACTGGGCTGTGCACTTCAGGGATGCCTGGGTGCTATCCACACTTCTCCAGGGTTACCGTCTTCAATTTCGCCGCTGTCCACCCACATCGGGCCTCATCCGGGAGACGCTTGTGTCTGTCCCGTCTGAGGTCGATGCCCTGTGCCAGGAGGCTTCCCCTCTTCTGGCAAAGGGCACTATTGTTCCCGTGGACTCCCGCCTAGATCCGGGGGTTATTCACATTATTTTCTTGTTCAGAAGAAGACCGGCGATCTGCGTTCGGTTCTCGACCTCCGTGGTCTGAACATCTTTCTGAAGCGCATCCTGTTCCGGATGCTGCGACTCACAGAGATGCAGCAGGCGATTGCCCCAGGCAATTGGGTTGTTTCCATTTACCTCAGCAAGGCCTACTTTCCTACTACATTGCGTGTCCCCACTGGTGGTTCCTGCGCTTTGTCTTCAAGGGGCGCCACTACCAGTGCAGTGTTCTTCCCTTCAGCCTGTCCCTGTCACCTCGTGTATTTTCTAGCGTGGTCGCGGCGGCCCTGTCCTCCCTGCAGCCTCAGGGGTTGAGGATTCTTCCCTGCCTGGATGATGGGCTGGTCTGCGCCCTCTCTCGCGCAGAGGTTGTTCAAGACGTTCAACGTGTGCAATTTGGTTCAGACACAGGCCATGGTTTTCCTTGGCGTGTCTCTGGACTCTGTGGCCATGAAGGCGTGCCCCTCCCCTCGGCGGGTGGACGTTGTCCTCGCATTGCTCGGGAGGCTGCATGTCTGCCGGCGCTTGTCTCTTCTCCTGCAACTTTGGCTTCTGTCGATGTTGACAGCGGCATCTTCCATGGTTCTTCTGGGTCTGCTTACTCTTTGGCCTTATCATATGTGGCTGGCTGGGCTGCGCCTGGATCCTGCACGGCCAGCACACCGGCGACGCGTACTGGTTATTCCACCCCATGTTCTGTGGTCATGATGGGCGGACAGGTCTTTGATTGTTCGGGGAGTGCCTCTGGGTTGTTTGCCGTCCCGGCGGGAGGTTGTGTACAAAGATGCCTTGTGGTCTCCTCCATTTTAGGCTTCCTCCAGGACTTGCTCGACCAAGGTCACTCACCCTCCACCCTGCGGGTGTATGTGGCCGCCATTTCGTCTGGTACATCCCCCCCCGCCCCCGTCGCTTGGTGGCTCCTCTGTGGGACCTGTCCGTTGTCCTGGCTGCACTCTGCTTGCTGCCGTTTGAGCCTCTTCCATTGGCTGGCGTCAAGTGGCTCTCATCCCTGGGCACCTTCACGCGGTTCTACAGGGTCAGTGTGCCTGACCTCAACCCGATGGATGGCGTCTTGCGGCTGTCTGGTGGGACACTATGAGGTGAGGTGGGTTTCCTTTTCCTGGACCCTCAGGACTTTGTTGGCATTGGCCATCCAGTGCTTTCAAGCACCGCCTCTGGCGGTCAGGAGGGATGAAATAGAACAAAAGTTATGTATGTAACTACAATTCTATGAATCCCGGATGACCGCCTGTGCCCCCGGTCCCTCGGGTTCCTTGCATTCTTGCGAGAAGCGTGGGGACTGCATTCCTGTTGCCACGTGACTTTATAGCCTCACCAGGAGGTCATAGGTGACTTTTTGTCATTAAATTCTTGAACTACGCATGCGCATGAAGGAACATCCATCCAGCGCTTGAAGCACCGCCTCTGGCGGTCATCCTGGATTCATAGAACTATAGTTACATACGTAACTGTTATGGTGCCTCTGTCAGTCTCCTCCCCCTCTCCTCTCCGCTTGGCTGCTGATGCATCCCAGCTACGACCACTTACCTCATCACCTCACCTGCCTTCTTAAGGAGCTCCAGGATCATTATTCCTCGCCAGTCCGTTGCCCTTGATGGTGCATAGTTGGTCTTCATGTCAAGCTCTAGTTTGTCACGTTACGCCAGGACTTTGCCTAAATTCTCTTTCTACTCACCCTCAGGAATCCATAACCACGAGTGGTCGCCGGAATCAGCCTCAGCCCGAATCCCCCGTTCGGTCTTCTCCTGCGGTCACACCACGAGCCTCTGCCATTACCTCTGTTCCTCGAACCTCCACTTCAGACGGCTACCCATTCCTGTGGAGGAACCTACCAGTTTCGCCACCAGCCTCTGCCTCACGCCTGGGACCTACCTCAAGTCCTGCTCACGCTCTACCTCCAATACTCACCATTAAATCTTTTACCTGCCACGCTCGTCTCCCGCTGTGTTTCTTCCGGGTTCTAGCATCTGGGTCTGAAAGGTGTTTTGTAGCCATGACAGTAACTTTTGCTTTCTATTCATCTACTCTAAAAAGACTTGTTCTTCAACACCCAAAGAGGGTTAAATTGAAGGAAACTTCTGGACTAATTTTGGACTGATTTACACTGTACATATTGTCTTTGTCATATATTTTTTCACTGCAAATATAATTCATCAAATCAAACAAGTTTTTGTGTGATTTTACCCCTCCACCTCCTGCTTGCGACATGTCAAAAAACAGTCTCTGGAGAAGTATTTGAATAAGTCACTGCTGTATTGCGGCTCATTATCCGACACTACTGTCTCTGGTACTCCATGGCGACCAAAGGCATCTTTCAAAATAGCAATGACTGTGCCTGTTGAAGCAACATTAAGGTCTGCCACCTCTATCTTTGTTTCTCTGAAACTGAATATGGAGCCAAGACTCTGGATGAGTTCAGTTCAGTTTTCAGTCTCTAAAATGCGTCTTTCTGTGGTGTACCCCAAAACCATTTGTTTTTCTCACTGAGCAGATCTTTGATGGGACGTGTGTTTGAGGCGAGGTGGGGGAGGAACTCGCCTTGGTAGTTTGCCATACCCGTCACTCGTCTCACATCCTTGACTCCTGTTGGCTGGAGCATCTCCATTATGGCCTTGACTTTGCCCGGGTCTGGTCTGACAGTGTCTGCAGAAATATGGTGACCAACAAACATAATAGCATCTTTTGCAAACTCACACTTCTCGTTTAATGTTAGTCCAACCTCTTTCAGTCTTCTCAAAACCTGATGCAGTCTGGCGTTGTGCTGCTGTATGTTCTGGCCATGCACCTCATTGTCATCTGCATGACATACTACTCATTTGCAGCCCTCCAGCATCTGTGACATGCGGCACTGAAAATGTTCTGGCGCTTATGAGATCGCAAACGGCAGGCGATTGAACGCATACCTCCCAAATGAAGTAATAAAAGTTGTTAGGAGCTTGCTCTCCTCTGACAATAGGATCTGCCAAAATCCAGAAGTCACATCTAGCTTTGTGAACACTTTAGCCCCAGTTAGCATAGCATGGCCAGCGTGTGATCTACTGCTGCTAATATGTGTCTTTCCCTGCATACCCACTTGTGGAGGTGTGTCAGGTCTACACAGGGCCTAATCTTTCCTGGTTGTGTTTTTAGTGCTACAATCATTCCAGCACACCAGGGTGTAGGTTGAGTCACTTTAGAAATCACCCCCATGTCCTCCATTTGCTTCAGCTCAGCGTCCACCTTATCTCTCTGTGGCAGTGGGACTATGCGTGGGGTGGAGAGAGCATATGGTATGGCACCTGGCTCCAACTCAATGGTGTAAGGATCTTTCCGGTGTCCTAAGCCTGAGAAAACTGTGGGGTATAACTCTTTTAACTCCTCCCTCGACGTCTCAATCTCATGAACTCGTTTTATTAGGTTCAGTGCTTTAATTGCTGGTAGACACAGTCACGGTTTTGCCAGATCCTCTACTACATAGATGTCCTGCTCTGTTTTGCTCACTTTGAAGTTCACCTTTGAAACATCCCTCCATTTTCAGTTTTTGCTGATTTGGTCCGTATAGCACCTTCCGTGGCACGTGCAGGCTCCTGTGTGTCTCCCTGGATTACATGCTGGTAGGTATAGCAGTGACTCCAGCACCTGTATCCAGTTTTAAAACACAGTCTTTCTGGTTTAACTGTAGCTTTACTACCAGGGGCGGAGTGGGACAACTTTTCAGCCCGGGAGTTTAATGGTCAAGACCGGCCCATTTTTTGCCACATGAAAAGTTAGGGAAGCATTTAGACTAAAAAATAAATGTTTTATTACAGTTCGGGGGGGGGGGTCATAAATAACACATAATTATAATAGAAGCTTGTAGTCTCACAGAAATATTTTCCTGTCTGACAATGGGAACGAAAGGCTAAATTTCACTTTTTTAACATTTGAAAAAACATCACCACAATAACTCCAGAATCTAGAGCATAAGTCACCACATCAGAAGTGAAATAGTTTCTCCAACCTTATTTGTTACTTTGTCACAGTCAATGGACATAAGAATTTATTTTTCTGTTCACATGAGCATCCTGACTGAGGATGCTCCAGCCTGTTTTTAATGAACTTCAGAATGGAGACGGTTCTCTGACATGAAACTTAGGAAAATAAAAGCTCAATGAGAATGTGTATGTCAGCCCAGTATCTGGATATCCATCTGTGAAAATGTTATATTGTGTCAGTATTAGGGCTGGAAATCTCAGAGTCACTCCCAATACGATGCAATTCACGATAAACGGCTCACGATAAAAACAGTATTGCAATATGGTAAACATTGCAATAATCAATATATTACTTTGGTAATTTATGATATATAACTATTTTAAACACAAATGCATCTTTTTATTTCCTTCTAAATCTTTTTTTAGAATAATTTAAAACACAATTTGTCAATTTTACACCCTTTCCAAGATTAAAATAACATTATCAATAAATACTAATGTGTCTTTACCATAATTACATACATTTTAAAGGAATAAACAAATAAGCTTATAAACAAAGCTCTAAGAACAAAATGAAGAGTAAATCAAATGCCATCTCTTCAAAGAGCAATAAATGTGGAAATACAAAATTCACATTTGTTCAAATTCCCTTTATTTAACTTTACATTTTCTGTCAGACAATTTGTTATTGTTGAGGCACAATATGAACTTTCAGCCTGTTAATATTCTAGGATCATTGTTTTTTAAAGTACTGCCATCGATATTCATTCCCCCTCCATTTATCAAAATTTCTGGCACTTTTCCTTCAAAATCAACACTTTAGCCATGTGCTCCACGTGTGTACAGCTAGCATACACACCTGTTGGATAGCGGCGCTAGACGTCTCATTTGGACGTCAGATGCTGCGCATGACTCCGCTAGAATCCGGTGTATTTAGCACGCTTACAATCCATGTGATGTTTCATTAAAAACTGCGCACTGTCTGTGTCTACTTTAGAAAAATACAGACACAGCTCGGACCTTTTCGCTCGCGGCCGCTCTACCTCCCGCGTGTTCTCACCTGTGGAGCAAGTGGAGAGCGCGCGCGAGGAGCCCCGCCCCTCACCACTGCAGAGAAGCAGCGGAGAAGGTGACTCCGTGTTCACGCGGAACCGCGCAACTTTGTTTTAGGCATTAAGACAAAAGGTGCACACGTCCCTTTCAGCTGGGCAGTTCCAAATAGTGTGATATAACAGATAATAGAAAAACATCAGTGACGCAGACTTTTTTTTTTCACCATGAAGCGCTGAGCTGGCGGCTCCTTTGAATAACCGCCCCGCGCAGCTGCCCGTACCACTCGTTCCCATAACCACTATCGCTTCCTACACATTTGTACTCGCTAATCATCCGTCTGGTCTGCGGCCGCTTCTCTGTCCGGCCCTTAGACCGTCTAAATAGAACGTTATTCACGTCAATGGTCCGGCCCAGACATTTTGGTAGAATCGTACTCTGGTGGACTCAACCAACTGTGAGAATTTAAAAAGGGGTGTTTATTTTAAATTGTAGCTCCAAAACTGACGGTGTCGTCTTCTAAAGCAGTGTTTTTCAACCTTTTTTGAGCCACGGCACACTTCTTTCATTGAAAAAAATCCCGCGGCACACCAACAGCTGAAAATGTGAAAAAAAGCTTATATTAACATAATAAATGTTGTATTGTTAATATTAAGTGTTTTTTTAGCAT
>NC_050528.1:27414275-27424866 GCF_002922805.2 Oryzias melastigma
AAACTTTGCTGGACGTCTTTGCTTTCTTTTGACCTCCACTAATACTAGGGCCTTCATCTGGGTCCAGATTTTGTCCAGGGTCCAGTTCGGAGTCAGCACTTTTCCTCTTCAAAAACGTATCCATCACTTTTACCGTTGTCCTGCTATCCACCTGTCGCTGCATCCATGCATCACTAATTCGCTCGTCTCCAAGCACAAGGCAATTAGCTATCTGCTGCTGCCACCTACTGGTATGGAAGAGTACTACATAATTGTTCTGCCAGGCGCTAGACTGCACAGGCACACACACATATTGGATAATTTCCCGCGGCACACCTGACAAGATGCAAAAAACACCTATAAGGACAGAGTGGAGAAGATGAAAAACACTGTTCTAAAGGGACGGACGAACAAAGTTACAAAGATTCATTCATAATCTAACGTGAATAATTTTTCCATGACGCGATTGACCGGCCCATGAATAAAGCGGCCCACCGGGAATCCTCTCAACTCTCCCGATTATCCACTCCGCCCTTGTTTTCTACCCAGTCTTCTGTGTTCTGTGAGTCCATTTCACCTAGGAAGGTAAAATCCTCTTCTGCTTCATCACCTTGTGTTCCTGCAATTTGATTTGCTGCTTGTTGATCTGTATTTTTTTGTAAAATGCCCTTTTTTGTGGCATTTTCTGCACTCAGCACTGAGGGTTTTGTCGCTATTCTATAGCGCTCAAACCTCATGCGCTCAAACCTCTTCATCCACTGCGGCTATTCATTTGGGTCGGCAAAGTTGATCGCGCCTGGTGGGGACAGCTGCAAAGCGGCCACTCTCTCGACACTCATCTCGTTTCTTGGAACTTTTCTGGCTTCACTTTCCGTTCACTTCTGACACCATGTTATGTAAATCACTCAGGCAGACATAGGATCACTTGGACACAGGACGTTCAACTCCACGTTTTAATCTTCATTCCTTCCCCAGTGTTACACCAACATACACTGCCTAGCCAAAAAAAAAAGTTGCCACCTGGATTTCACTAAGAAAATAGGTACAAGCCTCCTATTGGATAAATACTGCATGGGTGATTATCTTTCAGCTGGGAACAAGTTATTTAAACCCAACTGCTGCAATGAGTTGCTTCTCACTTCCTAAACAACCATGTGGAAAGATACATCCCGTGGTCGTGGAAAAGATGTTAGTCTGTTTGAGAAGGGTCAAGTCATTGGCATGCATCAAGCAGAGAAAACATCTCAGGAGATTGCAGAAACTACTAAAATTGTGTCCAATGCATTATTAAAAACTGGAAGGATAGTAGGGACCCATCGTCTTCAAGGAAGAAATGTGGCCAGACAAAAATCCTGAATGATCATGATCAGCGACCACTTAAACGTGTGGTGAGATCAAATCGAAGACAAACAGTAGAACTCCGGGCTCTGTTTAATAGATAAAGTAAAAGCATTTCCACATGCACGATGCGAAGGGAAAAATATTTACTGCTTTAGAAGGATTTTTTAAGACTGAATTTTATTTTGAAACAAACTTTAATGTGTTGCTATCAGATTAAAATAAATCAAGTGTTTTATAGCCTTTTGAAAAACATAGTACTGTTATAGTTAATTATTGTGTATGTTACGTATATGTATAATGTTATTGAAATATTAAAAATGTTCCCCACAGTCAGTTTCAATAGAATTAATAAAAAATAAAAAAATAAAAAAATAAATAAAAAGAAAATTGAATTTGGACTGGGGGTGGGGCAAAAATTAAGATATACAAATCTGAGGTTGCAATGAGACACCACCACCACCTTATTTTAACCAGGCAAAACCCTGATGTCTGTTGAGCAAAAATTTATGTGCAAGTATAGGCAAGGATATGTGCATGCCCATTTGACAGCATTGCAGTAGGAATTGTTAGATTGTTATCAAAAGGGCACATGTTCAGACCTTTCCCCGAAACAAACCTCTTTGGAGGAGAGAATAGGTTGCTATGGTTACTTGCATACCTTGAAAGACCGCATACTCCAGTTTTTGGAACTAAAAGTTGTAGTTAACCCCTAACTTACCCTTAAACTTATCCGAGCGCGTCATAGGAGCAGGAAGTTCACAAAATTTAATCAAAGTTTCTCTTTCCCAGTCTTTAATGGGACAGTTTTCTTTTCTTTTTTTGCTGCTCGGAGTTTGCATTTCAGACCCACAGATGTGTCTGGACGCATTTCATAACAAATCATGTTAAATGTGTCTAAGAATGTGGGATTAGTTGTTACTGCCTCTCCTTTCTTGGAGAATTTCCAGGTGTGATACGTTTTGCTGTTGCAGTCTGTAGATAACACATTTAGCTTTGTTTGCTCTAAACATTCATTTCAAATTTTTACCAGCAGGAAATGTGAGACACTTAAATGTTGTACTTTTAGTGCAGGTCTTTGGTGTTACTTAGCTGCCACTGTGTGGACAGAGATGGAGCTATTATTCCTGTTTAACAGGTGTGTTAGGATCATTTCATCTACATGTCAGAGAGATTGACAAAAAGTGAAAAAGTAGATGGAAAGTATTTATCATATATTTAATGATAAATCTGCTGTCTGTCTGTCTGTATGATTAAGATTAAGTAAATAACATGAATGAATCACCTCTGCAAAGATTGACTTCCATAGTGCTTTGCAGTTTAAATCAGTGAAAGTTCAGTCATAAAATATACACACAAACTTGCATTATACAGAGCAAGTTATGCGATCCATGAACAGTCAGACTCTATCTCTGTACAAGGTTTCTTTTAAAAAAAAATGACCACATTATATTTATGACAAAGAGGCTGAGACGTTTGGATTCATGTGCAAATGTTTTATTGAGCAAGGGCAAGACATGAGCGTATTCAGAATCCAGGCAGGGGTCAAAACACAAAAGCAAGGCAGAACGTCAATAAGGAGGCAAGGGTCAAGGCACAGAGAAACAGGCAAAGGGGAAAACTGCTCAGAGTGTAAGTAATACAAGACTTCGTACTGGAGAGGAGGCTGGAGTGGGTTTATATGCTGTGTGACCTTGATTATGATGATGCACAGCTGAGCAGGAAGGAGTCCATGGCAGTGGCTGATGGGAGTTGTAGTGAGGAGCATGAGGAGTCAGAACTCTGGCGAGGGCTCCCTCTGGTGGTTGGAGATGGGTGCTGTAACACATTATACAAATCAATTCTCACATCATTATACAATGGACAGTAAAACATAAAATGAAATTCATCTTCCACTAAACACAAATCACAGACTGTACACAACCTGTCCTCCTCTGGGACTCCTTTAAAGCGCCCCACTTCCACCTCTAGGGGCAGCACTCCTGCTCTGAGCTGAGCACCTAGGGACCTCTGTCTTCTTTTTAAGTTATATTTAACATATGGCCCAGTAGAGAAACTTTCCTTAAACTGTAAATAACTTCTTAGCTTTGGCTTTTGTAACACATTAAGTTTCCATTGCTCTTTATAATTTTGAAACAAAATAGTTGTAATATACATAATCTTCCACTGTAGATTGTTGAAAAACAAATATCCTAAATTTGCAACTGAAAATAGTTCAAGAACCTCCTTAGACCAGGGACATTTGTGTGCTCTGTCCCAGTTAAAAACTTTTCGTGTAAGTCTTTCCTCTGGTGGACTTACAAGGCGGTTCCACAGTCTGAGGACTTCTGCTCTTTGCCGAATCACACATGGCTCCCACCCCATGTCGCCCTCTATGGCAGCTCTGGTGGTAAATTTATGAACTCCCAGGAAGTATCTCAATGCTCGGGTGTGAACTTTATTACATTCTGGAGCATCTTCAAACTCCAGCAGCATAAATCAGAACGGACCCAACCATAGAATCATACAACTCAGGACAAACCTTCATCTTATTAACTACAGCTCCTAGTGCCCTCCCAGCAGACTCTGATAACACCCTCCTGCCTTCTGAAAAAGTCATGTTTTCATGAAAACAAAACCAAGATACTTATAGGTGACAGAATACATCAGTAATGTTCCAAAATAAAACTGATAATCACTTTGACATACATAGGGTTTTCTAAAATGAACAATTTGTGTTTTATCATCATTAATTGAGAGTCTCCATTTAGTACACCAACTATTCATAATATCCAACATCTTCTGTAGTTTAGTTTCTTCCTCAGCAACCAAAACAATATCGTCAGCATACAACAATATGCTAAGATTCAAATCATTAATGTCTATCCCCAAGTTGGCTATTTCCTATTTCCTGAGCTAAATCATTCACATAGATCGCAAACAACGTTGGTGAGAGAACATCTCCTTGTTTAACTCCAAATGGAGTAGGAAACCAACCTGGTATTATATCATTTACCTGCACACAAGCCAAATGAGCCTTGTACAGGGTTTTAATGCATTTATAAAAATTACCATCAATGCCACACATGGTTAATTTATATTCTAGAAGGTCTCTATTTATCCAATCGGAAGCTTTTTTGAAATCAACAAAGCAAACAAAAGCGTTTTTGCCTTCCTGGAGTCTTGCTCTCACCAATGAAGACAAAACATAAATATGGTCAATGCACGCTCTGTTTTTCCTGAATCCATTTTGCTCATCCACCAGAATTTTATTCACTTCTATAAATTCACAGAGCTGATTGTTTAGGATGCCAGACAATACTTTATAAACAGTGCTCATCAAACTAATGCCTCTATAATTCAGAGGGATTCTTGGGTCTGCTTGAGAGGACTTGGGGATGGGCTTGATGATTGACAGATACCATACTGATGGTATAAAACCAGTTTAAAAACAATATGTAAATAAACAATGCAGAGGTTCTAGCAGCTTGGGACATTTGAGAACCTCATTAGAAATCTCATCCACACCCACAGCTTTATATGGTTTAGTCTTTGCAATAACAATCTGCACCTCTTCCACAGTAATTTCCTGGTTTAGCAAATCATTAATGCAGGGCAGAGATGGACATAGGCTCCTGTCTTCAAGCAACATTTTTGGTTTGCAAATGTCATCTAGAAACTGGTCATTGAACATGTGGGTGCTGTTACATGAAAACAAGGTACTATAATCCATCTGCCACCTGTTCAAAACTTGCTCAGTTGTAAATAAAGACTCCCCCATGTCTGTGACTATTTCATGTGGAATCGGCTTTTTCCTTTTAGGCCCAAGCTTGTTAATCTCTTTCCAAAACTGCTGTGCGTTCTTACTTTGCAAATGCTGTTGTAACTGAAGGGCTTTTCCTCTTCGAAAACGTCTTTTATGGAACCGTAGCTTTTTATCAAAATCACACAGACATTTTTTAAATAAATCAAATAAATCCCTTTTCAAATTGTGCTCTTTACATTTTAAATACTTCTTCTCTGCCATACGAAGGTTTCGCCACTTAGTCTGTAGTTCATTGTTCCAAAATGGTTGTTTAGTTTTGTATGTCCTTTAATTGCCCTGTCTTTTAAAGTTTGGGTTATATTTATCAATTTCTCTATGTATGATCATGCATAACCCCTGATAACAATAGTTCACATTATCCTGTGTTTTTTCCCAATTTTCTAATTGGCCCGCAATATGCTTCAGAGCATCATGACAGACCTCAGACTCCAGGAAATTATCAGACAATTTTCTTGGTGGCCCTTTATTTTGTGAACCAGAATGTCTGTTTTTTATGAAGCCAGTCTCTAAAGTTTTAAAACGCAAATAAAGGACAGAATGATCAGGAAGTCTACATCTGTCATCTATCATGTTTATCACATGCTGGTCATTTCTTTCTAACAAACATAAAGGGGTAAAGACTTTAAATTCTATACAGGTACTCAAATATATATGTGGAGTCACAATATAATCAACCACAGCTTTACCTCTGACAGATATAGATGTAAAATTATTATTTTCTGGAGTTATCCTCCCATTCAGAACACAACACTTTGAGTCTTTAAGAAATTCTATAAACTTTCCCCATGTTTATTTAAGATTGTATCCAACACCACCCTGGAGGGAATATCATCCTCGTCAGCATAGTCTCTCAGATGTGCGATGCGACTATTTAGATCTCCACAAATGTAAACGGAATCAACATCAGCAGCATATATTAATGAAAGTAACTGAGCAAAGACAAGGTCCGCATTACACCCCCACGTGGAGGTTTCAGGGGACAAATAACAAGAAATTACTATGAACGAATATTGTGATACAACATGCTCAAATCTTAAACAAAGTATTCCCTCATAGGTATTATCAATTCTTATTGAGAAACTGTCCAAAATAACATTTTTAACAAAAAGACCCACTCCCCCAGAGGCTTTAACAGCTCTTTTGTACACAGCATGGTTGTGTCCAATCCAGGTAAAGCCATCAAGCTCCGGTACTAGATTAGATAAGTGAGTTTCATTTAAAGAAATTATATCTGGCTCCAGTGATAGGAGAAGATGCGCTCTAAGTTTACAGTTTTTCAGCGTCCATCCGTTTACGTTCCAATGAACCAAAACAACATGTTCAGTACTTACAGGCTGGGCGTAATCTCGTCACACCCGTGCCCTACGTTTCCACGCAGTGAATTTATTTTTACATCCATTTGTGTTTCAATGTTGGCTTGCATACTGTCCATTTTTATCTGCATGTTGTCCATTTTGACATTAAGTGCCCGTAGTTCATTCAATAAAGAGGTTTCACCCTCGGCGTCCTTCTTGTTGCGTTGACACGTGTTATCAGCCATAATACAGCTTAAAACTGTATTAGTTTTCTACCAGTTCAAACCACAATCTTTAAACAAACCACTGATTGGTTTTAAAGACAAAATTGGTGAAATTGGCTCTTAAATATCAAGTTGATCATTGATCAGGAGAGGACGAAGACGTTCATGCGGCCATCTTCCCAGCAAGACATTTTTTTAGTCTTATAATAAAAAAATGACTTTCTCCCATTTTGAAAGGGACATGGTGTCTTGAGCCAAGACATTGGGGATGGCGGGTGGGCCTCTTCTGAAGGAGTAGTATTCATCGCTGTGCAATGACTGAGGGGAGGGAATTTTTTTTTTTTGTTTTTGCTTGACTCACAGTATTCAAATATTCATATGTTGGCACAGGGCTCAATTTTATCTCTGAGTACATTTGAAATTGCCCCAAAGTATGACTTCCAGAACTCCTCAAGGTTTAGGCGCAACCAAAATATGTGGGTGGGGTTACAAGGGAGTTGTGAGCATCAAGCACACCTGTCTATGATATTTAAATGTATATTTTTGTGAGTCTTGATTTATTGTAATGTGATCTGTTGACCAGTTAATTGTATTAGTTAAAGTTTTGCAGAGGAAGAACATGTTTATATTCCACTCAAAGCTGCAGACCACAAGTCGTCACAGATGTTATGTCCCTGGATGTTTTTTTGTTTTTTTTGTTTCCTTTTTTCTCTTGTAAATTTCAGTTTGCAGGTTCTGGACATGATGTGGTTCTCCAGCACTAGGAGTGGATTGACTGCTGGAAAATGCCAGGTTTCCATTAAACTTAGAGTTGTAGTAGTGGACTGCCATTTATTTGAATCATGTTTTCTCTTGTTTTTTGTTATGTTAGGGAGGTAATTTAATGTAATGTGGCCACGAGGGGGCGTGTTGTGTCAGGAAGGGCATCCGACGTAAAATCTTTGCCAAATCAAATATTCTGATAAATCAAATAAAATTGTAAATGACAAACACAATTTCTTTCTATCTGAATCTTTGTGTTTTTTTATCGTTTTTGTTGATTCTGATCTCCTGTTCTAAATAAAGCTATAAATAGTGGTGATTTGATACAAATAATTTCTATTTTCATCCATCAAGTAATTAGATATACACATAGCAAAAAAACATTATATTAAAAAGTAAGAATTGTGGTTCGATTCGTGAATCATTGAGCTTGATTCGTGAATTGAATCGCATCGCCATCCAAGCAATGATCCACAGCCCTAGCGAGGACAGTGACACTGTGGGGGATAAAGTGGCAGAGGTTGCTGGTGTGTTTGCATCAGTCAAAAATATGAATCAGGTTCTGATTCTGTCTCGTATGTCCACAGAGGATCTTCATTTGACCATCTGTATTAAAGAGGTGGAGACCCGTAACAAAGAGCTCAAGGTACAAGCAATGCATCTCCACGAGCTCTTGAGCTAGAGAAAAGATCACCTATTGCTATGTCACTTCCAGGAACATCTGCATTTGCTTTGACTGGTTTTGAAATCAGTAAATATATACCATTAGTTCCCTCATTTCGTGAGTCAGAAGTCAACTCATATTTAGGTGCTTTTGAGCGTATAACCACTGCATTAAATTGGCCTAAGGAGTGTTGGTCTTCACTGTTGCAGCATAAACTTGTTGGTAAAGCCAGAGGAGTCTGCCCTTCTTTATCACTTGACCAAAGTCTAGATGATGAAGTTTTGAAAAGAACAGTGTTGGAGACTTATGAATTTGTCCCCTAAGCGTACCTACAGAACTTTTGGAATGTAGTAAAAACTGCCAATCAGACATTTGTAAAATTTCCTCAAGAAAAAAGTATTCTGTTTGATAAATGGTGCTCCACATCATGAGAAGTAAATTCTTGAGGATTTAAGGGAACTTATCTTATTGAAGAAGTTCAAGAAAGGTTTACCAGAGTGCATGGTCATTTATTTAAACAAACACAAAATAACTTATGAAAGCAGCAGTCTTGGCGGATGTGTTTTTTTAACATTTGGAAAAATGTGTTCCATTGATAAATCGTTGTTCTACTAATGAGCAAAAAACCTCACAAAAAGCACCATGTAAAAGCAGGTTCACTTCTGTTGGTGACAATCGTGAATGTTTTTATTGTCATAAGCCTGGAAATCTGGTTGCAACATGCCTTTTTCTTAAAAAAAGAAGCAGAGGAGATTAGCAGGTCTGTGACTTATACTGGTGTGGGTTTTATTATTATTATTTTAGTTGAGAAAAGCTCTATTGAACAAAATCCTGAGACTGATATGGAACCCAATTTAGTGTCACTTATTTCTAAGGATGTAACGATTCTTTGTGAATTGGTAAAAAAACAATTCAAACTTGTCAACATTTTAACCGGTGCAGAAAAATCAATCGGCTTGTCTCGGCCTGTGCCTATATTTAGAAATGCAGAGCAGATGACATTTCTCTATGCAGGCTGGTTGTGAGTGTGTGCATGTCTATGCGGGCATGCGTGTGTGTGTGCGTCGTGAAAAGGCTGTGTGCTATTCACCTGCGCCCCGCTCCTGGGAAATCCTCGCAGATCCTTCGGATTTCAAAGTTTCACACAAGTCAGTTCCTCCAGTTTTTCACAATGTTGCAATCGCAACTATCGATGCAAATTCAAGTAAAGCCGAGATTTGTTGAACACCCTGCGAATTTGCATTTTTATGCAACTTTATTGCAACTTTGACCAATCTACCATGACAACAGCAGCTTCGCAACTGTTTCCCTTCTGACCTCTTCCCGGGAGCCGTGCTCTTTTTAATTAATTCCCTAGCTGTGTGTTAACGGTCATTTGCGCTGAGTTTGGGCAAGTGCACACTCAGTGGCTGGGGGGTGGGGGTGGGGTTGCGCTAAGAAGGCGCAAAGTGGTCCATCACACGTGGAGCACAACATGAACCGAGTCAGAAATGATTTGTGATCCTTTCAACACTATATAGAATTGTTTATTTGTACTGAATCCTTTCTGTTAGTAAGAAAACAGACAGTTTGATGCAAGGGGCAAAAAGAAAACATACTTGGCCTTAAAATACCTTTAATTCATTGAGTTGAGAAAAAAAAAATGGAAAAAATGGAAATCGTGACTTTGAAACTGAATCAAATCGAATGGTGGCTTGACTGAATTGTCACACCCCAATTTATTTCTCATCGTTATGTATCTTTGGCTGGGGAGGGCAAAGACAAAGTACCTGTTACTATTTGAGAGACACCAGTCCTTATCAGTCATTTATGTCAGACTACATCTTTTTGGTGTCAGATAAAAATGTATGTGATTTTGACTTATTGGTGTGGGACATAAAAATTGGTGATTTTTGGGTGCCATTACTGACTGACTGAAACCACTGTTGCCCTGCTGTTCCATGGCTGTTCCACGGCTGTACCACTGGTACCACACGCAGTCACCTGCGGTCTAATTTTTTGTGCAGTTCAAAAATTATTTTCACGTGTAACGGCAGACACATTTTGCACCGTGTGTATGCACGTCTATTCCACTGCCACATCTTGGCTGTTGCACTGCCAGTCCACTGCTAACAGCATCTGTACCACAGGGATGTAATTTCTTCCGTGCTCCTGCAGTGATATGGCCGTGAAAGCCAGTGGGACTCGGTCTTCAGTTAATTAATCTCAATATGTCTAAGTGTCTGGTTGCCAGTTCTTCATCTGTTTTGTCATACATTTGTTTCACCCATAACACCTGTAATGTCATGGTCTAGTTAATTTATGAAATGTTTATGTTTTTGCCACCAATTCATTCCTGTTTTGGGTTGTGCACCACCTGTTGACAGCTTTTCATAACTCCACTTCTTATTTTGCACCTGATGGAAAAAATCACATGACTGTATTGGTGTTGCACTGAATTACGTAAGGGATAATACCCGACGAAGTGTGCGTTATGAGAAATTAACGCACGACGCGGAGGCCTAAACCGTCCGACGCGAAGCGG
>NC_050528.1:27430224-27442469 GCF_002922805.2 Oryzias melastigma
CGGAGATGATGCACTGCTTGTTTTGCTGTTGGATGGTGTGGATGAGGGTGACGAAGTCCTTCTTGAGGGTCTCAGACTGCTGGAATTTGAGGTCGTTCACACCTGCATGGACGATTATTCTGTGAACGGAGGGGTTGTGGAGGGCGAGTTGGTGGGCAGAGGTGGTAACGTCATGGACGAGCGCTCCTGGGTGGCAGAAGGTTCTGCTCCCGTCTACGCGGACATGTCGGACCATGGAGGTTCCGACGATAAAGGAGTTTTCTTCCAGACACATCTTCAGGTCCAGCATAGCAGTGATCAGCAGGAGCAGCTTGGGGTCCAGTCTTCTTCAGCTGATCCATTAAAGCTGCAAACACAACATTTTTCACCAGAACAGGTCTCGGCGTGAAGGTCTTCGTACATTGAGGACAGCTGTAGATTTTCTCCTGTCCGTCCCAGAATCCTTGAATACACTTCATGCAGTAGCTGTGTCCACAGGGAATAGTCACCGGATCCTTCAGCAGATCCAGACAGATGGAACAGCTGAAGGTTTCTTGATCCAGATCGACTCCTTTCTGCGCCATTTTTTCTCTTAGACATGACGGCTGTGTGAGATTCACTTCCCCAAAAACCAGTTTAACCCTAATCCTCCAATCAGATGTCTTTCCTGTGAATTCAGCCCATCAGCTTCTCTTTTTCTCACTGTTGGTTACGCCCATCACAACAGAGCAGATGTGAAGGAAACAGGTGACAGTCATATCAGGAACAAGAGTAACCTACATCAGAGAATCTAGCTTTGACATTTTTCAGAAAAAATGCATAAAATTGTTTTTATACAGCAGATACAGACAAATAGAACAGCTGAAGGTTTCTTGATTCAGATAATTTTTGTTTTTGCTTCAGAGTTCCAGTTGAAGATGCTGCAGTTCTTTCTGCAATGAAGGTTTTCTCACAGCCTGTATGCGCCTCTAAAATGGCAAAGACGCATAAAGAAGAGGATAATCTTCAATTTTAGCTTCTTTTATTTTTTATGTCCACACCACCTGGCCATACAGCTCATTAAATCACAGGCTTTGTCCAAATTCCCCCCCTAACCTCTAACTACTAAAAAACTATAGGTGTGGGACTATATAGTGCCCTGGATTTAGGTAATTCAGACACAATGCTCAATACTTTTCTTTCGTTTTTCTAAAGACCGGATATGACGTCACCTATTTCACAAAGTGAAAATCAAATAAAAACGAACATTTCACGACGTTTTTTTATGACTCAATTTTTTTCTGATGGTGAAAATGTGGATGGTTTATTCAAATACTGAATTTAAAAACATTTTTTTGTTCGAAATTGTTCAACCGGTCCACAAGACGCGACTGGTTCCAGTATCCTAACCTTGACCCGACACCGCATCGGGTCGTGTTCCGATACCGCTGCACATCCGGGACCGTTGCACGTTCGGGATCATTCCGCGTCCGATGCCAGGTTAGGGTATCGTTGCCTTTCCGGTACCGCCTCTGGTAGCAGACCCGGAGGTTGGAGAGCCGTGATTTAATTGGATCAGCCAGCTTGTTACGTTTTGACCCAGCACCAATGCGGGTGGGGTTCTGATACTGCTGCTTGTCCGATTCCAGAACCGTTTCCTGTCCGGTACCAGGTTAGGGTACTGGCGCGCTCCGTGTCGCGGCACCAGACCCAGAAGTTGGGGAGCCGTGATTTAATTGGGTCAGCCAACTCGTATCATTTGGACGAGTAGGGTGCCCCCAAAACGTTAAGTTTTGACTTAGAGGGTCCTTTAACCATGTGTCAATATGTGACGAGTCGGGAATGAGCATGTGCTGGAGCAGGAGTACTTTAGAGCAGTGGTCCCCAACGTTTTTGTGGTTCCGGACCGGACAACCCATGAGGATTTCTCCAGTGACGGTTTCCTCACAGGATGTTTCCCTTTAAAGAACTTTGAACTTTCAGATGTTTTGTCATCAGGAGGAGGGATTTCAGGATCATATTGCAGGAAAGTCTTTGACTTCACAAAAGACTTTACTGCACCTTATAAACATTTATAAGTTTTACTCTCAATCAAAAATCATGAAAGAGACAAAGTACAAAGTCCTTCATGGTAATTGACAAATGTTTTGTTTTGGCAGCAACTGTCAGAAGAAGTTTGGAATAAACCACTGACACTCTGGATCTATGTAGTAATGTTTGTGTCACTAAAACGATAACAAAAGACAGCAAAATCCATCCATTTTCTTGATAGCATTGTCCTTTTTGGGGTTGCGGGGTGCCAGAGCCTATCCCGGCTACTGATGGATGAAGGCAGGGTACACCCTGGACAGGTCGCCAGTCTGTCGCAGGGCCTCAATCACACACACATCCACTCTCACACCTAGGGGCAATTCAGAGTCATCAATTAACCTATGAAGCATGTTTTTGGACGGTGGGAGGAAGCCGGAGTCCCCGGTGAAAACCCACGCATGCACGGGGAGAACATGCAAACTCCACACAGAAAGGTCCCAGCCGGGAGTCGAACCGGGGCCTTCTCGCTGTGAGGCAAGAGCGCTAACCACTGCACCACCGTGCAGCCCCAGACAGCAAAATCCCATCAGTTAATTCAAAATGTCTTTCTTTGGTTAAAAATCAGTTTTTGTATTTGAAATCTTTATAAACTTGGTTAATATCGTGCCATTTCAGACTACTTTTCTTGAATCTCTATTTCTCTCAGTCTTTATTTTTTGGTTCTCACACATAATATTTTATGGAGGTGAATAAATAGAACAAGTCACACATTGACCATCATGACCATTGTTTTGAAGAAAATATCTACTATAAGATTAAATAAGGAGGAACTGACCAAAAAACGTGTAAAAAACAACATTGTTTATTAAGTAAGTGACAGTTTTTGATTTGTGTCAAATCCGTCTTCTGAACCTGCTTAGTCCCTTTTGGGGTCATGGGGCTGCTGGAACCAACCCAGCTGCTGTTGGGTAAAGGCAGAGTACACCCTGAACAGGTCACCAGTCTGTTGAAGGGCCACACACTCAGATGCACATCTAGAGGTAATTTAACAACACCAATTAACCTATGAATTATGATTTTGGAATGTAGGAAGAACCCTTCAGTGTCAGGAGTAAACCCACACATGAATGAGGACAACTTCCAATCTGATTTTGAATGCTCTGGGATTCAAACCAGGGAATTCCCTCTGTGAGGTGAGAGTGCTAACTACTGCCCCACCCTGCAGCCCTTAGGTCAGTGATGTCATGGATCATCCAAAAATGGCCTCAAAAATCTGGGCAATTGTCATCAAACTTGTGTCAGTAATGAAAAAACATTTCGTCTTTGGAATGATGAATGTCTTCAGAAAAGGGTTTCTGATTTTTCTTTATGGTTTATTATTCATTTTACAGAGAATTTATTGAAGAAGAACTGAAAGTGAAAAAACTCCTCTATGATTCGAAGCTGTCACAAACAGGAAAAAATCTCACCAACCTTATAACTGAAAATTATTCACTCAACAGAATGTTCTTCTTTCAATAAACACAATCTTCTCCTTCAGTCTGTTTTCTTGTAGTTTGTGTGTAGAACAATCACAGAGAAAGTCTTTGATTGTGATGTCACTGATTCTATTTGAGTTGCAGTTTCCTTCAGTTCACATGACAACAACACAAAAATATGAACACATTTGTGAGAAATTCGAATTCAAAACAGTAAAATCACAAAGTTCAAAGAAACAAGAAAACAGATTTTACTCCAAAAAGTTTACACAAACACGACTCCACAGAATATTAACTGAAAAATAGTTTTGTACAAAATGACTGAAAACAGAGAAGTCACTAAAAACAAACATTTCCCTTCTTTCAAGAACTATTTGAGTGTACAGAACTCTGCTGAGACTCCAGTTTTATACAACCACACTCCAGCATGGAGCGGCTGAGTGAATGTGGTCTGGACTCTGTGGAGGAGAGTCATGCTTTCAGAGACGCTATAGAAGGACAGAACACCTGCTCTGTGATCCAGGTACACTCCTACTCTGGAGGAACCAGGAGCTGAGATGGGAGTTTGAATGCTGTTGTGGAAACATGCTAAACTATTTGTAGAACAACTCAATACCCACGACTGATTGTTAAAACCAAATCCACTTTCATTTCCAGATCTACTGATGTTCTTGTATGTGACTGCTACATCAACTTTTTCTCTCCACTCCACCTCGAAGTAACAACGTCCAGTCAGACTCTCTCTACTCAGAACCTGATAATATTGAGTAAATCTGTCTGGATGATCAGAATAAGACTGAGGTCGTTCCATAAACATCACCTTTCTGTTCTCTGACAGTAACAGTTGTCTGTGTGCTGTGTTTGGATCCAGTGAGATTTGACGTGAATATTTTAAGAAGCCATCTCTGCTCTTTGGTTCTGGTTCTGGCAGTAAAACATCCACATGAGTGACTGTCGCTGAGATGTTTGTCCATTCCTCTCTCAGAAGTTCTTGCAGTTTGTCTCTGAGCTTTGACACAGCTGCTGTCACCTCCTCAAAGTATCTCAGAGGACGGACATTGATGCTGGATGAGTGTGTGGACTCACTGAGTGGTGGCAGTGAGGGGTAGTTGAGCAGAAACTGGCTGTGATCCTCTGTGAGTGAGAGCTGCTTCAGCTCAGCGTCTCTCCTCTTCAGCTCAGTGATCTCCTGCTCCAGCTCCTCCTGAAGATCTTTGACTCGACTCACTTCTGTTTGCCGCTGGGATCGGATTTGTTTCTTTACATCACAGCTTCTTTTCTGGATGAGACGGATCATCTGAGTGAAGATCTTCTCACTGTCCTTCACGGTTTGATCAGCAGAGTGATTGATGGCCTCCACCTCCTGTTGAAGCAGCTTCACCTCTTTCTCTCTGTCCTGGATTCTCTGCTGGATTTGTTGTTGACTCTCCTCCAGATCTCTCTGCCTCTCAGTCCTTTCTGCTGCAGCTGAGACTGTGTTGTGTCCTCTATGTTCATCCACAGAGCAGAGATAACAGATACACTTCTGATCAGTACGACAGAACATCTTCATCACCTCATCATGAATGGAGCAGATGTTCTCCTGCAGGTTCTTGGAGGGTTCCACCAGCTTGTGTTTCTTGAATGCAGCTTCATCCAAATGAGGTTGAAGGTGTTTCTCACAGTAAGAAGCCAGACAGATCAAACAGGACTTGATGGCTTTCAGTTTTCTTCCAGAGCAGAAATCACAGGACACATCTTCAGGTCCAGCATAGCAGTGATCAGCAGGAGCAGCTTGGACTCCAGTCTTCTTCAGTTCCTCTATCAAATCTGCTAACATGGTGTTTTTCACCAGAACAGGTCTCGGCATGAAGTTCTTCCTACACTGAGGACAGCTGTGAATTTTCTCCTCTTCATCCCAGAATCCTTGAATACACTTCATGCAGTAGTTGTGTCCACAGGGAATAGTCACCGGATCCTTTAGCAGATCCTGACAGATGGAACAGCACAATCTTTCTTGATGCAGATCAACTCCACTTTGCGCCATTCCTCCTCTCAGAAACAAAGTCTCTAACTTTCACTTCCTCAGTAATAAACCAGTTTAACTGGTTTCTATCTCTCCTGTTGTGTTCTGTGAATTCAGCCAATCAGATTCTCACTCGCTCAGAAGTTGGTCACACCTACCATGACAGAGCAGATCAAAGGTCTGGATTTGATTTGAGTTTATTTGCGTTGCTGAAATCTCAAAATGAAACACTGAAATACTTTGTAAAGGTAACTGATATTTTCTCTCATTCAGGGTGAGTTATGTAGACTCTTTGAATTTAATTTCACAAAGAAACTTGAAGAAACCATAAACAATAAAATATTTTGTTCAAATAAGACTTCAGTAGAAAGCTTGGAGAATTGGACTGTAAATGAGTTCTTTCAAGTTTAGTGGGGAAGGCATTAGGACCCAGGAGGGCGGTGGTCAGCTGCCCTCTCCAAAAGGAGAGTAGTTCTGGGAAACAGCCAGGAAGTGCATATAAGGCACAGTAATGAGGGTTTGCATGTTTGACGTCAGACACAGTAGCAATTGTCCATCAAATTAAATGCAACCCCCTCTGCACCGCTTGACTTGTCCGGTATGTCCTAGTCAAATCTGTCCGCAAAGCAAACCATGCAGGCTTTTGAGCTTTTTCAATGCTACGAGGAAGTGTTTAGCCACGAGGAAGGTGATTTGGGATGTACCACTCTTGTGGGACATGAGATACACCTCCACGCTGACGCCCTGCTACGACAGTGTTGTAGCTCCCGCCTGTACAGTACGAAGAAGTTAAAGGCCTCGTGCAGTGGCAATTTTTTTTTTCAAATTTAGAAAGTTAATGGAACTTGGAAAACGAATCTGATAAAAAATATTCACTTAAAATGATCCAGCGCGATTTTATTGATCATTTTATGGTCGTGCACAGTTCTAAATTTGGGCGATAGGTGGTGATGGAAGGGGGCTGCGCGTGATGTCACTTCAGGGATCCCAGAGTGTAAACAACAATGGTGGACGGTTTGAGAAGCGACGTAGACCACGATTTAGCGGATATTTCTTTGGATGAAGGTGATGAGCCGTCATCAAACACGGGAATTTTAACGTCACAGGGTTCGGAGGGTGTACAGCCCTACCAGTTTGAACCGGAGGTTTCCTCATCTGAGGATACAGGGGCTTCAGATGACGATGGTGAAAGCTCAAACAGCGATGGCGGGGAGAAGACGATCAAACTTGACTATTTAGAGGAAGTAAAAGCCGTAACAAGGTTTCCGTAGGTGAACCTGCGGAAGGATCATTACCGGAAAAGGAAAGGCGCCGCTGCTGCCACGGAGCGTCCTTTGTCGCCCTCCTCCATGGCCGAGGCGGACGGAGCCCCCCCGCCCGGGTCCGCTGCTGCTGCGGCGACGGGTGGGCTCGCTCCCCCGCCGCCCTCTCAGGCTCCCTCGCCCGCGCGCAACCAACCCCCGTGCGGGTCCTCTTTCCAGACGGCCGGCAGGGTCCTCCTGCGCCCCGCGCGGAGACCACCCCTGCCGGCCTCAAGGCCCCGGGAGGGAGTAAAAACCATTCGTGCGGGCTCGGCTGCCGGCGCCGGACGACTGTCCGGCGAACCCCCGGCGCCCCCATGCTCGGCCCGGGGCCTCGGAACCGCAAACCCCCCTCAGTGCGGCGCGGCGGCCTCAGCCTGGCCGTCCGGCGCGCGCCCGCCAGGTGCCCGTTCACCCCCCGCGTTCCTCCTCCGGAGGGCCGGGGAGGGCTCAAAGCCTCCCCCTGACCGGGGAGCGCCCCTCTCCTTTATTGAAACGGGAAATTCATGAAGGGAGACCCCCTTCTTCGGCACATTACTGCACCCAAATACCACACACCTATTCACCATTATCTCGTTCGAATCCCCAAATCCACGGCAGTCCAAATTCTATTATGTTAAGTAATTCCATGTCCAGAAAGTCATCACAACACTAGCGGATCTAGCTGGATGTTCCTGTACTGACGTCACACGACCTATGACCTACTTATCGGTGGCTGCCCAAAATCTGAGCGACCGCGCTATCTTTGAACGCTTGAAGAGAGTGCACGGGGCCGCGGGTGACAAAATAATTATACGGGGGTTCATTTGTGACATAAATACTAATGTTTTATTGCAGTTTAAGAAAAATCACGATTTTCACCGCACAAGGCCTTTAAGATTCACATTCAGGAGTTGTTGGGGAGTTGTAAGGCAAAGCTGCAGTCTGTTCTCATCACCGATTGTTGTTGTTTTTAAGAAAAATGGTAAAAAGAGACTGCGTTGATTATAGACTGCTAAATGCCGAGACACGAAAGGAGGCTTATTCGTTGTCCTGTTTCGAGGAGACCTTGGTCGCCGTTACAGGCGCTCAATAGTTCTGATTTTGAACCTCGCCAGTGGTTATAATCAGGTAGCAGTTGCAGAAAAGGACAAAGCAGTAACAGCATTTTGCACACCCTTTGGTCTTTTTGAGTTAATTGTATGCCCTAATACACTCAGCACCTTTCAACGGTTAATAGAGCATAACGGTTGACCAGTGCTTTCATACCCTGCTACTGTTCCTGGATGATATAATCATTTTTGTCCACTTATGAGCAACACCTCCAATGTCTTGACCTGGTCTTGTCACGGCTTAAGGAGCACAACTTAAGGATAAGCTCAGATAAATATAATTTATTTTAGCCTGGAATTAAGTACTTGGGACATGTTATATCATCTACTGGCCCAAACCCACCACCTGCACAGAGTTTCAGTCTTTTCTCGGGTTTTCACCCTAATATTGGTGCTTCGAAGAAGGATTGCAACATATGTGGCTCCCCTTCACAAAGTAGTTGCAGCTTTAAGGGGCAGCAAAAACCTTACAATTGCAAGAAAGGGTGCATTAGCTGATCTGTGGACAGATGACTGTGAACAGGCTTTTCACAAGCTAAAACAACCTTTGATTCAGGTCTCCGTGTTGGGTTACGCTGATTTCATAAAGCCTTTCATACAAGAAATTGATGCCAATCACACCGGGCTAGTCGCAATGCTGTCCCAAGAGCAGGAAGGGGATGACGGTCCATTGCATTGACAAGTATGGGTCTCCGTCGCACAGAGAAGAACTTAAACAATTACAGTTACAGGAAGCTGGAGTTCCTGGCTCTTAAATGGGCTGTTACTAAAAAAAATCAGAGAATATCTGCTAGGAGACAGGTTTTTAATTTTTACAGACAACAATCCACTCAGCTACCTACAGACGGCCAATCTCAGTGCGGTTGCACATCACGGGTCTCAGAATTGACCATTTTTGATTTTGAAATAAAATATCGCCCGGGTTCAGCCAATCAAAACAAGGACGCCCTGTCACGTCAGGTAAAGTCGCCTAGCATCTCCTCTATTCCTCCTGGTCTGACAGTGCCAGAGGAAGTTCAGCAATTGTATGCCCCACAGGCCCACCGTGTTGATAGCTGTGCAATCTCAGCTTTCCTAATCTGGCCCAAAGCTGATTTAATAACACTCCTAGGTGCAGATCCCGTCATAGGTACATTCCTTACGTTTTGGAACAGACAAATGACCCCTTCAAAACCACAACTTAAACAGGCGAGTAAAGAATTAAAGAACATGACTCAGCAATGGTCGTAGATACAAGCAAAAGATGGTGTTTTGTACTGCCAACTTCAAGCTTTTGGTGAGGTGTGTGTTTCTCAGCTCCTATTGCCCAAATGCCTCCAAGCTGAGGTTTTGAAAAGCCTGCAGGATGATCATGGCCATCAAGGCAATGAACAGACCACTAGTCTAGGACGGCAGAGGTGCTATTGGCCGTTCATGGTATAATTTTTTCGTTCTTCTGCAGCCTGGTGGCATGGGCTCCATTGACTAGCACCGGTCTGCGGTCTGGTTGGGGACCACCAGTCTAATGGTCCAGACCGATCGCAATCTTAGACGTCATCAAGCCGCAAGCCCCCAAGCCGATCTTGCAGGCCGAGCACATATGGTGCCTACATCAGGGCAACAGCCAGGAACTGCATATAATGCTGTATTCACGTTTAACATCATCTTGTGTGGCCTCAACAACCAAACAGAGTTCTATGGAGGCACAGAGGAGCACGGGAAAGCTCGGATAGTGGACGAAACCTCTCTCTTTCCAAATGAACCACATCCCCATGTTATTACAGATCTTTTTTTATTGATTTTTCAAGATTTATCAACACAAACAGAACACAAAATAGAACACAGAGATGCAAACACCAAAGGATAGGACGCGGCACAAATGAAACAGCAGCATAAACAAAAACTAAAAAAAAAAAAAAGAAATTGTAACCTCTTAGTTCAGATGAGTCCCGTAAATCACAGTCAACCTTTATGCAATGGAGCAAAGACCCATGATATATAAAGAAAAATTCATATTATCAGTAGTAGAGATAAGTAAAAAAAAAAAATCTTCTAATAATAAAGTTGATTTCAGCAGATGGGTTACAGAGTTAATTTAGATTCAAGGTAGAGAAGAAAAGGCTGCCATATTATAGTTTTCAATAGATTGTATGTCTCAAATGTTCAAGCTTCAAATGGGACATGACTTCTTCCACCCATTGTTTAAATGATGGAGGGGCAGCTTTCTTCCAGTTGAATAATATCAGGCGTCTTGCCATCAATGTCATGAAGGCTACAGCATTCCTTTGATAATATGTCACACTAATATCCAAAGGGACAACCCCAAATAGAGCAGTAACAGGGCTTTGCCCAATATTCTTTCTACAAACAAATGACATGGTTTTAAATGTGTTTTCCCAAAAATCTTATAGCCTGGTGCACATCCAAAACATGTGATTCAGATTGGCTGGAATGAGACCACAACTAGAGCAGGAAGGGTCACAGCAGACAGATATATTTTTGCTAGTTTACATGGGGACGGATGCAACCTGTGCAACACCTTAAACTGTAGTAGACTATGTCTAATACATATACACGATGAATGAATCCTTGTAATTGCCATTTGCCAAGTTTTATCAGTTTAATGTTCACCCAGTTCATGTTCCCATTTGACCTTTAGATGACTTAATGATGGAGCTGATACAGTTTGGATTTTTCTGTAAATTAATGACACCAGGCCTTTATCAGGCAAATCCAAATCCAGACATTCATCAAGCCATGTTTCTGGAGGCAAAGTTAAAGATAAAGATGTCCTAATGAAGCTGCATACTTGAAGATCCTTAAAAAAATCTGACTGTGGAATGTTAAAATCACTTTTAAGCTGCTCAAATGAAATAAATGCACCATGTTTGAAAAAATGCCTAACATCTTAATCCTTTGCCATGCCATTGTTGGAAAAACTGATTTGTTAAGGAGGGTGTAAAGTGAACATGGTGTTGAATTGGAGCTGCAATAAGTGGATCTTTGAGTTTGAAATGTCTTCTGAACTGAAACCATATTTTTAAAACTCCCTGGACCACCTTATTTGTCCAAAGTCATTTGCTCAGGAGAAGTGGACTACACAACAAAGAACCAATTGAAACTGGATTACAGGAAAACTGTTCAAGGTGAACCCAAGATGGAGATTCAGTCTCTGATGCATCCCAAATACAAAATAGCAGCTTATGAATATTCGTTGCCCAGTAATGGTATGAGGAAGTTGGGTAATGATAGCCCACCATCTTCCTTTGGCCTTTCTAGGAACTTTCTTCTAATGCGAGGGACATTTCTATTCCAAATGAACAAAGAAATATGCTTTTTTAGTTCCTTAAAGAATGTTTTTGGGATAAAGACTGGAATAAATATAGAAGCCTAGGCATCAGTATAATCTTTACTGAATTAACCCTTCCAACCAGGGACAGGGGAAGTAGGGGTGGGCAATATGACAATATAAAACCATCTTATGGTGTCCAAAGCTGACTGTCATTTTTGAGAGAGTTTTATCACGATCTTCTATGGAAAGCTGCAAGAGCGAGAAGGCAAAAGCTTGTTGACTGCCTGTGACTTTAAATCCAAGCTGCTCCTCTTCCTCCCCCTCACCGGTGTTTTTTCCGTGTAATCAGTAACATATTACTGGATTGGAAGTTACGCGACATACGGCATGACAGACATGCGCCTTCATTATGGATCGAGTCTTCTCAAGTAATGAATGGCGGAGGTCTGGAAAAAGTACCAAAAGAAGCACAAAAGGAGATGCAGTGTTTTGGAATCGACTTCAAAAACCTTAACAAAATAATCTGATGAAGAGGAATCATCACAGGACAGGAATCGCATTTTAATAGAGAGAAATTAGGCTGGGAACAGAGAACTGTGTGCTAAAGTGGGTGCTAGTGTGGCAAGTGGTACTTGTCAAAGTACTTTTTTTAAAAAAAAAACAACAACGCCACCTTGGGATCTGAGCCCAAGGAACAATTTACATCAAGGCACGGTGGGTCTTGGAAAGTTGACATGGAGACAATTTAAAAATGTACATAAAATTTTATCAAATACAGAGTTTAAAATTAGCTCAAAACTCTGTAAAAACGGGCAAAAATAATTGACCTGGAAGTTAGGACGGAGGAGTAGTCAGACCTAAACAAAATAAATGGACACTAATACACCAGGGGCCCGTTTCAAGAAGCAGGTTTTGTTGGAACTCTGAGTTCGTGAACTCCAAATTCGGCAAAACTCTGAGTTTTCGGTTCCAGAAAGAGGGATAACTCAAACCCGGGGAGGTGGGCGAAACCAAGCCCGTTCTAAGAAGCGGGTTAAGCTGAACTCAGAATCAATTACTATGGTAACTGAGTCTGTGAACGAAACCTGGTCGGTAGCAGGTTTTCTTCAG
>NC_050528.1:27444832-27449564 GCF_002922805.2 Oryzias melastigma
ATTAATCAAATAATTATTATTAAAAAAATATAAAAATAAAAATTTAAAAAAAGTAAAAAAAAGTAAAAATTACCTTCATTAGTTTATGTAAGTAAGTAAGTGCTTATCTAAGATTCATTTTTGCTCTATTAACGCTAGGATTCAGTCACAGGAGGAATTTTCCTTGTTTTTCATTGTTTTGGCTCTGGGTGTGGCAGGAGCTAATGCCTGACTCAAAGGGCAGAGGCTCCAGGGGAAGAGGTGCGTTTGTGGTGCGGGCAGTGGGGCACTCTTACAGTGCCTCCCCTTGGACCACAATAGTCTAGGGCTTCGGCCTTCGTGAGGTCTCTTCGGTGCAGTTCCTCCTGACTAGTATAGCATCCGTCTATCCCAAGACCGACCGTGCGTGGCCCCTGGCCACATCCTCTCTGAGGTGACCCTAAAAACTGGGCAGCGCGAGCCCCCAGGCTAAACACGGCGGATCTAGAGGAGAGAACCTCTACAAAAAATCAGTGTCCTGTTGCCTTGCAGGCTTGACCACTTGGTTGTGGAAAGGCTAAGGGAAGAAAACCCTGACAGAAACCCACGTGTCTCCGGGGTGAGGTTTTTGTGCCAGAGACTAGGACAGGGACAGTCTGATGTAAAACCTATGACCTGAGGACCTCGCTGTCACCGTCCCAGCTTGCTAGGCCATGGCAGACGAACCAAGGGTTTAAAGGGTGGGGCCAGGACCGCGCACACTGCACTCCACCAAAAAGCTCCATTGCGCAGGCTATAGGGAAACGTCCACGGATTTCGACACATTACTGCTTTGTAGAAAGAGAGCTGCTCACCAAGTGCATCTAGCTCAGCCTTCCTGTTCTGTGAAAAAGTCCGCCTTTTGTCAGATTTGTAGCAACCTATAGCGCAAACTCCGGGACACCCAGAACGAGTGGTGGACCAGCCTAGCCCAGAAGACACAGCTTTGTGCAGACACTGGGGACCATAGGGGTTTCTATGAAGCACTCAAGGCAGTGTACGGCCCTAGTCACCAGACCCTGAGTCCCTTGCGCAGTACTGACGGTCAGGCGCTCCTCTTGGACAAAGTCTCCATCCTAAACCGCTGGTCAGAACACTTCCAGGCCCTCTTCAGTGCTGACCGCTCTGTTGATAGTGCTTCCATCCTGCACATCCCACAGCAACCAGTGAAGTTAGAACTAGATGAACCACCCACCTTGGAGGAAACCACCAAAGCCACTCAACAGCTGAAAAAGTGGCAAAGCAGCCGGAATAGATGGAATTCCCCCAGAGATCTGGAAACACGGGGGTCCTGCTCTATATTCAAAGCTTCACGAGCTCCTTGTCTGCTGTTGGAAACAGGGGGAACTCCCAAAAGACCTCCATGATGCAATCATCATCACTCTGTACAAGAACAAAGGGGAAAAGTCGGACTGTTCCAACTACCGTGGCATCACCCTCCTCTCCATTGCTTGAAAGATCCTAGCAAGACTGCTCCTCAACAGGCTGGTACCCGCCATCGCTGCTGGCCACCTCCCCGAAAGTCAGTGTGGATTCAGGTCAAACCGGAGCACCACAGACATGGTCTTCGTTCTGCGACAGCTACAAGAGAAATGCCGTGAGCAGAACAAAGGGCTCTACATTACCTTTGTCGACCTGACAAAAGCTTTCGACACTGTGAGCAGGAAAGGATTGTGGCAGATCCTGGAACCCCTTGGATGTCCACCAAAGTTTCTCAGCATGGTCATCTAGCTGCATGAGGACCAGCGCGGCCAGGTCAGAGTCAACGGTGACCTCTCAGAACCCTTTCCCATCCTCAACAGAGTGAAGCAGGGATGTGTCCTAGCCCCGACTCTCTTCAGCATCTTCTTCAGTATGATGTTGAAGCAGGCCACTGAAGATCTGGATGAAGATGGCAGCGTCTACATCCGGTACCATCTCGATGGCAGCCTGTTCAACCTCAGACGGCTGCAGGCCCACACAAAGACACACAAACAAATGATCAGGGAGCTCCTCTTCGCTGACGATGCTGCACTTGTTGCCCACTCAGAGAGAGCACTCCAGTGCATAACATCCTGCTTTGCAGACGCTGCCCAGCTCTTTGGACTTGAAGTCAGCCTCAAAAACACGGAGGTCCTCTACCAGCCGGCACCCAAGGACGTATACCACCTCCCTCACATCAAGATTGGTGACACGGAACTGAAGACAGTCCATCAGTTCACCTACCTGGGGTGCACCATCACATCAGACGCCAAAATTGACAAGGACATCGACAGCAGGCTAGCGAAGGCAAGCAGTGCATTTGGCCGACTGAGCAAGCGGGTGTGGAAGCATCTGAAGCAAGACACCAAGATAAGTGTCTACAGAGCCATTGTCCTCACCGCTCTTCTGTATGGCTCGGAGTCGTGGGTCACCTAGAGAAGCCACGTTCGACTCCTTGAACGCTTCCATCAGCGCTGCCTCCGCACCATCCTTGGCATCCACTGGAGTGACTACGTCTCCAATGTTGAGGTCCTGGAGTGGGCAGGGGTCATTAGCATTGAGGCCATGCTGCTAAAGACACAACTTCGCTGGGCAGGGCATATCTGCAGGATGGAGGACACTCGCCTACCAAAAGTCACCTTGTATGGTGAGCTAGCCGGCGGTCATCGGGACAGAGGGGCACCAAAGAAGCGGTACAAAGATCGCCTAAAATGGAACCTGAATGCCTGTCACATTGATGACCGCCGGTGGTCCACCCTTGCTGCTGACCGCGATGCCTGGCGCTCCACCATCCACACAGCTGTCTCCTCTGAAGACTCCCGTAAAGCCAACCTGAAGGACAAGAGGCTCAGGAGGAAGAACCGCAACACCACAGCACCCAACCCTGACCAAACCTTCCCTTGGAGTCGCTGCCAGCGGACCTGTCTGTCAAGGATTGGTCTACTCAGCCATGAGCGCGCCTGCAAACGACGTGGACAGCCACCCTTGTGATCTTCGTTCGCGAAGCCAAGCCAAGAAGAAGAGGGATTCTTGGAAGGAGGAGTTAGGTATTGAGTTATCTGACTCAATGTGAGGTAAGTGCTTATCTAAGGTTAATTTTTGCTCTATTAACGCTAGGATTCAGTTACAGGAGGAATTTTCCTTGTGTTTCATTGTTTTGGCTCTGTTTTGTTCACAATAGTCATGTTTCTCTGAAATCCGAGGGCCTGTAAATGGCCCAGACAATTTGTTAATGACTCAGAGGTGTGTGATGAGGCGGTTCAGAGTCTTGGACTCTTGAAAAAAGATGTGCAGCGGAACTAAAGACACGTGAGAGAGAATACGGGAGGAGCTGTCCTCCGTGAGTTGGGGACGCCCCAGCCACAAGAGCTAACCGAGGCAGCGATGTCCAGAGATGGAGAAACCAAATCTTTGCTCACTCTAAAGCAAACATTTCTTAGCATGACTTTGTAAAATGTAACATCTTTCTGAAACTGTATTTGCAATCCCCCTGGTATATTATGTTATTTTTTGTTTCATGTCTTCTTTTGGTAAGTTCTGAAAATAAAGTTGTATTAAAAAGAGAATCATTATCATGTGATGATAAAGTCAAACAGGAATCTGAATGATGCAGAAAAACCTGATATTCTGCTAATATCAGTTGTGGAATATTTTTTTATTTTATAATGATTTTTTTTGTATGATTTTGACACTTATGATCCACTTGTATTTATTTTACTGGAAATATTTTTATGGTTATTTTTTCTCTAGTGTAGCTTATGTTTCAATTTTGCTCTTTTTTATCAGGTAACAAAGTCCTTCTGTAAAGACTTTATAAGGCAAAAATAGTCCTCACTTTAGAATAGATCTCAGGAACGCTTAACAAGTACTAAATGTTGTATAACTACATGAATTCATCTTGAGCTACAACAGAAATAAAGGTTTATAAATGTTTTTTTTTTTAGAATATAAACAGTACATGTCTAAAAATGTGGATGTATATTTATACATTTACAAGGTTTTTGAAATAATTTTTTATCACTTTTTGAATGGGCTTACAACTTAAAGACCAACCTCTAAAGGACTGGTTTGTAAATCATTTAATACTTAATTCCAAATGTCTAATTGTAAATGAAAAAGTGTTAACATAGCATTAATAAACACAATATAGTAATTGTTTTTAACCATGATATAGAAAATGTTAATAACAACATATATAAGCTAATTGCTAATGTGTAATTCAGTAGGAGTGAGGTTTTATAAATGATTAACTAAATGTTAACTCATGCAGAACTAATGTTTAAAAGTGTGTAGTTATTATAGAGTGTTACCAATAAATGGTATGATAAAAGATAGAACTTTATGTGCATCCATATTTAAAAAGTTTAGATGTTTGTTTTGGTGGGAGAATTACAGACACACTGCCAAAGAACAGCTCTAGGAAGATGTCATGAAATGGACGGCAGCCACACACAGTGGCAGGCGAAGCTTCAGAAATCCAGTCGTTTTACTTCCGGGTAGGAAAAAACTCACAAAAATAACTATTATTAATATTATTTTTTGTGTTCCAAAAGTAATATGTGATCATATATATGGATATTGTTCACTCTGAGACTTAATAAGATCATGGTATGGCCCCTTTAAAAATCCTTGATTACAAAGTGCCGGCAGCTGTACAGCAGGTGGGGGGAGGAACCGATTCGAACTGATTCGTTCAGTCTTGAACCATAAAGAGCCTCTGTGTGGCATGTGAGGGAGGATTGTGTCCCAAACAGAGCATTTTTATTGACTGCGG
>NC_050528.1:27450372-27455016 GCF_002922805.2 Oryzias melastigma
TTGAGGGACAGATTTTGTAGCTACCCTTTTTTTGTTGTATCACTAACAAGAGTTAACTCATTAAAACAACAACAAAAAGAGGGGATAAGGGCACTCTTTAATGAGAGGCAAAAAGGGCAGACACTGTCAGATTGTTATTCTAAGATGGCGGAGAGTCGCACAGCAGCGGTGAGTCGGGAGGAAACTTCACGACAAAAAACAACTAATCTGGACCCAGAACTTCTGGGAAAAACTGCTGGAATAATCGCTGAACTTAAAGAAGACATCCGTCGTTTGAGAGCTGAGCTTGAGATGAAGGACTCACTTCTCTCCAAGTTTATGGATGTCTCCTTCGTGCAGTCGAAGAGGCTTACCTCACTCAACGCCGCACTCCAGGACACAGCCCCATGGGATCCTTCCACCTGTCCACGGCCTTCATCATTTTCCACTCCCAAACATAACTCCATAGATGAAGAAGTGGTTGTCCGAAGGCCCAGAAGGAGTTTAGACGAGACTCAAAAGCATCCAATGCTGAGTCTCTCTAACCGCTTTGCAAGTCTGGCTACGGATTCTCCGGCTCCTTTTGCATCGGCCACAGCGGCGCGGACTCCACCTGACCTGGGCTCCGTCATCGAGTTCCCCGCTCTCCAGAGAGAAGCCAAAGAGATCCCGGTCATACACGGAAAGAACGCGGCAGGCAGCGGCCCGTCTCGGGGCCCGATAATCACCTCATCCGGATCTGACGAGCGGCGCCGGCTGGAGCTTCCCGCGTCCTCCCGCCCCGCGGCATCAACATCTTCCTCCCGACGTCGGATCCTGAAGGAGGCCGTCCGCTTTCACTCCGGCAGAGCCCGCGCCTCGCCATCGCAAACGAGCCACCGGCAACAAGGTGAGGCGGCCGCCGTCGCGCAGGTACGCTCCGCCGCGAGTACACCTGTCAGCGCTTCACCTGCTCCCGCGTCTCCTCACTGTTTCCCCGGAGCCACAGTGCTGGATATTCTGGAGAAACTTCCAGAACTGCTGCGCTCCCTTCCTTCCACTGTGAGGAGACTGATTTTACACGTCGGTTTTAATGACACTTCTTATCGAGAGTCTGAAACGACTAAGAAGGCTTTTATTGAACTTTTTAATTTTTTAAAATCATGCCAATTGACTGTTTTTTTTCCGGGCCCCCTCCCCTCCCTCTCCCGCGGCCTGGGCCGTTTCAGCAGGCTGCTGAGCCTGAACACCTGGCTCCTGTCTGCTTCCAGCCTGAATGGATTTTTGTTCATTGACAATTTTAACCTGTTCTGGAACAGACAATCTTTTTACAAAAATGATGGGATCCACCCCAGTTCACTGGGCAGTAACGTTTTAACAGCAAACATCAGACACTGTGTCCAGACTTCACCTGCCCCCATATCGTCCACACCAGTCCAAACCACAACTTCTTCCGTACAAACATCTCCGTGCAGAAATGACTGACTGGTTTTGGCATCTTCCTCCCACATTTCTCCACAAACTGCTTCAACCACCCAAACTGCTTCCCCTCCAAATCTTGTTGTCCCTCCAGCCTATGCCATTACAACCATTGTTACGGACAGGTCTTTGATGAGGAGACGAGCTGGGAGGAAACCAAATATTAACAGCCTTCGCTCACTAAAGGAAGCAACAAAGCCTGAGGAAGCAGTGTCAAAAACAGACAATCAACCTTCCACTTTTAATATGGCACTCTATAATGTTAGGTCTATTTCTAACAAAACTTTTATTATCAATGATTTTATTTTAGACTATAACATTGATTGTGTCTTTTTAACTGAAACATGGCTGAGCACGGAAGCCCCCACTGTTCTCACAGAAGCCTCTCCCCCTGATTTTAGTTTTGTTTTTTCATGTAGAGAGGGCAAAAAGGGTGGTGGTACTGCATCTATAATGTCCAACTGCTTTGCAGTAAGGCAAATATCATTAGATCAGTACCCCAGCTTTGAACACCATGCCTTTGTTTTTAACAGCCCTCCAGTTTTATGCATTACAGCATATAGACCACCAAAATCAAACACTTGTTTTATTGAGGAGTTTTCTGAGTTCTTAGCATCTGTCCACACTTCCTTTAATATGATTTTAATAACAGGTGATTTTAACCTGCACGTGGACAGTGAGACAGACTATTGCGCCACTCAGTTTATGGACTTGCTCACTTCTCTGGACTTTAAACAACATGTCATGCAGCCGACTCACAACAGGGGGCACACTCTTGATCTTGTCATCAGTCATGGTTTACCCACTAGTGTGTCCTCTGTTGTGGACCTGGCTGCATCTGATCATTACTGTGTGCTTTTTAACATAACTGGTTTTAGAAAACAAGAGACCTCTGTGAGAACGGTGAGGAAACGCTACTTAACGCTACTGGTCGAAAAATGTATTTCAGCTGTTCGCTCCCACTCTCCAATAATTTTACCAGCCCCCTGTGACCTACTTGTACAAAGTTTTAACAATAAATTGAAATCTAGTCTCAACTCAGTTGCTCCGCTAAAATCTAAAAAGATCAGAATCAAATCCATACCCCCTTGGAGAACTGAGGAAATCAAAAAACTGAAGAGACAGTGCAGGGCCGCTGAAAGACTTTGGAGAAAACACAAGCTTGAAATTAACTATCAACTATATCAAAATCAACTAAAACTATACAACCAAACAGTAAAACAGACTAGGAATTCATACTTTGCGAACATCATCTCTGAAAATGAAAATAATCCCAGAGTCCTCTTTAACACAATCGAATCTTTGATCAACCCCGATGTGAACAGAAACACAATACCAGCTTCCCCTTCATTGTGTGAGGACTTTGCAGATCACTTCAGGAATAAAATTGATTCTGTAAGATCAAGTGTTTTAAACGACCAGAGAAGTCCTTTTATTGAAAATTATGACTTGATCTTACCGGAGGAAGCACTGGACAGTTTTGACCTGGTTGATGCTGCAACACTTGGTCGAGTTTTCTCCCAAGTTAATCCAACAACCTTTTTTTTAGATCCCATCCCCACATCACTTTTAAATCCTTTTATGGATCTTTTGAGAGCGAGATTTTAAATATTACAAATTGCTCTCTTCAGACAGGTGTTTTTCCCACTCCCTTTAAAAGTGCAGTGGTGAAACCATTACTGAAGAAGACAAATTTAGATCCAACAGTTTTAAATAACTACAGACCAGTATCCAACTTGCCATTTTTAAGCAAGATTTTAGAAAAGCTTGTTTTTATTCAGTTAAATGAGTTTCTCTTAAATAACAACATCTTTGAGATAAACCAGTCTGGTTTTAGAGTGAACCACAGCACCGAGACGGCCCTGTTAAAGATAGTTAATGATATTAGATATGCATTGGATTCAGGTCAGATCTCAGTGTTAGTTCTTTTAGATCTAAGTGCTGCCTTTGATACTGTTGATCACCTGATCCTGATAAACAGAATAAAAAACATAGGACTTTCAGGGACTGTCCTCGAGTTGTTCACCTCCTATCTCACTGAGAGAAACTTCATGGTGATCATAGACACGTGATTCTCTGGGGTCCACAGTATTGAATGTGGTGTGCCTGAAGGTTCCATCCTTGGCCCCTTGCTTTTTAATATCTACATGCTCCCTTTGGGGAATGTCATCAGGAGGCACAACATCAGCTTTCACAGGTACGCTGATGACACCCAGCTGTACATATCCATGTCTCCTGATGACACAAGGCCAGTAGAAGCACTTTTTAATTGTATTTTAGATGTAAAATCATGGATGGCAAATAATTTTCTGCAGCTAAACCAGGAAAAAACTGAAATTGTATTCATCGGTCCTGAGGCCAAGAGAGAGAAACAGTTTCTGAAACTACAAGAACTTTCATTAAGCTGTTCAGAAACAGTCAGAAACCTGGGCGTTATTTTTGACTCTGAGCTAACTTTTATCCCTCACATTAAACAACAAGTTAAAACAGGTTTTTATCATCTTAGAAACTTGGCTAGAGTCCACCCGTTTCTCTCTCTTGCTAATATGGAGATGCTGATGCATGTTTTTATTATGAGTAGAATTGATTATTGTAACGCCCTGCTTGCTGGTCTTCCAAAAACAAAAATTAGGAACCTTCAGCTTCTCCAGAATTCAGCTGCAAGAGTTCTCACAAAGACCAGGCGACGGGCTCATATCACTCCAATTTTAAAATCCCTGCATTGGCTCCCTATAAGCTTCAGGATTGATTTTAAGATCCTTTTAATGGTTTTTAAATGTCTTAACGGCAAAGCGCCTTCTTATCTGTCAAATCTTTTAGTTAAATATGAACCCTCGCGGACTTTAAGATCTTCTGGCACTAGTCTTTTAGTAATTCCAACTGTTAAAACAAAAACATATGGAGAGGCATCTTTTCAGTATTATGGCCCCCATTTGTGGAACGGTCTGCCAGAGGACCTGAGAGCCGCAGAGAACATAGATGCTTTTAAGAAAAAACTCAAAACTCATCTTTTTACCTTGGCTTTTAGTTAATTTTTTTACCACTTTTATTATTCATTGATTCTTGTATTATTTTATCATGTTATATGAGTTTTAACTGGATTATTAATAATGTATTTTACTATTTCTTACTTCAATGTTTTACTATTTATTCATTTATTGATTGCTTTTATCAGTATATTTATTTCCACATTTTAATTCCGGTGCT
>NC_050528.1:27455160-27467123 GCF_002922805.2 Oryzias melastigma
AATCAGGTGATGAGGGACACCTGTTTACCCCCCTTTATTAGGAGCTGCTGCCCTCCAGTCTTTGTCAGTTTGTCCACACAAGCCTTCCATGGAGCAACAACCCTGTTCATGTGAACCTTTTTTGCTGACCTGTGAATCTGTCTCTGAAAAAACCCCTGCACTGGAACTTTTAAAACGACGAGTCTTGCCCCAGCACCTTTACCTCCTACCTGGACAGCCTGAAGGACATCCTCCTGCACCACCCTCAACGTCAGCCCTCTGCTGTGGACTCCCTCCATCTCCTCGTTGGCTCCCTCTGTTGATCACCGTTCATGAGTTTTCACCACCAAGTAAGATCCAAACCTGTACCTGTCTGATTACAAGTGCCTCTCCTGCCTGCGTTCCTAACACCTCTCCTTACTTAGTGCCTGAGCGCCCCCTGCTGACTGAAGGCTGTCTCTCCTGAGTTCCTGGTCCTGCCTGAGCCAAATAAATACTAACTCCGTGCCTGTGTTTATTGGGGTCCAAATACAAATCCTTTCAGTAAGAGACAGAACAAAAAACATCAGCTGTGTAAGTTGCTTTGTTAATTTCGCTGACGAAAAATTTTCGTCATCGTCTTTTTTCACCCAACGAAAACGAAACAAAAACTAAACTAAAAGTCCGGCTCATACATGAAAACTTTAACTAAATTTATAGACATTCTTGTCAACAAATGAAAACGAAACTAAAATGCTGTTCAAAGACGACATCCAATCATAATGACTGCTGGTGGAGGAGGGCGGGAGTCCTGCAGCCCGCCTGGGAAGATGCTATTTCAGTAAATTGTGTCTGTGATATAGGTGAAAAATTCTACTCCAGGTAGAAAAAGAAGAGTACATTTATGGACAAATTTTATTTTTAATGTGACCCTCAACAAGACGTTGTGTGGAGCGACCATCACAGGCAAAAACACAACAAACCTGAGGTGACGTTTGCAGACAAGCCAGCCTGAAATCCACGGAAAGGTAAACATATAAACTCGATTATTTCTAGTCTATTGGACTGAATCTGAATTCTACCCCTACCCTTCTAACTGTTGTGGCATTTTAAAGGATAGGATTATCTGAAATAGTTTACTTTAAATTGTTTGCTTTTTGCCAAGCTAACTAGCCCCGGTGCTGCGCGGCGGAGAAGCTCTTTTCTGTGACGTGCTCTGAAGCACAGAGGTTTACATTTAAATCCAAGTCATGCTTTTTGTTTTAGCATGATGTTTGTAAAGTTATAAACCGATGTTGTGCATTTCCGAGTGCTAGCAGCTCTGCTGCTTCTTTAGATCCACAAGCAGTCACCGTTTTAATCTCCAACTCCATCACGTCTTACATGACAACAGCGCCTTCTATTGGCTGGCGGTGGTATTACAATAAACCACATAAACTGGTCATAGCAAATGATGTTAGGACAGCTTACTCCCTAGTGAGGGTTTTTTCATGCATTTTTGCTCTTGACTACCACTTCAATACAAGTTTTTTTTTACGTTCAGACATTTATCACAAATGGGATGGAATTATAATTTATTTTTGAATGTGTTGTAAGTTGTTGAAGCTGAATTTGCAGAAATGACAAGTTTGGCAGCAATGTGAAGTAAAATGTTTGTTTTTTTGTTTGTTTTTTACATTTTAGTAAAATCTCTGTTATTCATACTTTGTAAATTTCATAAAAATGCTTTACTGTATATTTTTGTCGACTAAACATCTACTGTAATTTAGTCAATAAAATTTGACTAAAATTAATACAATCAACATGACTAAATTGCGACTAAAACTAAATTTTATTTTAGTCAAAAGACTACGACTAAAACTGAATTAAAATTTGCTGTCAAAATTAACACTGGTCAGTTGACAATCAAATGACATTGAATTGACCTAAATCATCATAAAATCATTTCAAAATGAGATTAATAATAATCAGTCTTGAAAAATAGCATTTGGATTGAGTCACAGTAGGTTTATGTTACTATAAATGTCGTATACTTTCTACCCTCTGAGGTCCCAAAGTGCTTCATAGTCACAGACACATTCATACACTGGTGGAGGCTCCGCTGCCGAACACTGGCACCATCCTTCTACCAGAGTCAATTTAGGGTTCAGTGTCTTGACCAAGGACACTTCAAGACATGGGCGGGCAAGGTGGGAATCGAAACCTGCAATCTTCAAATCAGGAGTCGGCCGTCCTACTGCTGCACCACGGCCGCCCTATATAGTAAAAACACATGTGACGCAGCAAAAACTGATCAACCATCATACAAGTCTAAAGTGTGGAAACACTTTGAATTTATCAGAGTCATGTGACCATACAGTGTGGTAGAACGGTCTAATAATGTTCCCTTTGGATTATTGTAAATGAAAAAAACAACAGTGGTATGAATGGATTTGACATTCATTCTTGTTTACTTGTTTGTTGGTACACATATTTAATTTATACGTGATTATCTTGAAGAAACACAAGGAGTATGGAAAACTTCACCTGCACTGTTCAATACTTTACATTTATCTCTGGGTCGCACTTGTTGAATTTTTGGCTAAAAATTATGTCCTGAATTGATTTTAGGTCAGTGAATTGGGTCTAATCGGATCAATCAAAATGAACCAAATCGACTATAAATCGTTTTAACAACCAGCAATATGATTCAACTTGTTCTGAGGTGGATTGTTACACCCCTGTTAAGTTAAGCTACTGGCAAAGGGATAGTGAAAGCTGTGACACTACACTTTAACAAAATAAATAGTCAAATGTTAATGGGATGAGGGCAAAGTGACTTCTTTAGGCCACCATTTAGCCTAGCATTTAGCCCAGCATAGAGGTAAAAGTAGCTGTCATGGGAATGCTAATGAAGGAGGGGAAAATAAAGCCTGGCTAATGAGAGCCCTGAGATAAGAGAGCAGAGGCTAGGGCAGACATGTACACAGCTCACACTCTTTCCACACTAATTAGACAGGAAAGTCTTTGAGTGGAGGAAGAGCTAACTAACCGTTCACATCAATACTGCAGAGTGCAACCCTATCTTGGCCACTGGCCTTTTAGAAAGAGACAGCCTGAGCTGCAGAGGAGGAGCAAATTAGAGCAAGAGCAAGACCAGGAGGGCGACATACGTAAACTTACAGGATGGAAATGAATCCACGCATGCACAAGGTCAGTGTTTTTAATATCCACAAAAACCAAGCCCAATATGTAACCCAACCCTGGTTAGCTGATGGGTCACAGTCAGCATCTTCTCATGACAACATTGGTTTCCATGTGAGCCACTCTCGCATATGTAGTGAGGATTCAGTGCATATTATTATCATCTGCAGCAACCTTATTCTCACATATCAACCATCTGCACTCACAGCTAGAAAATGTAAAAGGAAACACACCTATGCAAAGATAAAACAAACTTATAACACGAAATTACTATTCTGCATGTTGTCATGATCAGAGATAGGGAGAGACGGTGAAGGGAAAATAAAATGTATTGTGATCTGGAATGTTGTGAGTCCAAAACAGGTTGTGGGTTTTCCAGAGCACTCAGTCAGTAAAGATGGATAAATTCCAGGGTCTGGAGTAAACTCAAGAACAGAGGCCAAAATCTAGGATTAAACAGAATGTAACAGATCAGCAAAACTCCACGGTGGACTCAATGCCACTCAAGGTTTGCGACAGGCTGTGTCCAAATTCCCACCCTAATCCCAAACTAGAAAACTATATAGTGCAGGACTGTAGTGTCCCAGATTTAAAAAGCAATCCGAACATCATGCTCACTACTTTTCATCATCTTCTCCTTCTTCGGGTGTTTATATGGCAGTTGACAAACAACAGAATGGTGCATTACCACCACCACTTGGTCTGGAGACCAACTACTTTTTTTTCTTTCATACGCTGGTTGTAGTGAAGCTTTGGCACAATTCAATAAGGAAGATTTACTTCCTCTCAGGCATGCAGGTGTTCATCGTCAATCTTCACGTCATCAGTTGGTATTCACTAGGAGCCAATGGCTGAAGTACTTTCTTCACATCCAATCACAATCAAATTTCTGCCTTTAAATTCAGTAAAGTTCAGGGGAAGTGTTTACTAAGTGTGTTTCTGCATGTTTCTGACTGTTTTTCTGTCCCTTTTTTTTTATTTTTTATTTTTTTTCCTTCAGCTACCAGATATTCTGTACTTGTGTTGCTGCAATTTAGAAGATGCCTCATATAAATAGTACATTAGAATCCCTGTCCTTAGTTTCGTGGAATGTTCGAGGCCTAGGACACCCAATTAAGCGTGGAAAAGTGTTTTCTTATTTGAAATCACTAAAGGCTGACATTATATTTTTGCAAGAAACCCATGTCTCAGCTACTCGACAAAGAACTCTCAGGGCTAACTGGATTTCACAAGTCTATCAGTCACCCTTTACATCAAAAGCCAGAGGAGTGGCTATTCTCTTTCGTAAAACTGTGCCTTTTATTTTTCAATCCCACACAATTGACCCAAATGGAAGATTCATACTCTTATCTGGTCATATAAATTCATTTCCGATTACACTGGTTAATATTTATGGACCAAACATCGACGATCCTGTTTTTTTTCGTAAGATATTCGACCTCATTCCAGATAATGACTCTAGCCATATATTGATTGCAGGGGATTTCAACTGCTATCTGGATCCATACTTAGACAGACAATCTTCGGCCCCACCTATGTGTATCTCCACCGTGCAAACCATCAACAGCCTGATGAAGTTTAAGAACATAGTAGATATCTGGAGACTGCAGCATCCAGGTGACCGAGAATATTCCTTCTACTCCCACGTTCACAAATCCTACACACGGATTGACTACGTCTTAGTTGACTCTGGACTAATATCCAATATAAGCCATACTAAATATCACAGCAGGATATTATCCGATCATAGCCCTGTTAGTCTCAGTCTAAAGTTGCCCCTTCATAGGAGGGCTTTCAGCTGGTGTTTTAATCCTCTTTTACTGGAAGACCAGTCATTTAAACAACGCTTAAAAACTGATATCTTGCAGTTTCTTGAAATAAATGACAATGGAGAGGTGAATGATTCAACCATCTGGGAAACACTAAAAGCATATGTACGAGGACTGGTTATTTCATATGAAGCAGCACAAAATAAAGTCAAACATAGGAGACTAAAAGAGATTGAAAAGGAACTATCAGCAACAGATCAGATTTATCAAAGCTCATTGCTGCAATCAGATTACAATAAAATTTTAAAGCTAAAGTATGAATATAACTCAATATTGGGGGATCAGATTGGTAAAACTCTTTTGAAAATTAAAGGAAAACATTTTGAATTAGGTGACAAGCCGCAAAAATTGTTGGCAAGACAACTGAAGGGAGAGCAATCAAAACGAGCTATTCATAAAATTAAATCCAAATCAGGCCAAATTCTTACAAATCCAAAGGTCATCAATGAGGAATTCAGAAAATTCTATAGAGACATCTACACATCTAAGTCAACTGTAACACAGGAGGATTATGATATTTTCTTTGATAAGCTCAATATTCCAAAACTTGATGCATCCACAACAGAAATTTTGGACTCTGACTTTACGTTGTCTGAGCTTCAAGAAGCCATTAAATCCTTTCCCAATAACAAGGCACCAGGTCCAGATGGGTTTGGTCCAGAATTCTTCAAGGCTTTTCAGGATGTTCTGGCAACCCCCCTTCTTAAAATGTCTCAAGATAGTTTTAAAAATGGAAGGCTTCCATCCTCACTTAATGACGCTAACCTTTGTGTCCTGTTAAAAAAAGACAAAGAAGAGACAGATCCAGGTAGTTATAGACCCATTGCGCTGTTAAACTGCGACTTAAAAATCATAACAAAGGTGTTGGCAAATCGACTTGCAAAGAATATCGGAAACATCTTACACCCTGACCAAACTGGCTTTGTCCCAAATAGATTCTCTTTTTGCAATGTTCGTAAAATTTTAAACATAATGTATACAAAATATGGGAAGGATGATCAGGCAGCTATATTAGCTCTAGATGCTCAAAAAGTATTTGATATGATTGAATGGCCATACCTCATAGCAACACTCAAAAAATTTGGTTTTGGTGACGTTTTCATAAACTGGGTCAAAATTCTATATACATCTCCCAGATCTTGCATCCTCACTAATGGGAACAAATCTAGCCCATTCACTCTTCAACGTGGTGTCCGTCAAGGAGACCCTCTGTCACCTCTACTTTTTAACATCGCTCTGGAACCCCTTGCCATAGGAATTAGGGAGCATCAATTCATCACAGGTATAAAGCTAGGGGGATCCGAGACCCGAGTTGCTCTTTATGCAGATGACCTTCTGGTCTGTCTGTCAGATCCGATAATCTCTATCCCTATTCTACTAGAATATATGGACTCTTTTGGGAAGATCTCCGGGTACAAAATAAATTGGGAAAAGAGTGAGTTTATACCATTAGCGGGCCATTTTACAAACCTATTTTTGTGCAACCTACCCTTTAGAATAAAAAATGACAGCTTCACTTACCTGGGACTCAAGCTAACCACAAACCCAGAAGAACTTTTCAAATCAAACTTTACAGAGGCTTTAGAAAAACTCAAGGTTGATATTGAAACTTGGAAATTGTTGCCCCTGTCCATGATTGGTAGGGTGAATGCTATCAAAATGGTCAGTTTACCTAGGTTTCTATATTTATTTCAAAATTTACCAATTTATTTGAACAAATCATTTTTCAAAAAAGCTGACTCAATAATATTGACAGATATTACAGATACAAAATTCCCAATTCCCATTTCTTTCGTTACCTCCAAGTTAGACACTATCAAGGAATGTTGTCCAAGTCTTGAGCTCCCTGCTCCACACCCTTTCCTTGAACACCTTATGCTACCCTCTGATTCCAAGCATATCACATCTAAATTTGTGTCTTGTTTCACAACCGCGACCCCCTCTGACTCAATTAGAGAAGCTTGGGCTAGAGACTTGAACTGTGAGGTGCCCGTGGACCTTTGGAAAGAGGCGCTTTCTAAAATTCACCGCTGCTCCATCAGCTCTCGACTCAGGTTGATTCAGTTTAAAGTTTTACACAGACTTCACTATTCTAAAACAAAGCTGAACAAAATTTTCCCGACTGTTTCGATTAATTGTGATAGGTGTAATACATCAGAAGGTACACTGGGTCACTTATTCTGGTTCTGTCCATCTCTACATAGTTTCTGGTGTAGAATCTTTAAAAGTTTCTCAGACTCATATGGTAAAGATATTCAGCCCAATTGCAACCTGGTCACCTTTGAATGTTCTTTACAAAGTTCTCAACTGCCACAGCATATACAGAAAGCGCTGCAATTGGGAATGGTGGTGGCCAAAAAGCTTATTCTTCTAAACTGGAAATCAACAACTCCTCCCTCCTTTGAGAATTGGCTGGCAGAGGTTGTATATGCTATCCAGTTGGACAGGCTGCGGTTCTACAGATTGGGTTCACAGAGCAAATTTGACAACATTTGGAAACCCTTTCTGGCCCACAACACTAAGAGTTGAATCTGAGATATTAAGAAGCTGGACTCTTGGTGGAGAGATATTGAGTTTGAGACACTCACAAATGTAATTTCACACTTCTTCCCCTGCATAAATTGTGTCAGATTACAACATACATTCCTGTATTCATTTTTATATCATCACTGTAATCTGGTTAGCTTATTTTGATTGTTGTTTTCTTTTGTAATTTTTAGTCTACTGTTTTTTTTGTGTGTGTGTTTCTGTATTTCTTTTTTTTTGTGTTTCTGTATTTTTCTCCCTCTGTTTGTCTATATTTTATACTGTTTGTTTACTTAAATGTGAAAATAAAATATTAAAAAAAAAAAAAAATTCAGTAAAGTTTGTTTTTTTCCCACATTCCAGACTTTGCGCCGACCCTTTTTCCAGCCCAGATTCCAACCATCAAATACTTTTATTTTCATGCTAAAGGTTTCACAAATATCTTCACAATTAAATCTTTCAATTCCACTTTCAAGCTGCCTCCTTATTGAAATGTCACCAATTTGCCTAAATAAAAACCTAATAAATATGAACATATTATAGAGACCGCTGCACGGTGGTAATGCACCATTCACAGCAAGAAGGCCCCGGTTCAAATTCCGGCTGGGGGATTTGGGACCTTTCTGTGTGGAGTTTGCATGTTCTCCCCGTGCATGCGTGGGTTTTCACTGGGGACTCCGGCTTCCTCCCACCGTCCAAAAACATGCTTGATAGGTTCATTGGTGACTCTAAATTGCCCCTAGGTGTGAATGTGTGAGTGAATGGATGTGTGTGTGATTGAGGCCCTGAGACAGACTGGAGACCTGTCCAGGGTGAACCCCGCCTTCGCTCATCAGCAGCTGGGTTAGGCTCCAGCACCCCCGTGACCCCGAAAGGGAAGAAGCGGACAGGAAAATGGATGAAAAAACTATAGAGAATATTTAGGAATGTACTGTGATGATGAAAAATCTTGCTGGTTTGTAAAACATTATATTACATACATTTTTGAAAAGATTTTTACTGTTTTTCTTCAGAAATGAACTTAAAAATTACTAGTCCATTGCAGTGCATGTTTTTTTTATTTTCGCACCGCTGAACCAAATGCCTTCCAATATTAATATCATATCTTTCTGTGTTCCTGTTGGCAAGAATCTGACTGTTTTTACTGAGATCAAACCTCAAATGAGCTGAAATGCAGCACAGGAAGGCAAGCTGGAGAATAGTTTTAAGGTTGTTAAAATTGTCAGATTGAAATGATACATGTGAATATTTTTTTTTTTTTAGCAAAATAATTTAATACATCAACTCCAATTACATATTTTCTGCATTTTTTTCCTAAGAGAGTTAAACGTCTCTCCTCTGCCTTCTCCAGGGAACTGAACATGGTGGAGAAATGAACATTGAATGTACGAGCAACAGATCTGGTTGACATTCCTGCTGTCAGCATGCCAATTGAACGCTCCCTCAATGCTTGTGACATCTGTAGCATTTTGCTGTGAGACAAAACGGCACATTTCAGGGTGTCCTTTTATTATGGGCAGTCTAAGGCACACCTGTGCACTAATCATGATCTCAGATCAGCATCTTGATGAGACACACCTGTGAGGTGGGATGGATTATCTCAGCAAGCAGAAGTGCTCACTATCACACATTGAGACAGATTTGTGAACAATGTTTGAGAGAAATGGTAATATTGTGTATCTGGAATGAATTTTAGACCTTTAAGTCCATCTCATGACAAATGGGAGCAAAAAAAAAAGTGTTCCGTTTATATTTTTGTTGAGTGTATGTAAACATATTTTAAATATGTATTATCAATTCATGGCTATGGATAGAAATCCCTCCTTTTTAATATTTCCGTCTTCAACACAAAACAACAGTGTTAACAAAACAGTAGCATTAGCAAAAGGATAGCGTTACCAAAATTGATAAGCACAGAAGAATGTACATCATTGGTAATAAAAAATAATAATCCCTGTAACCCGAAACAGGTATGAATACAGTAATCAAAGAGCAACATAGTTGAAGAAAATTAAAAGTTCATAGCGAGGACAGGTTATGTTAAGCAGTTCTTTTCATGTGCCGTTTTTTTTCCTTTTGTTTTCATCTTTCCTTTCAATATCAATTTTATTGCTTATGTCTTGTACACACTTCCAACATTCCTGTCTTTTAGGAACAGTTGTTTTCCATGAGTGAAGTATGTTTCCACATTTCAGAAGGTCCTTAATGGTGTCTTTGTATCAGAGAAGAGGTTGTCCAATTCTTCTCAAGCCTTCTGCTAGCTCTCCATAAAAGAGCATTTTAGTTGGACTGAAATACGAGAGCCGTGCAACGTGCCCCACCCGGCGTAGTCTATTTCTGATAAGTATGATCTTGATATCTTCAGCTATTTTGCATTCCAAAAATTCATCATTTGTCATGTAATCGTCCCATTTTATCTTCAGGATGCATCTGAGATGCTGCTGCTGGATGGTCCTTAGCTTTTTTATTTGATTTTTACAAAAAGTCCAAGTCTCACATCCGTACACCGTCACTGGAATGACGCATTGCTTATACACTCTGAGCTTTGTTTCTGTTGGGAGCTCCCTGCAGTTGAACACTGTCTGTAACGCCGAGTTCACACTGGGCACGGCGGAACGGAGGCCGCTTCCATTTGGCGCCCTTGTTAACCAATGGCGCCGTCTAGCGTTAATCTTCACTGCTGCTACATAAAAACGTCCATCAATCTGGGTAATGTCCATCCGTATGGTTCTGATCCGGATAGCAGCTGGGACGAGGAAGTGAAGAGCTTCATGGACTGATGACCCCACTTTTAATGTAAGCATGCCTAATGTTGCACTTGTGAAGAGATGAGGAGGCTTCCTGGTAGATTTCAATTGTTTTATTGTCCAAAAACATGAAAGAGCAACTGCAATTCTCTATTTAGCGTCACAATCCACAATCTCATTAGCTAACTTGCTTGCTAATCTCTCTTTTTCTCTCGTTCTGATCATCTTCTTCTGCGGTTTTCTCTACTCAAAGTCCAGCGAACGCCACCTAGTGGTGTTTTAAAAATATGCACAAAAATATGCACAACATGCAAGGTGCTTTACACCATTAACTAACAAAAATAAAACAATTGTGGGGGGGCTTCTAAATTATATCTTTCAAAATATAAATACAATGTTTCATTATCATGTTTTCCCACACTCTCCCCTCAAAATTGTAATGTCGCCTCGACATTCTAACATTTTAAAGGTAAGTTTAAAATAAATTATCAACAGTCCACATATGAAAACAATGTTTTACATGTAAGCAGGATATAACTATGCAGGAGTCAGGAACACTAGTGTTAATAAAGATGCATTCTGGTCACAGTCCACATTACAGCATGTATCTCCTTTTACGTGCTGCATGCCTGTAGAAGATGCCTTTGTGCACGATGACAGTCTTCCACACCAACCACTAACAGTGGGTATCTGCATCTTTCCTGAGAGTAAGGTACTCAACATAGAACAAGCCTACAAATGTAGCCTATATGTGGTTCAATTGCTCTGTAAATTAACATACGGAAATCTTTTTTTTTTAAACATCTTAACAGTGAGTTTAAAATACTCATTAACTTAATGAACTTTTAATTTTCAACAACCAGCTATTATTTATTCTACGTTATTCTTACAGTTAAACATATGAGGTGCTAGGCAGACCTAATTTATCATAGGTAAACACTTGTCTTTTCTTTCTTTGTCTGAAAGGATACTGTTTAACAGAGTTGTAGGATGAACTCTCCTGGTCACTGGAACTGGACTCGAACAGCACCTCTTCCTGGATCTCGTCTCTCTCAGCTGAGTCGCCTGGAGTCATTGGATCATCAGTCTCCAGTACCGGTTCTGCATCTTTATCTGAGTCCAGGTTGTCATTCTCACGACTTGCGCTGTTGTCTGGGTGAAACACTGGTGCTTCAGCTCTGAGTTGATGGCTTTGTGTGTCATTTCCAGCTTGCAGTCCGATAATTGCACGCCATCCCTCTTCATCCTCTTCCTCATCGGCTGAGTTCTCCTGAGTGTTTACCATACTTTGTTTCTTAGTTTCTTTTTTTCTTTTCTTTGTGTCTTGTTGAGATTCTACTGTGTCCAGGGGAAGGAAGTCGCATGGCAACAGTAAATTTCTGTGCATTATCCGGGTGCGCCCTTTGCCATTTGCAGGTTGAATTTCATACACTGGGGTGTCTGGGTACTTTCTTTGAGTTACTACATAGACTCGCTCTTCCCAGAATGATCTTAGTTTTCCTGGGCCGCCCTTTTCTATTAAGTTTCTCACAAGCACTCTGGAACCAGGGAGCAACTCTGCTCCATGTGTCTTTTTGTCGTACAGGGCTTTTCCTCTCATGGCTTCCTTTTGAGCTGATTTGGAGGCTAATTTGTAAGCTTCAGTCATTTTAGCTCTCCATTTTTCAGCATAGTCCTGTTGAGATGAACTCTGCTCTCTGGTTTCAAGACCAAACATCAG
>NC_050528.1:27467299-27482553 GCF_002922805.2 Oryzias melastigma
GGGTGAATATGAAGTATTCAATCCCAAAGTTGGTTGAAAAATATAAATTTGATTAAACAGAAATTTAATAAAATTATCCTCGGGGCACCACCTTCGTAATGAAGGAAAAAAATACTCATTAATGATCAGCCGCTACCTCTAATCAATGAAGTAATAATCAATTAATCAGTCTCACAACTTTAGGTCGTTCGTACCCTTTGAATTGACTTTACCACAAAGAAGAAAAATAATGATATCTGAACAACGACGTCCTTTTGAATATGTATTGAATAACATGAGGTTAAACAAGCAGAAATACTGGACGTAAAAGCATGGAAAGCAATGAACATATGTGGAACATACACTGAAAAAAGGGGAAAAGTGGGGTTGTTCAATTTACAAGTATTAAACATGTGTCTAAAACATGATCAAGTCATGTTTACCTTCCAAACATATTCCAATCTTGTAGATCACACTTAATTTCTGGCAATATGACATTTACATATTTAAATCATCTTGATAAAACATGAAATAATCATGTTTCGCTCTTTGCCCCTTAATTTTAAATATGTAAACCCCGTCTGCCGAGGAGCAAGTTGCCCCTTAATTTTAATTACGTAAACCCCGTCTGCCGAGAAGCTAGTTGCCCCTTGATTTTAAGTACGTAAACCCCGTCCGCCACGGATCATTCCAGAAAAGATTTTTTGGAGTCAGCCATTTTATACAAGCAATAAGCAGCTATTCATCGAAGTCACTTATAAAAGGTAAGTTTAATTTACTTCAACTTTATACATATATGTATGTATATTCCCCACGGGAAAGATCTCTGCAATACACTCCTATCATAATTATTGTCAAAGTTAAGGCGATGCGGGCTGTTTTTGCCGCTGCCTTCAGTGGAGGGGGGGAGAGTTGTCCTCGGTAAAAATGTACTTTAACACCGCTGGCAGATCATTCAGTGGTAAACTCGGTGAGTTCCAGTGATAAGCGGGGAAGAGTGGTGAGTAGTTAATGTCATTTTTTTGCTCTTGAGGAAGGAAGAGCAGTCACATGCCGGTGTAGGTAGCATATGTGCTCGACCTGTCAGATCGGCTCGGGGCTGGTGCATAGATGACGTGTAAGATTGTGATTGGTCCAGACCATTAGACCACTGTCACCTGACACGGGGAATGACACACTTCCGCCATAACAATGCACAGATTCATCCCGAGTAAAGAACCGAGGAGGTCCGAACATATACGGTAAGAATCACAAAAGGAGAAGGAATATTTGCAATCAGCCGCAAAAACCTTGACAACGAAATAATCCGATCGAGAGGAATCATCACAGGATAATGATCGTTATTTTAATAGAGAGAAATCAGGCTGGGAAGCATGACGTCTGAGCTAAAGTGGGTGCTAGTGAGTAGCATGCTAGCTTGTTGTTGGTCACACATACTTTTTTTTTTTTTTGTTTAAATACATCCTGCCAATGTTAAACTTTCTTTCTGGTCACACGGACCGGATGAAGTTCCGCTAGAATATGCAGCTCACGTTCTGCTCCGTTACACAAACACTGAGGAGAGCAGACGTTAGTGAAGGAGCTGTCAATGCCAAAATAATAAATAATAACCCAATCAGATCTCAACACGTTTTCCTTTCTTTAAAAAAAAAAAAAAAAACTTTATTGTAAACATCAGTTTCAGTACAGTAAATCTGCAAATATCCAACTCGTTTGTTACAGTTGTGTGACGTCATCACTAGTCGCAAGCCCCCGAGCTGATCTGACAGGCCGAGCACATCTGCTACCTACAACAGCATTGTTTGAACAGCGCACTGTACTCTTGTGTCCCTGTCAACTGTAGACAGTGCCAGTCTCCCCTGTGCCGCGCCTCCCTCACAGAATGTTCGTTTGCTAAATTTACATAAATCTTAGATTGCAGACAGATCTCTCTTTTATTTCCAGAATACTTTGAATAATGAAATTTTTAGCTTTGAGAGTTCAAAAGGGAGTGAAAAATATCACCAATCGGTTTAGGTTGTATTTAATTTTTTCAGTCTCACAGGCTGCCGAGCAATGCAAAGCTTGAAGTTATTTATTTTTATTATTTTTCGTTCATACAGGTTTCCTCTGACGGATACGGCTACCTGTACTTCCCAGTGAGGAGCACTCATGCAGACAGATTTACATTTAAGGTAATACAGTACTTCTAACAGTATGATCAAATATAAAAAGGACATTGAAGGACAAATTTGTCCTCATGTGGAACAAAGGGCAATCACTTATCCCACTGTGTGTGTGTGCATGTGGGGGGTACAGCAGAAGGGTGGGCAACCTCTGATCAAAAAAATTGCAGGTTCGATTCCTGCCTTGCCCGTCTATGTGTCCTTGTGCTAGACACTGAACCCCACATTGCCTCTGGTGGAAGGTTGGCACCAGTGTTTGAATGGGACTGTAACTTTAAAGTGCTCTGGGCTTTATCTCTGTTAACATAACATTAAGAATAGTATGATTTTGTTAACCCAGTAACTTAAACATTTATTAGTTAGTTAAGGGTAAGAATTATATATATTTAAAATTTTGTTTGTGAATTCCTAATTTGTTCACTCTTTGTATTCCAGACTGTTGAGTTTCTTATCACTGTCAGCAAGTGCAAAGGTTTGTTCAAAGGCTCTGTTGTACAGGTGAGTAGTGTAAACCACACGTTTTACCTAAATTTCACAATGTGAACTGTACATGCTTTACTTAACAGTCATGCAGTATGGAGTTGAATTAATATCACCCCAATTTGTGTGTGCAAAATTCTTGATTTCAGCTTCTAATACCATATTTTCTGTTTGGCAATTCCTTCTGAATTATGCTCAAAAAGTTAGGGAACAATTGACTAAAATTCCTAAGAGTTATTTTTTTTAAAACTGGTATTAAAAACTGTGTTTTTTTTTTTGTTTTTTTGTTAATTCAAGATGGCAGCCACTTCCCAAGATCAAAGGTCTGTCATGCCTGTTTTTCCTGGCTATTCTTGATCCTTTTGGCTTGCCATACTGTCATCCCCTGTCGGCATGGTTTTGTTGCAGGCAAGCAGCTGCAGTAACGCTTCTGCTCCTCACTGGGAGATCTGAACCCAGACACAGAAACATGCACAGATACTTTTATTCAGCTTTTGAAAATAACTAAACCAGATCTCTCCGTATCTGCATCCTCCATAACAAGTTCGAGAAAGGTTTTTGACAGAAGCTCCTCCCACATGCGGCCGGAGCTTAAGATTTACAGACTTATGGATAATCGTCAAGAAGCAACTTTGATGCTTGTAAAAACAACATGAATTTTATGGCAATTGCATTCAGTGTTGATAGACATGTGATTTTAATAATACGCATGAGGTACAAAGTGGCAGGAGGAGGTGATCTATGGTATACATGTGGGCCAAACCGTGACTAGTGATCCATACCGCTTTGTTAAGCTCCTAGTATGGGAGGGGCTGCTCCAGAGAGCACAGGTTTTTAAAGAAATACTCAGAAATACGTGAATGGATCAAAATACCGCTTTGGGGTTGTTTATAGTGAGGAATGAAAAGTATAATACACCAAAAAGCTAAGGTTTTTTGTTCTAGGCCCTTTAAATGTACAGTCACATTCTGAAGTCAAAGTTCTGTTTTTTATAATTTTTACATTTTAACTTACACATGTGACATATGCTGCTGACCTCTTGGCCAGGTCATCCTTGAAAAAGGGATCCTCCCAATGAGTTTTCTCCTGGTTAAATAAAAATAATCATTCACTGACTCTCCTCTGAACACGTCTGAACTATTTCAGTCTGGCTTTTCTGACTTTACCTCCACAGGTATATCATCAGGACCAAGAGCCTTTTCACTCTTCATCCTCTTCAATTCTCCCTCACCTCACCCTTACTAATCTTTGTTACATCCTGCTCCACAGCATTCATTTCTCCTCTTCTGTTCTACTTATTTTCTTCTTTCATCAAATCTTAAAATTATTGTTTCCATTACAGTCCTGACACCTTTACACATATTTGGTTTGGTAAAGATTTTATGTTGGATGCCCTTGCTGACACAACCCTCTATAATTATCCGAGCTTGGAACTGGCAAAATGAGACCCTGGGTTTAGCCTCTTCGTTGCTACATTGGTCATATTTTGCACCTATAAATCTTTATTGAAAATATTTTCTGTGTTTTGTAGAATGAAGACCATCCAGGAGGCAATCGAGGACACCATGGAGGGAATTTTCCACTAAATGGCATGTGGCAGTGGTGAGGAAAAGGACATTCTTGTGATCCTTGAAGTCCAGGCTGTGGTGGACAACCTACCAAGTGTCAGAGTGGCAGTTGCCATGCTGTTTGGCCTTATTTACAACCTTAATATGGATCACCGTCCTCATCTCAGATACACCTTTGAGGTAATCTGGAAAATTGTAATGGAGTTAGAGGGCAGAGTTATGTCCAAAAGGGTGGAGATCTTTGAGATGCGACTCTTCAAATAAAATTAACACAGTTCACGGTTCACCAAGGATGGAATCCAGCTGCTTGCTTTGGCTATTTCTCTTATGTTCTGTTTAACAAAAAACGGCAAACCTCATAAATGTTGATTTGTACTATTTGCATAGCTGTAATCATATTTTTCAAGTTGAAATAAAAAACAGGTTGATACTTAAACTTGTTGTGTTGTATTTGATTGCTGTAATGCATGAGGTTTTAAAAAGAAATAAAATCAATGTTTTTATATATTATTCTGCAATTGCTATATAATCTTATTTGTAATATACAATGACATTATTGATCAATATAAATTGTTTCAATTTTAAATACATATTTGATTTGAACAAATACTGCTACTAAAGTATTTTATTGTCAAGTGTTTTTAAAAGTCTTTTTTTGTCCATGTAAAATTCTTAAGCATAGTAAAAAATAAGTATTCATTACTGTAGAACATGATTTTTTTTCATGTACAAGATTCATGTTGTCATAACATGATTTTTTAATGTACAACATTCATGTTGTCATAACATGATTTTTTAATGTACAACATTCATGTTTTTATAACATGATTATTATATATAATATTCATGTTGGCATAACATGATTTTTTTATGTACCATATTCATGTTGGCATAACATGATTTTTTTTCGTGTGACCGATGTCCATGATATTTTCATGTAGATCCAACATACCTTTTTTTTCAGTGTAGAATATAGCTTTAAATAATAACTAGAATAGATACATGAGAAGAAAAGACATAAAATATTGAGGTGAGAAATGCTAAGTGTGTGGATGCATTAAGTTGTGTTGTGCATAAAAAGGGTGTTGTTACTGATCTGAGAATAAGCTATTCTTAAAAGGAGGAATTCAAAACGGGGCAAAGATGTTACTCTTGCAATAATAGTTCATCTTTATTCTAACCACCAGCAGTTGACTGTATGAGCGAAGTTCGACTTCTAACCAAGCGGTCTGGAGATCTGGGTCTGCTCTGCCAGGAAGGGTGGTTGATCCCGTTCCTAGCTTGATGGTTCAGGCGGGCCGTAGAGGCGAGATCTGCAGCCAGGTGTAGAAGGAAAGGGAACCTGCGGTTCTGCTGGTTCTGCTCTGTTCAGTCACTTAGCTTCTGGGGTGGTCGAACGATTTCTCTATTCCGTTTTGTGACCAAAACGTATAAGTTGCAAAGCTGGCTGGACAATGAAACTTATCAAATGGTCTAGCTTTAAAAATCAGTTTCAAAATAAAAGCATCAAAAATTGTAAAAATGTTGGAATCAGCCTATGAAATAAACGGGAGACAAAAAGGTTGAAAAGGAAGAAAGCGCGCGCAAAAAAAAATAAAAAAACGTGATCTTAAGACTGGAAGAACTTGTGATGTTTCCTTTTCTGTTCCTGTTCTGGCTTCTGGCTTGTTAGGCCATCTTGGTTTATTAAGCCATGCTCTGGCTTGCGCGCCAGGGTTTTGAATGAGACAGGCAGGGCATGAATCCGTGGGTATTTGACACGTTTTACGATTGGAGGAAATTTGCATTTCCCAATGAGCTCTGGATATGCAAATATCAGGGGCGTAACTTTATTCTGGTCTCTAGATGTTTTTATTCTTAATGCTGAATTAACAACAAAATGGGTTTCAATCAAACAAAGTTTGGACAACCCTATATGTCTGTAAGAATCCTATATGTGCCAAAATGAAAAGCTTCCCAAAGTCCACATAACCACAGAAAAGCAATTCTCCAAGCTTTGATGGTTACACATGATTATTTCATGGATTTTAACCTCAAAGTAGTTGTGAATCTTCTTCTGTTAGGAATAAAGGTTTGACTATGCACATGTAATAACAGAGCATTTTTCTGAAGCTGTGAAGAGATGTTTTACATGTTAGATCCAATTGACAAAAGTCCTGTGTTTTAAAACATGAGAAAAGTTACGAAGGGTCACGTGTTTCAAACAAAGGACTTTGAGTGTCTGTCAGGAATTCTTGCAGACTCTCCAGAGGGTCAGCCTGCTGGAACCAAAAGATCCTTTGGAGGTGACAGGTTGAAACTAACCAGAGTTTGGAAGGCGGAATAGTCAGGGTTCTGGCCCGGTTATCAAGAGTTTAATGACTTAACATCCGAGTGGGAAATAGAGGTTTTAGACAACTTTATTGCCCCTCTGCGGGGAGAGGAACTCTGTTTTCTTGAGAAAAGGCACTCCAAATGAACGTTGGGTGACCAAATGGTCAACACAGGTTATCACAGTTTTTTCCAAGGGTGAAATGCTACACCTAACAGGGTTTGGTTATTAGCCTGACCCAATTACCTGGGTTACAGCAACAGGGATAACTTAACTGAAGAGAGACGAATGATGAATGAGCGAAAAAGGGTTGAAACAAAGACAATTAAGCGAATGGATGATATGAATGAATGTTTGAAAGTTTGGGAAGTGGAGTGTAAAAAAAGGGGAGAGGCAGAAGGCCTGCAAGGCCCTGACTGCCCTGAAAATAGAAAACAAAAAAGAGATAACAGACAAAAAGTCTGATGAATCAACTGAAAATAAGGAAACTTCCTCAGCACCCTCTTCTTTTCTTTACCCTTCTACACAGAATCTCTGGAGTGCTGCAGTCGGACCGAGTCTGGACTCTACCCCTCCTCCATATCAGCCCCAACCAGCTCAACAAGAACCACACGGTGATGACGTGGAACAAAACGCAGGAGCGACAGCCATGCAGCCTGAGATGAACCAGCAGCAGCACCAGCAGCTACCTTCACTACCCCCCCCCTCTTCCTCCTGTGAAGATGGAAGAAGTAAAGCTCCGGCCTTCAGCTCCTGCTGAAACGGCGTTATCAGCTCCTGCTCACAACACCAGATTTGTGAAGGCAAAACAAGAAGAGCTGCAGCAGCAAGGGAGCACGACAGTGCTAACAGCTCCCATGGTTCAAGTTGCCTGCCAGACTGGAGATCCAGTGATTGTGTACCGCGGCTGGACTGCTGATGACATCATTGCTGCATCTAAGCACCTGCTCGAGCCAGAAAAAGGTGGGGAGGTCTTGGTGCGAGGCCTGGAGGACTTTGTCAGAGACTATGTGCCCAGCTCTGGAGAAATGGCTAGAGTGATGCTGCATATTCTGAGCCAATCCCAGTTCTCCACTCTGAGGAGCCACTTCGAGGCTTAACACCAGCCTGCAATTACGACTGGCATGACCCTGCCAACCAGAATGCAGCAAACGTGGCCTACAGACAATGGAAAGATGGACTGATAGCGGCTGTTCGTGCTCACTTCCCTGTCCAGTGCGACCACGCAAAGGTCAGTGCCTGCATGCAGCATGAGGATGAAGATGTGGAGGAGCTCCTTGACCGGCTGCAAACCGCTTACGACAACTATAGCTGGATGACCAAGTCCGATGGCTTCCCTCAGGGGGGCATGACATCTTATGAGACCCTCCTCAAACAGCACTTTCTCAACAACCTCCAGAAGACCCTCAGCTGCACCACCAAAGACTCTTGTGTTTGTTGTGAGGACATCACTGTCCGTCTGGCCGAGATGGCTCGCCATGCCAAGCCAATCAATGACAGATCTGCTATGAACGACAGGATGAGCTTATAGCCTTAGCTGAAGAGTTACTTTCCCAGGTCTGCTGATACCAGAAAATGTTCATAGTACAGCCCATGCTTTTTATTTTTTCCGGGGACCCAGACCCAGAGTATGAAGGTGCAATTTTTTGAATGTATGAATGATCATTTGTCTGTGTGCAGCCTTTTCTGGATTGCAACGCGCTGTGCGATGTCTGTTTCTTTGAGCTCCACCCAAGCCCCTTTTTTTTCCTTTTTTTTAAGATTCCAGGAAATGACCCTCACATTTCCTTGTCTAAAGGCCTCACTGATGAATGGAAAGATTTGGGCTCCTGGACTAGAGCGTGCAGCCATGCTCTGGATTGGCAGCGTGAGCCTGGCAGTTTGATTTTATTTGATTTTATTTTTTTATTTTTTCCTCACTACAGGCCAGGCCATGAGAGGCCACACCCCTATCTTTTGGTTCTGGATGCTTCCATTCTTGAACTGGACGGTGTTCCTGATTGTGTTTGGGCCAAGCTTAAATTTGATGTTGGTCTCATACAGAATTGTCAACCTTTGGTTGTCAGTTTTTAACTCATTTTTGGAAGCAGGTATAGTCATCCCCTGTGATGGTTCCCCTGTTAGCACCCCGAATTTGCCCGTTAAGAAGTATCGCCCTCCTCCATTAAAAAAAAAAAAAAAAAAAAGAGAAGAAGTCATGTTCTTTGGCCATGTTGTCTGTGCAGAAGGTAAAAACCTTTCCTCCAAACATCTCACTGCAATCCAACAGGAGCCGAGACTGGAGACTGTTAAGCAACTCCTGTCTTCCGTTGGGTTGTGCTCATACTGCAGGATTTTTGTTCCAAACTTTTCAGAGTTAACCAAGCCCTAGGTGAGTTAATCAAATCTAAACCAATTAATTCTAAGGAGCAGTGGACAAATGTAGCTGGGAGTTCCTTTACAACACTGAAACTTGCTCTCCAACCACCTCCCACTTTATGCCTACTGGATCCACCCAAGCCATTCACATAGAATGTGGATGAGGGAGGGGGAGCTGCGTGGCCTCTGTCCTCCTTCAGGATCATGGTGGAACTCTCGGACCAGTGGCTTATTCCTCCTGTAAGCTTGATCCTGTTGCTGCTGGACTTCCTCGCTGCCCGAGTGCCATTGCTGCTGCAGAGAGGGCCCAGCAGCTTCCAGAGATCTTGTGGGCTATTCTGACATTGCTGGTCCTCCGTGACGCCCACCTCATCCTGGCGGGGCACAGGTCATCGCACTTGTCCCTTCCCAGATTCCTCAGGTATCACATCTGTTTGCTCGAGCTGCTGAATTTCACTGTTAAAAGGTTTTTGGTCCTCAAATCCAGCCCAGCCACTGAGCTGCTCTCACATGACGAGGGTCTCCCTCATGACTGTACCCCTGACCTGACATGACTGACCAAACGTTTGTGTTTCTGTTTTGTGTCCCTGTCTCTGAATGTTGTTGCGCGGGTTATGCCGTCTGCATGGCTCATGGGACTGCAGAATCCGCGTCTCTGTCCTCCCATTAGCCTGCTCGGGCACTTTAAATTTTATTTAATCAGGCGTGCGGAAATTCAAATATTGTAATTGGCCAAGATTGTGGTGGAATATTTGTTGATTGACTCCTTTGCAGAATGTCCAGAAGCCTGACCAGCAAAGGCTAACTCTAACCCTAACTCTAGGCTGTATGGAGTGTGCATTGACCCTGCCCTCTTATGGAGGGTGGGGTCCGAACACTTGTTCTCCTAACCCTAACTCAAATGTCTAATCAATCCTTTTTTTTTCCTCAGCACAGGTTTCCTGAACGGATCAAATCGGACAACAGGTCCCACTGTATGATTGTTAAATGTATAGATCTAACTTTAGAGCTTCAATTGGCAAAAATCTGTGCACAGAAAATTTTAATGGGTTTAAGCGCTTCGTACTTCTCTCATGACTGTCAGATGCTTTGTGAACGCTAACACTTGGTTCAATCCCAACGAGCTTCTACTAGGTTAATGGTTCCCAGGATTTGCAGGACCTCTGAGAGCGAACGCCCATCAGGTGAGTATAAGGAAAATCTTAATGCAATGGAGGCTTTGTGTTGGCTTTGGCATCACAGGTGAGAGGCCGGGCTCCAGACTCTGACAGGCGGTAGAACCACAAGCGCTGGCTGAGCCCCTTCCCGGTCCTCCTAACCACATAGACCGCAGTCGAGATCCCTGGGCGAGCTGCTTGGGTTCGTGGATCGTGCTGTCAGGGGGTTCCACTCCTAGACCAACACCCAGCCCCAGACCTGCAGCTCCTGAACAGCGGACTGGCCTGTCCGACTGCGTCGCCCCGGGGAGAACAGTGCGGAGTGAAATAGCATCCCACTGCAACAGTAGCGTGCCAAGCTCCAACCCTTCAGTCTCACCATGGAGAATCCCCGCCCCTGGCATCAGTTCAGAGAGTTTGGCTGGCCGCTGAAAGGCACCACCTGCCTCCTTCTCCTCTTGCATCGACAAAGGCCTTGGTGCAGAGAGGGTTGCACTGGAGTTGCAGGAACACGCGAGTTACGACTGGTACCTGTCTCACTCTGACAGGGACCCCCATTGAGGCACCGTGTTTGTCTACTCGGGCTCAGACTGGAGACCCGTGGATTATATGGCTTCCCCCGCAGCTTGTGACTGGTCTCACGCCCTAACATTGCAGTCCCACCAATGCTCTCGTGCAACACCTCCACCTCGAGCCCGCTCGACCCCCCTAGAATTGCGTCCTGCACTAACGCTTCCTGTTTCCACATGACTCTGTTCGTTTACAGGCCTTCGCCACAAAAGACCCCTTCACTTATTTCTTCATCTGTAGCAATATTACCACTGTGTTTGATGTACCTGCTTCATTTGGTGTTTTGACTGTTGGTCCTCATTTTACTTCAGCATGCTGTTATTGTTCGTGATAGAGTTGTACATACATTTATCTCATATTTGCTTTGTATGACTTTAACCTCTCTTCTCTTTCTGCTCATTTGAGGTCTTGCTCAGCTGTTATCTGGAAGGTTGCAGTCATCCTAGGCTGAAGGCTGTCTGGAGGCTGACATTACAGATACTCAAAGATGCTGACGCAGACCTATTGCATTGAACTAAGACAATAATGATAGTAGAACCAGTTTGAGGCTGTTTTTCCTTCCACACCTTGAGAGCAGCAAATGTAAATAAAATAAGACCGCCCCTGAAAGGTTATAAATATGGAAACCCTGAACCAAGATCTTCAGAGCGGGTGGAGACTGGTTTGAACATTCTCTGTCTGTTCTCCTTGTGCAAGTAAAATCTGATTTAAGAACTGACCCCTCTCTTGTCTTCCTTTCAGAGAAATGTTTCAGGTTGTTTGAACCTAACAGTTCGTAATAGGGAGCCGGCGGTTGATGATTGCTTCAAGGTGATGTCAGGTATTTCAGGTTCCACTGATAACTGGCTTCTCTTGGCAGAGCAGGTTGGAAGTTCAGCGGACGCAGGTTGTGTTGTTTGCTTAGGTCCCCGACCACTTTTGAGGGTTGTTCCTCCGCCAACTGCCCTGAGTTACTTCTTCATGCCCCATTAGTTGTCTCAAACCTCCCTGGCTCCGGATGTTCGTACTAGGAAGTTTCTTTCCTGTTACCTTCTGGGACGAGGTCCCCTTCCCTCTTTGATGTTAATGTTGCTATAGGTACATTTTCTTGTTTTACTGATAGTTCTGCAGGTCGCATCCCGATTGGTTCCCTCAACTCCTCCTGGTGTGTGCTCTATTTTTGGAGATCAGTGTTGCACGTTTATTCCTAATAACAGTTAACCAGAGCTGTTGATGGCCTGCGCACGCTCAGTAGTAAATTGAAAAAACATTCAGGTGTTAATACGTAGGTGTCGGATTTTTGGGAGTAAATTTTTTGAAAATATCAGGCCCTGGTTGTTTCTGTGCTTATGTCCTTAGCTGTGTTTTCCTCTTTTGTCGTCCTCTGTTTAAGTTGCTGCATTCTCTGTATTCGTTCCCTGCTGATTGGACTTTTGACATTGCTTTTGGTATGCGTGTTCCCCAGCTCTTTTACGGCTCCCTGACTGCAGGGGTCCGTCCCGCCTCGCCGTCTGATTTTGCGCTAGATTACTCCTCTGATAATTCTGATGATGGTCAGACGGTTGTGTAGATTGATTAATTTCTTCGTCAATTGGGTAGTTAGATTTTGTAGTTTAATTTTTTTAATGGGATGATTAGGTTTCATTGGTTTGACACGTTTTGTGTTGAATGATTAGATTTTGCTAGTTTGGTTGATTTTATTGGTTTATTTAGCTTCATTGATGTGCCTGGTTAGTTGTTAGATCTACTTAAGATGGTTTGTTTTTGAATGATTTGTTAGGGTTAATTACTTTGATTGAATTGGTTTGTCTGATTTTTATGTTCATAGTTTAATTGTGTTTTATCAATTTTAATTGATTTTGTTTTGGTCTACTGGATTTGTTTGATTTTTTTGTGACTTTTTCTGAGCCTCATTAATGGTGGATTGTGTTAAACCTTTTTGGGGTCATGGTTCTGATGTTATATGAGGTCCCAGTGTTTTGTGTTAATTTTTGTCCTTGGTTTTGGTCTGTTTGGTTCAGTGTTTTGATAGTCGTAATTTCCGCATTTGTGTTGTTCCTTTTAGGAACAAGGGGAGGCGTGTCACGGAAATTATACATTTACTTATGTCTCATCCTCTGAGTCTTGTTTTCTTATTTTTAGAACACCCTGACCACAATGTGTAAACATTTTGATTTCATTAGAACATCTTGTTCATGTTAGATATGGCATTTACATTTCTATCTTAAGCTTCTGATTAACAGCTGATTGTATGACTGTATAAAATGTGAGCGTCCTTCATCACAGATCAGGGCTCTGCAGACCTCTCTGCCATGCTCGCTAGCGTGTACTTTTCTCTGCTCTGTTTAATAAACTTTCATGAAAACGTTTGACATTTCTTCATTTCATCGGATCAACAAATATTCCACCACACACCCTCTGCTTTTCAGCTGCCGGGGCTTGAGGGCCAATGCTTGTTCACTTGTTTCATCGTTTGTTGGAATGAACCATGACTCACCACGCTGGTTCAATGCGAATTGGTGAGTGCCTGGAGTCGATTTCTCAGCCACAGGACTATGCGGCAGGTTGCACAAGGTAACATGGTTCAATGCGAATTGGTGAGTGCCTGGAGTCGATTGCTCAGCTACAGGACTATGCGGCAGGTTGCACAAGGTAACATTTTACCAGTGGCATGCTAACAACCTGACCTGGTCCTCACTTTAGGAACAACTAACAGGCCAATGCCGGAGGACCTCAGGGTCCGCGAGGGTTCATACTTTAAAAGAAGATCACTTAAATAAGAAGGCCCAAGACCATAAAAACATTTATAAACCATTAAAAGAATCTTAAAATCAATCCTGAAACGCACAGGGAGCCAATGCAGCGATTTTAAAACTGGTGTAATGTGTTCCCGCCCCCTGGTCCTCGTCAGAACTCGTGCCGCCGAGTTCTGTAATAATTGTAAGTTTGAAAGAGATTTTTGAGGTAAACCAGAGAGCAGGGCATTACAGTAATTGAAACAACTAAAAACTAAAAGCATGCATCAGCACCTCTGTGCTGGCAAGAGAGAGAAATGGGCGGACTCTGGCAATGTTTTTGAGATGATAAAATCCAGTCTTCATGATGTTTTTAATATGAGGGATAAAATTCAGCTCAGAGTTAAAGAGAACGCCCAGGTTTCTCATACTATGAGAAGGGTTACAATTTTGAAGATGTGGTAAAACCAGCTCTCTCATGTCTTCAGGACCGATGATTTCAACTTCTGTTTTGTCCTGGTTGAGGTGAAGGAAGTTTTCTACCATCCATGACTTTACAATCTAAAATACAATTTAAAAGAGTGTTTATAGGTTCAAGGTCATCATCATAAACAGGGTTCTTTCAGATTTCTTTAAGTGAAATTTAAGACATGTATTTCAAAAATTAATAACTATTTTTCAGCCTATTTCTCACCCTATGGGAAAAAATACAATTGTAATAGAATTGATTTTCTTTTATATGTTCACACCAAAACTGATTCTTAAATAATAAATAAACTTTTCCATTAAAAAATGTAATTAGTAGAGATTTTAAAAAACCTAAGCTAAAAAAAGGCATCATTCAAATACAATAGAAACTACAAAAATGGCCAGATATGGTTTATCCTCAGTTCAATAAAACCTAACTTGTGAATGAATGGCAACTGAGTAAGTTAAGCTACTTTTTCCAACCTTGTAACCTGGTACTTTCTCAAATCATTCACCCAAAGCCCAACAATGTCCAGCATTCTTAAATGTAAAATCACCAATAAGGTCTTTGAAGAATTCACGGCAACTAGAGATGTGATTTAAGACTCTTTAGGGACCAGAATCTTTTTTTTATATTCACAGTAATTAAACTATATCAGAGTTATATTTTTCAATAGGTTATATAACACTTTTCATTTATTTTAATTTGACAGCAGCACCTACAAGTTTGTTTCAAAATAAAGCTCAGTATCAAAAAAGATCCTCTTAAAGCAGTAAATTTACTTGCAATTATGATGATGCAGTTTTTGAACTGAAAGTATAGGTACTGTTGAGCAGCAGTAGATGAGAACATGTTATTTAAACTTTAACTATTAAACAGTTCTGACAATAGATGTGATCATCTTGTCACTCAGCCAACTAAAAAAACATTTTATCAAAACACTTCAGCTCATGACAACAACTCCAGAATGACGACTGAGCGTGCACCCTCCCCTGCACCCCCCACCCCGCCCCGCCCCTCTGCGCTTGGCCATTACAAGCATGCACAGGCACTCCTCTCCTCCACCTGTTTCTCATGGTAAAGAAGGACATTTTTGAGGGGTTTATCTGTACGTTTTTGTACATATCCATTCATATGTCAACTCCGTCAGCTGATGAAGAAAGAAAAGGCTGACAGAATTTAGAAATCTAACACTAACTGACTAATACCTTCATACCTGTTAATAATTAAATTCAATCAGTATGACACAGTGATTGAATTTCTCATGGTAAAGACAGACCAGACAGATTGATCTGGTTGGATTGTGGGAAAAATTATTGGAAAAAGCTGAGGAACGTAACAAAATTATATGGATTGAGAAAAAAAAAAGTTTGTATAAAAACATCTGAAAATAAAACAACCAGAGGTGGGGACTCGAGTCACATGACTTGGACTCGAGTCAGACTCGAGTCATGAATTTGACGACTTTAGACTCGACTTGGAC
>NC_050528.1:27484801-27492480 GCF_002922805.2 Oryzias melastigma
CTTTTGACTTGGGACTTGACTCAGACTTGAGGACAAAGACTTGGGACTTGACTCGGACTTGCAAAATGATGACTTGGTCCCACCTCTGAAAACAACACTGGACTCTCCAGGCATGGAAACAAAGAATATACAGTCAGGAAGCAACATAAGGAATCCAAACATCAAAAAAGCTCTTACGTTCCACTATTGCAGATAAATAAAAAATATGTAAAAAAACAAAAGGTTGCTAGTCCTATATTGGTTTCAGTCAAAAAACACTTCACCAATCAGAAGTGCAAATATCATTTTGTCCATCATTTTGTCACTATCAGGTGTACATTTGTGAATGCTTGGGTGTAAATAAAAATGACTCCTTAGTTTTTGTTATTTAGGCAAAAATATGTTTAGGAGAATCAAAGTGGAGAGTTATGTTTAAGGTAATTGATTTAATTTTCTGATTTGATTTTCTTTTTGTTTATTTTATTGTAATGCTTGTGAACGAACAAAAACTGGGCCATCTAAACTATATTTATCTACAAGTATTTTGATTTAGCAGGCACAAAATAAGGACATTGTTCTTCCATATGCTCCCTTTTATTCATGAAGTTGTAGGACTGTGCTGGGTTCTGTTTTTGATTCTGTCTTTCTGATACTTCATGAAACAAAACAAAAAATGAAAAAATAAAGCAATAAATGATAAACAGATCTCCATACCTCTGTTTTTTTTTTTAATTTAAAAATTATTTTTCCTGTTGGTGGCAAAACAAAAGATAAAGTTTGAAAATGCCTTTTTTTAATATTTGCGGTTTCAAAACAATATGATTATAAACACAAGTATATATATTACACTTTATTGCATATCAGAGTAACTAAATCCAACTAAAGTTTAAATCAGAACTTGAAATTGTTTTTAAAATAATATCTTATACTTTGAGCGTTTCTGATGGAGTCCACAGAAATCAAGGTTTTAAAGTAAATAAGTGAACTTGTCAAAAAAAATGTCAGCATTCTGCCTTGTACTTAGATAGAAAAATATTTTCTTTAAAAATATGTAACCAAAGTGGATGTCAGGTAAAAAATGTTTTGAATTTTCTGAACGTGTTTTGTCCTTAAGAATCAGTGAAGCATCTTCAGAATTGGACTTTTATCAAACTGAACTTATCAGGAAAAATATCTGACAAAATTCTAATTTTTCTGACCATTTTTCTTCATCTGCAACATCAAGATTTTCTTTGACTAAATAACAGTTGTTATGGTTCCAGGAGCATGCAATAACAAACTGTGTATTTAACCATAATAAAAAGCCTAGGTTTAGTCAAGATCTCTAAACATAAAGTAGAGTTAAAATCTTAAGAGATAAAAAGTTTGGAACAACTAGCATTTTTGTAGCTGAAAAACCAAACCAGACCACTCCTCTTTGTCAGGGCTCTGTCTCCCAGTTCCACCTCTGACCGCCAGAGGGAGCCCTCTCCTGAGTATTGACCCTCTCAGCCACTTCCTCACTCCATATCCCATCAGTCAATGCTCTCCCCTCCATTTTGTCTCCAGCTGCTTCCCATCAGCCTCATCAGCCTTCTTCTATGTATACCCAGTCTGGACTCTGCTCTGTGCGAAGCATTACCTTGTTCATAAGCTGTACTGAGTATTTACTTTGTCTTTGGCCTTCCTGTGTTTTGACCTTTGCCTGCCTCCTCGTCTCCCTGTCCTGCTCCATGTGTTTTGACTCCTGCCTGGTTTTTGGATTATGCTCTCGTCTTTGCCCTTGCCCGGATTTGGTTGCTATTAAACTTACTTGCTGCACATGGATCCAAACGCCTCCGAGTCATTGTTACAGAATGCTTCGCCCAACTCGCATCCAGCAGCTTATGCTACCATCCTTGTGGAACACAGCAGACAGCTCCAACATCTGAGAGACACGACTGATGTCATCATGGAGCGATTGTGTGCTAACCAGGCGACATCTTTAACATCTCGTCCACGGCTTCTATCTATGCCTCCCTCGCCAGCAGTTCCTGGGACTTCGTCTACCGGAACCGATCCTCTGTCTGCTTCACGTCTCTCAATGCCGGACAAGTTCACAGGGAAACCTGAACAGTGCAATGGGTTCCTGATGCTGTGCCAGCTCTTCCTCCACCAGCAAGCTCATCTATACCCTACAGAGGAGGCTAAGATATCTTTTATATGTTCTCTGCTCACCGGGGAGGCTTTACAGTGGCTGGCCGCAGTCTGGTCTGGGAACTTGTTGGAGTTTACCCAGAGTTTACCCAGTTGCTGCGTGCAGTCTTTCAGCATGCTAGCGACGGTAAGGATCCAGCTGAACAGCTGTTGGACATTAAGCAGCGAGAAGAGACTGCCGCCGCCTACTCCCTGAGATTCAGGACCTTGGCTGCTCAGACGGACTGGACTCCATCCGCTCTTCGGACGGTTTTCCGCAGGGAACTTAACAGTGAGCTCCAACGAGAGATAGCCTGTCGGGATGAAGACATGGATCTGGATAAGCTGATAACCGTCACAATTCGCTTGGACAATCTGTTACGGACCCGGAGCCCCAAAGACACTAACAGTGGGTTCTCCACCAACACTCGCCCATGCTCTCGCCAAGGGGACTCCGCTTTCAGAGAACCCATGCAGCTGGGATCTACGCGTCTGACACCAGAAGAGCGGAGCAGACGTATGCATGAGATTCTGTGCCTCTACTGCGGTTGTTCTGGCCACCTGCGAGCTTCCTGTCCCGATCGTCCACCCCGACGATCGGGCGGGCCGGTGAGTGACACTTATCTTACCTTTGAGATACCAGTTGCTATCAGATTAGCAGATAAGCTACTCACTACTACTGCCATGATAGATTCAGGTGCAGCATGGAATTTCATTGATCTAGCTTTTGCTAAAGCTAATTCCATTCCTCTGCTTGCCTGTGCTTCAAAGGTGGCAGTGTCTGCTCTAGATGGTCATCCCCTGGGCTCGGGTCGGATCAAGTTCCTGCCTCCTGATCTCCAACTCCACATTCAGGATCAACATCAGGAAGTCATCCGGTTCTTTGCTATTGATTCCCCACGCTGTTCTCTTATTCTGGGACTGCCTTGGCTCTAAACTTAATTTACCAGGGCGCTTCAAGGTGTGCGACCCGGAGCAGTCTCTCTGGCATTGTTTCTGTCTGTATGTGTTAACATCTTTTGTTTTACTTTTGGGTGCATGAAACGTTATATCCTGTGTGACCAAGATCACTTTGGAATATGGATGTTTTTTTGGAGCCTGGCCACTTTTTTCTCCATTTCATTGCTGTTGGCGTCTACCTGTCATGGGACCGTAGTCCCTCACGACGGAAACGGCCAACCCTGGAAACGCATCTCTTTCAGCCGTGAATTCCTGCTTTCACTGAGAACTTCTCGGGGATTCCATTGGGAATACCTGTGGAGATATTTACCCAGCGGAACCTCAATGTCCCCCCCGTCGCCTGTGAGACTTCCCAGAGGAAAAGAGGAAGGAGAGGAGGTGTACGTCGGAAACTGAATAGCCTTAGCCTGAACAACCGGCGCCGGCTGCCCCCCCTTCCCACGGTCCTGCTCTCTAATGTGCAGTCCATCAGGAACAAGGTGGATGAGTTGGAAGCATGGGCCAAACTTAAACCAGAAATTCGGGAAACGGGCTTGCTCGCATTTACGGAAACGTGGCTCAGTGAAGTGGACTGGGACAAGGAACTGGTCATAAGTGGGTTTTGGAAGCCCACTTCGACTGGATCGCTCGCCAGAAATCACCGGAAAGAATCGCGGAGGAGGTGTGTGTCTCTACGTGAACCAGAGGTACTGTAACACCGTCGTGGTCCGAGAAAAGATCTGCACCCCGGACATTGAACTCCTCTCTGTTTCACTCCGTCCCTACTATCTACCGCGGGAATTTCAACAACTGTTTTTTACCCTTGTTTACATTCACCCGCGAGTCAACATGACTGCAGCGAATCAGCTGATCGAGGACGTCACACACAGACTCAACTCAATCAGCCCAGACGCTCTGAAGTTTATCCTCGGGGATTTCAATCACTGAACTTTGACCAAAACTCTTAAAACCTATGATCAGTATGTGTCCTGTACCACCACAGCTATCAATTCAAAGCTTGATCTTTGTTATGGCTCAATAAGCAGCGCTTATAAATCTCTGCCCATGCCGCCCCTGGGTGCTTCCTATCATAACTGTATAATTTTAGTTCCTGTTTACAAGTCAGTTTTTAGACGACTTAAGCATGAGGAGAGGAGCGTAAAAATCTGGTCAGCAGATAATACTGCCTCTCTCCAGGCTTGCTTTGATCTCACTGATTGGGACTGCTTTTATGAGAGTTGTGATAATATTGATGAACTCTGTGACACTGTTTCTTCCTACATTTCCTTTTGCGTGGATCTTAATATACCCTCAAAAAAAGTTGTTGTTTATTCAAACAACAAACCATGGATTACAAAGGAACTTAAAATGGCCATCAATGAAAAGAAAAGGTCATTTTTTACAGGCAACCCTCTTGAAAAAAAGGCAATCTCCAAAGAAGTGAAAAGGGAAATAGAAAAAGCCAAATTAAAGTACAAAGGAAAAATTGAAACACAGTTCAGGGGGGGTAATATCAGAGCAGCCTGGCAGGGACTCAAAACTATAGCCTCCATTAAAAAGCAAAGTGAAGAAGCAAAGCAATATGTCACTGTTCAAGGTGTTTTAGACTCAGAATTACCCAATGCTTTTAATACCTTTTTTACTCGGTTTGAAAGTCATGATTTTATGCAAAACATCACAGCACTAAAATCCTCCCTTACACCACTCAATGACTTTGTGATGGACAAAGACCAGGTCACAGCTCTGTTAAAAAGAACCAACATAAAGAAGGCGCCTGGCCCCGATGCGATCTGTGGGCGCACACTGAGCACCTGTGCTTACCAGCTGGGTGGAGTCTTTTCCATACTCTTCCAGCTGTGTGTAAACAAAAGTCAGATCCCCTCATGTTGGAAAAAATCAACAATAATTCCAATCCCAAAAACAAAAAATCCCAGACTATTAAATGAGTTCAGGCCTATTGCACTTACATTGCTCGTTATGAAAGTTTTTGAAAAAATTATTAAAGGGGAAATATTGTCTTCGGTGCTTGGAAAATTTGACCCCCTGCATTTTGCTTATCAAGCTCGCAAAGGTGTAGATGATGCAAAACTTTTTATTCTTGACAGTATTTACAAACATTTGGAAAAACCAAAATCCTATGCAAGACTTTTATTTGCGGATTTTTCATCAGCTTTTAACAAAATGCAACCACACATTTTAATCTCACGGCTAGCCACTGATTTTAATTTACCTGATCAACTTTTACTCTTGCTTTTAAATTTCTTAACAGATCGAAAACAGCAGGTCTTTGTGAATGGAGCCCTATCAGATGTCGTGGTCTCAAACACAGGCTCTCCACAAGGCTGTGTTCTATCGCCACTCCTTTTTATCCTCTATACTAACAGCTGCAGGTCACAGAGCGAGGGCAGCTACTTGGTGAAGTTCTGTGATGACACAGCACTCCTGACCCTCCAACAAGAACCTGAGCTGGACCATAGCAGTGCCATGTCAGATTTTGTAGACTGGTGTGACGAGAATTTCTTAGAGTTGAATGTGGAGAAAACAAAAGAACTTATCATTGACTTTAGAAGAAACAAAGTGAAACCACAAGCGAGCTCCATTAACGGACAGGAAGTTGAAATTGTTGGAAATTATAAATATTTAGGGACTGTGTTTGACTCCACCCTAAAATTTGACACAAACACAGAATCCTTAGTGAAACGATGCCAACAAAGAACCTACCTACTAAGACGGCTGGCCTCTTTTAAAGTCTGTAACAAAATTTTAAGCATGTTTTATCAGTCTTTTATCGAGAGCCTTTTAATGTTTTCATTTGTCTGTTGGTTTGGCGGCTTGTCTATCAAAAACAAAAACAGACTTAATAAGATTATTAAAGTCTGTTCTAGGATCACAGGTATTCAACAGAAGAGTCTGAACTCTCTGTGGGAGAGGCAGGTGGTACAGAGAGCAAAAAACATTATTCAAACAAATGAACACATCCTGTCCTCCAGTTTCTCAATGTTACCGTCTGGCCGTCGTTTTATTGTCCCATCCAGGAAAACAAACAGGTACACAACATCTTTTATCCCTAGTGCTATAAAACTTTTAAATCAGATTGGCTACACCCAGCCCTAGGGTAGAACCTGTTCCACAGTTATCTTTTAACTAATTCATTTACAAACTATTTTATTTATTGTTTCATGCACTGTTTTGTGTTGTTGTGTGTTTTGTCTAGCTTTTTACTGTCATGTTTTATCTGTCCTTGCTGGATAGCCGTTTTAACTGAATTGCCCCTAGGGGATTAATAAAGTTATCTATCTATCTATCTATCTAGACCCACGACCCCACCATCATATGGTCCACGAAGACACTCATGTTCAAGTCTACCTTCTGTCACCCGTATGCCTGTGCAATTGATCTCCGCCCTGGACAAATCCCAACTAGAGGAAGAGTGTACCCTTTGTCGCAACTCGAGACTGAAGCCATGCAGGCTTACATTCGGGAAGAACTACAATAAGGGTTCATCCGACCCTCCACGTCACCCGCTTCTGTCATCTTCTTTTTTGTTAAAAAAAAGGATGGAGGTCTCCGCCCTTGCATCGATTACCGGAGTCTTGACGAAAGCACCGTCAAATTCCGGTACCCCATACCGTTGGTTTCCCCCAGCCCTGGAGCAGCTGCGTCAGGCCAGGTTCTTCACTAAACTGGATCTACACAGTGCATACAACCTTATCCGCATCCGGGAGGGGGATGAATGGAAGACGGCTTTTTCAACCACAACCGGCCATTACGAGTACCTGGTCATGCCCTTTGGTCTCTGTAACACTCTGTGTTCCAGGCATTTATAAATGATGTTTTCAGAGACATGCTCCAGCGCTTTGTTATTGTCTACCTGGATGACATCCTGGTCTACTCCCCTACCTTCGATGATCACATCTCTCACGTCAGGCAGGTCCTACAGCAACTAATCGACCATCAGTTGTATGCCAAAAGAGAAAAATGTGACTTTCATCGAACATCCATCTCCTTCCTTGTCTACCTAATTAGCGCCCAGGGTGTAGCCATGGATGACAGCAAAGTGGAGGCAGTTCTACAGTGGCCTGAACAGTCTACAGTAAAAGAGCTGCAACGATTCCTCGGTTTTGCCAATTTTTACCGCCTCTTTATCCGTGGGTTCAGCTCTGTGGCAGCTCCACTCACCTCTCTCCTCAAGGGAGCACCCAAGCTCCTAGAATGGACCCAGGAAGCCACCACAGCCTTCCAGAAACTCAAGAAACTCTTTACTCACTCACCCATTTTGCATCATCCTGACCCCTCGACTGAGTTTGTTGTGGAGGTGGACGCCTCCAGCACAGGCATAGGAGCAGTGTTGTCTCAACGTCATGGCCAGCCCTCCTAACTATTTCCATGTGCTTTCTATTCCAAGAAACTCAGTGATGCGGAGAGGAACTACGATGTGGGGGATCGGGAGTTGCTTGCTATGAAAGAGGCCTTCACGGAGTGGAGACATTGGCTGGAGGGGGCTACTCGTCTCTTTTTGGTGTTGACTGACCATAAGAACTTAGAGTACATCAAGTCCGCCAAAAGGTTAAATCCCCGCCAAGCACGTTGGTCTCTTTTCTTCTCCC
>NC_050528.1:27492535-27493264 GCF_002922805.2 Oryzias melastigma
ACAGATGCGGGCTGAGAGCTTCTTGTGTTGGGCAGATTTTACTCTCACAACAGGGATTTATTGAGTATAAACCCCTGGTGTATTTAATGCTGAACTTTATTTATATTGATTATGTTTTATGTTATTTATTTATTTTTCTTTGTTGTTGGACCAGACGGAAAAAAGGAAGAGGGTGGGGGAGGGGTGGGGGGAGAGGAAGAAGAAAATGGCAACAGAGGGAAGCAACATCATAAAACAACCAGGACTAAGTGATAAACTAGAATGAGCGGGACCTGTCTACACACACACTCTATAGTTACACACACACTTGTTGGCCAAAATAGTCTCCACATTTAAACTAAACATACTCACATATACTATACATACACATGTACTCAATTCAACTGTAACAGCAGCTCACACACTCCATCATACAAACCCATTCAGATCAGACTTTCATTCTGTCACACAAATGGTTAGTGCTAAAGTGAGCTGACACCTGTGCTCAGGTGAGTGTTTATGTTTCGCTGAGGTGGATGGTGATGGAATGTACTCAGGGGGAGACCGCCCGGCCATCCCCCTGCCGGGGCAGCAGCTGCAGCCAAGACCCCCCAGCACCCGCCATGGAGCCGCGGAGAGAAACCGCCCACCGGGCAATCCTGCCGAGCACCCAGACCGGGGCACGCGGGACCGCCGCAGAGGCCCCCCACACCCAAGAGCAGGAGGGCACAGGAACACAGAAAGTGCAGG
>NC_050528.1:27494919-27514595 GCF_002922805.2 Oryzias melastigma
GCCAGACCGGACCAGCCAGGCACCAGGAGGCCCCGCTTCAATTTTCAGATAACTTTTCGACCAGGGTCCAAGAACAGCAAGGCTGACGCACTTTCCCGCCTGCATGAGTCGGAAGGAGAGGAAACGCTATCTGCTGAACCTGTGGTACCTGCCTCGCTCATCCTGGGCTACATCCAGTGGGATATAATCACAGAACTGTTAGAGATTAATCAGCACGAACCTCCTCCTCCACCATCCTGTCCTGTCGATCGACTCTATGTGCCTCCTACTCATCGACAACGGGTCTTACATCTGGTGCATGACACTCCAGCAACGAGTCACCCAGGTATGGCAGGTACCCAATCTTTAATGCAGAACTCCTTCTGGTGGCCCACCATGCAGGCGGATGTGGCTCAGTTCGTCACCGCGTGCAGCCAGTCTCAAATGGCCAAGACCCCACGTCAGCTCCCATCTGGACTTCTACAACCGTTACCCACACCGCAACGGCCCTGGTCGCACATAGCTGTGGACTTTATTACGGATCTGCCTTGATCCAACGGTAACACCACCATACTCACTGTCATCGACCGTTTCTCTAAAGCCTGTCGTTTGCTCCCTTTGTCCAAGTTGCCCACCGCTATGGAGACCGCCGAGCACCTCATCACCCATGTCTTCCGTCACTACAGTATACCAGAAGATATCGTCTCTGACCGTGGTCCTCAGTTCACCTCACGAGTCTGGCGGGGCCTCTGCAAGGAGTTGGACATCAATGTCACTTTAACATCTGGTTATCACCCCCAGTCCAACGGACAAGTAAAGCGGCTCAACCAGGATATCAGCCGGTTCCTAATGACCTATTGCAGCCAACATCAGGAGGATTGGAGCAGGTTTCTGGTTTGGGCTGAATATGCCCAGAACTCACTGAAAAAGACATCCACGGGCTTAACCCCATTCCAATGTGTCCTGGGTGTCCAGCCACCCTTCTTTCCCTGGTCTGGGGGCCCCTCAGAACTTCCAGCCGTGGACGACTAGTTCCGACGCAGCGAAGAGACCTGGGAGGCGGCACATGTCCAACTACAGCATGCCATTCATCGTTTTCAAGCTCAGGCTGACCGGCGGCGTCGTGCAGGGCCTAACCTCACACCTGGCCAATGGGTGTGGTAGTCGACTCGGGATCTTCGTATGAAGCTGCCCTGTAGGAAAGTCAATCCGAGGTATGTGGGTCCCTTCAAGGTCATAAAGCAAGTCACGCCTGTGTCGTTCCATCTAGCTTTGCCTCCAGAATACCGTGTCTTTCCAACCTTCAACGTCTCCCTGCTTAAACCTGCCATCAGACCTCCAGAGGGGATGATGGCTCCTGACTCCATCAACACCACAGTGCCCCCTCTCATAGTGAATGGTGAGGAGGCCTACCTCGTCAATACTATCCTGGATTGCCGACTGAAGGGCGGTAGGCTTCAATATCTCATAGACTGGGAGGGGTACGGCCCGGAAGAACGCTCCTGGGTCGCCTCGGACGACGTCCTCGACCCCTCTCTGATCTCAGACTTTCATATTGCTCACCCTGATCGATCTGCTCCTCGTCCCCGGGGTCGTCCTCGTCGCCGAGGGCCTTCTCGCTTCCGGAGCCGCCCGCAGGGGGGGGGCTCTGTCAGGGCTCTGTCTCCCAGTTCCACCTCTGACCACCAGAGGGAGCCCTCTCCTGTGTATTGACCCTCTTAGGCCCTCCCCCTCTACATATCCCATCAGTCAATGCTCTTCCCTCCATTTTGTCTCCAGCTGCTTCTCATCAGCCTCATCAGCCTTCTTCTATATATACCCTGTCTGGACTCTGCTCTGTGCGAAGCATTACCTTGTTCATAAGCTATACTGAGTATTTACTTTGTCTTTGGCCTCCCTGTGTTTTGACCTTTGCCTGCCTCCTCGTCTCCCTGTCCTGCTCCATGTGTTTTGACTCCTGCCTGGTTTTTGAATTATGCTCTCGTCTTTGCCCTTGCCCGGATTTGGTTGCTATTAAACCTACCTGCTGCACATGGATCCAAACGCCTCCGAGTCATTGTTACACTCATATGCTTTTCCACAGAACGCCAACGTTTTGTTAATGCACAGCACTACAGAGGACACGTGCTACAAGGTTTACCGCCACTCAGGACAGTCGGATCTTATCTCAGGTATAGCTGACCATGTGCCTCCCCTGTGTCCAATTAGAAAGGATAGTAAATCAAAGTTGTCAGGTTTTAAAAAATGATCGATCACAATGACTTTGTTTTTAGCAGTTATTCATGTTACATGTCAGGTTCTAGGCCAATACACAGCCCACACACTGGGGGCAGCGGTAGGGCGGTCATCTGCTGATCAGAAGATTGCAGATTCGATTCCCGCCTTGCCCACACATGTGCCCAAGTCTACTTGGGCAAGACACTGAACTGTACTTTGCCTCTGGTAGAAGGTTGGTGCCCGTGTGTAAACGTAAAGCACCCTGGGTCTTCAAAGAAGGCAGAAGGTGTTATTAAAGTATACGCCATTTAGTTAACCTAAACACTGTCAAACACTTCCCTAAAGAGTCAAACTTTTGGAAATGGATATTTTAGTGAGTCTTGTGACATTCTCAAGAGACAACCATGCCCGTTATATATTAAGAAAAGAGATTAGCATTTATTAAAAGTGGACACTTTTTTCAGATTGCACAAATGTGTTGAGGTTGTGATCTATGCAAATCAGCATGCTTGATATACGCAAGTAGCAGGTTTAGTGCTGTGAATCCCATTGCATTTGCCTAATTAATTCATACTTTAAATCTACATATTCAAATTACTTGAGGACCACAGGAAGAGGGGGAGGTGTCCAAAAATGTGATGGGAGGATAAGTAGAAGGAGCAGATCAAAGTCATGAAAAAAGGAAAATCCATTCCTTATGTGCAATTCCTGCAAAGATGAGCTTAATTTGGTCTACTTTACCTTTAGTCAAAGCATTAGCACCACAGTCGTTGCCAGTGGAACTCTTTATACTCTTTAACCTGCCATCTTGAATGAATGAATGAATGAAATGGTTTATTTCAAGCAATCAGGTAATAATACACTACATATCACTTAATAAATCACAAGTTGATCACTTGAAAGGGAGTGGAAGGAAGCGAACTTATATAATCCCACCCCGACTTGACCATACCATTTTCTCTACATGAATTATCAATATCCGGTTCAGGACTTAATATCAAATATTAATAGATTCAAAGCATCATTAATATTTTTGATGTAATCAAGTTTCAAAGCATCCACAACGAATCATCTAATATTCTTTTTGAAAAAAACTGAAGATTGTATTCAAAGAATTATGATAATACAAAATGTAATGAGTAAGTCATCTTAATTTGCTAATAAGGCAAATAATACAGTTTGTATTTATCAAAGAGTGATTATAAAAATAGAAAATCATCTTCATTAGTTAATAGAGAAAAAAAATCAAAATATTCTAATTTAAAAGAGAAGAAAAAAATACATACATATATATATATATATATATATATATATATATATATATATATATATATATTAACCATTTGTGCAAATTGTATTCATCAAAGAAATGATTATAGTACTCAAAAAAATAATTGGCTGGAAAGACAAGGATCAGCAGTTTGTTGTTATGACTGAGAGACTGTGAAGGTCTCATCTCAAGGGAAATGTGCTTGCGTTCTGCAGCTCAGAATCGGGTCAGAGTTCACATCCAGCGGGTTTTTTATTTAGAGTTCACATTTCACATTTTGCTTAAATTAAAGGGTCAGACATGCGTAATCCCACAGTTCTCAAAGTCTTTCATGGATTTTATTTCCAGAGGTTTCGTCTGGTTCGGTGGTTTCACAAAGATTCTGAGTTCAGAGTTCGCGTACTGTGGATCTGTTTCTTCAATCGTAGGAGCCTTGCGTGCTTCGCCAGATCAGCGTGATATTTACATAGATGATCATTAAGATAAATAGCAGAACCCTTCAGATGTTTACGTTGTTTCATCAGAGCTATCTTGTGCTTCGATTCACAAACCTGATCAAGATCGCTGGTTTATCCGTATTCTTTCTCTGAGGAAGCAGATGACAGACCTCAACAGTGTGTAGGTCCAAGAAAATCCCTTTAGACGCAAGAAATTCTCCAACTTGATTCTCCACGGTCACGTTTGCTCCCATATCAGCTCAGTTAGCATCCCTGCTAGCTCTGGTAGCACCAGGCCGCACCCGGGGTTGTAGTTGAAGTCCCGTGAGAATCACATTAATCATCCGTGCCTGTTGATCCATGTCATGCATTCTCCCTTCCAGGAGATCTTGGCGGTTATCTCGTTGTTCGTTACGTGCCCTTTCTTGATGGAAATCTTCCAGGAGTTGTAGCAGTGGTGTTAGCTTAGCTTCCAGCAGCGCTGCTAGCGTGGATTCAGAGAGAATAGCAGGGGATAGCTTAGCCCAGATGTCGGCTAACGAGGTTTTAAGCTCTGCCAGATCGGCTTTTCTTCGGTGACATGTTCAACTCTCCTCGTTGCGGTAGTTGTTGCTGCAGCTTGGTGATTAAAGTTGCTTGTAGGCAACTTTAAAAAAACTTTAAAAGCCGACGAGTTGAGGAGAGCTGGAGACACACGTCTGCTTGTGACCCGGAACGGAAGGTTGACCCATGCATCTTCATCTGTTTTTGCAATCAAGGTAAAACAGAAAGCTTTCTCCTTGACTGAATCTGTCAGGGATAATAGGAAAAGGTGGACCCCAAAAATGCAATGAGCCAGGAATAGTTATGTAAAACAGTTTACTTGGAGTGCAGTAAGGTCCTCCAAGCAGTAGGGGGAGTCCAAGAGTTCTTCTGAGGAGAGAGTCAATGTCAATATAGGATATCCACAAAGAGAAGCGGAGGGAAACTCAACACTTATTCCACTTTTTAAATTAAGTGAAATCCAATAATCCACAAGAGACAAGAGGAAATGTCTCACCAGGGCAGCAGAAATATCCAGAGGAGCAGGCAGACGCGCCAAGACGTAGACGAAGGCGAGGGTCGGCAACACTGAGGTCAGAGAGGATCCAAGGCTGAGGTACTGAAGGGCAAAGTCAGGAGTGGAGGTCCAGAACCTGAGCATGGTCGAGAATGAGGCAGAACAGCAAGGCAGGAAACCTGAGAGACTTGATAGAATTGACCACAATCATGTACTGAGTGTTCTTCTTTTTCTTCTTCTTCTTCTTCTTCTTGTGACTTTTTATGGCGATTGGCAAACAACTGGTTGGTGCATTACTGCCACCACCTGGTCTGGAGTGTGGCTTTATCATAAAAGTCAAACTATTTGTAATAATTAATTCATATTATGTCCAATACCTAAATTCTACACACTACTCTGGTTATTCTCAAAAAATAAATTAAAAAATCATTAGCTTTTTGATCACTTAATATGCTGTGTAAATCCCAGTGAATCTTGAGTGTATCCAAACGCTCTATTAAAACGCCCCTTGTTTGTTATATTTTGTAGACTGGATTATCACATGTTTAAGAGTCTGATCATTTCCACATTAGTCACATTTCACATTATCATGCTTCCCAATCAAAAAGGGCCTTTTAGTTAAGTGATGTATGGCCCAATCTTAGTCTGGACAATATCCCGTCCTCCCAACTGTTCCTCCCTTTACATACCATTATCCCCACTGTCTTCTGCAGCCCGTTTAACCACCTCCCAGTTCTTTCCTCCTCCCATCTTTGTTGCCATATTATTTAAAGTTTGTTTTACACGACTCTTCAACTCAGCCCTACTCACTGTAACATTCACCTTAACATTGTCCATCTTTGAAGCAAGTTTAGCACATTTATCAGCAGACTCATTTACTGGAATACCCACATGAGCTGGGACCCACAAAAACTCAACATGCACCACTTAGTAGTTCAGCTGAAACAACACTTGCTGGATTTCCAACAATATATCTGGTCTACTGTCCAAATGACTATTCTTACTACTGCGTAAAGAGGAACTGGAATCAGAGCATATTGATGTTCTGAGTAGAGCTGTCAGGCAATTAAAATTTTTAATCACGATTAATCGCATTTCCATAGTTAACTCGCAATTAATCGCAAATTAATATGTGGCCTTTTTTTAGGAAAAAATTTGTGTTTCGTTGAATTTAGCAGTTCTACATTAATTATGAAAACAAGAATGACTCAATTAATAGTTTTCATCAGAAATACTTTATTTTGTAACATTGTATTGAGATAAACTTTCTTAACAATAAAAGGCTGTAACATAAAATGCCTAACAAAAGCCCAAGTGCAAGTGAAGGGCATTTTAAATTCAAAACTACAATCAACGATCAGTAAAATAAAATTAAAAAAAACATCAAAAATAAAATTTCCATAACACTTTCATGTTCATTTTTTGTCAGGACCAAATCTTTTCCTCCTCTGCTGAACTACAGTAATAAATGAAATAGAGGTTCATCATTTCCAATTAACTTTTGTTTTTTAAAACATTAAAGACTGAGATAAGCGGGATACACTGTGGATAGTTTGACACTCTGTTAATTCAATTCAATTCAATTTTATTTATAGCCCAAAATCCCAAAGAAAATTGCCTCATTGGGCTTCAAAATATGAACAATAGTTAAAAACTAAGACTAAATAAACTGGTTATCCCTGCCCTTAGACCCTCCCTCCCGGTAAAGAAAAACTCCTAAAAAAACCTGAGTCAGGAAAAAAGAAGAAACCTTAGGGATTCCCACATGAGGGAGAGATCCTATCCCAGGACAGACAGGAGATACCAGAACTGTTAAAGAAAAATTAGCTTCTACAACTACGTATCTAAAAGAGTTCATTCAGATAAAGCTGAGGGACGAGTGATGATTAAGGCCATAATCAAGATGAAGCAGAAGTGCAGTCCACGACCAGGAGCAGGAGGACAGACGACCCAAAAGGAATCACTCTCACAGAGTGGGAGCGTGGGCAATCCACCTGGGATCAGAAATCTCTCCAGCTCCCCAGAGGAGAGTGGGAAAGAAGAACAACATGTGAATGGAACTGCACCAACAAAAGCATGGAGAACTAAATACAATAAATAATAAAGAGTAGAAGAGAGGAGAAGTAAATGAGAACAGAGAACAGAACCCCAGAGCTGATCTGAATAATAATGTTAGAAAATCGAAATTTATATTTAAAAGCATCAATATTAATTTATTAATCTAGCCTCACAAGGACCACAGGAGAGGGAATATTCTCTGATTACTAGCTAGCCTGGCAGAACGCCTGTCCAAAGTGGAATGCTGACGACTCTAATGAAGACGGAACATCTCTGTCGAAAAATGTCAGGTTCAACTTAAATTGTATGTCTGTTAACAAAGTAATCAAAAAAGGAAAGTACTGTATGTTGTGTGAAACAAAGTTTTATTGAAAGTTTTATTGCCAGAGCAATTTTGAATTCAACGATGAACAACTATGATGCCATAACTTTATCAGTGTTTGAAGGTAAGTTCTTTGGTTTAATGTTGGGTTAGCTCGCCCCAGCTAACGTCTGCCATTTTGTTTGGTACTTTAGCTTAGCAGTCCCGTGATTCATGAACATGGGCATGTTTTTGTGAAGCATCACTTTTTGAAAGGGTTTTATTTGAATATTTATTTCAAATTTTGTAATTTCGTGAGTTTTTACAGAAAACCCTTTGAACATGAGGATGACCAGTTTTAAGCTAAGTACACTGGGCATTTCATGCACAATCTTAAACAACTGAATGAACATGTCTTCTTATTTTATCCTGTGTTTTTTATTTCTGTCCTTTTTTACATTTAGCCCGTGGCATTTAGGCTGGACGGAATGGGGTGGGGGTTCTGTTTCTACTGTTCACTGGCGTGTGTCGCCATATTTAATCTGATGAGGCTCGCTGCACAATCAGTAGCTGTGTTTACATATGCAAAATGTCCTTGATCGGATCAAAGATCAGATTGGAATAGAACTGTGCACATGGACCCTGAAAAACTTCATCCAATTGTAACAAACGTTTCCATGCGCCACACGGTTAATCAGAATAAATCATGTTGACATGCGCAGAACTGTCTGAAATACTGGAAATATTCGTAGAAGAAGAAATAATGAGTTCCGTTCCAGCTGTATCACCATACCAGCCTCAAACTTCAACTACCTTATCGATTGACAAGACAATGAAATTGTCAGACACACCAGAGTATGTTGTGTATACAGATTCATAGCTGGAAATGGAAATGGTGCACAGCCTTTGGATAACTCAACAATGGAAAGGAAAAGGTTTCCAACATGTCTAAGGAGTTTTGTTGCAGGCTTGTAAGAAACACAATTATCAGTAGAGTTGCAATTCTGTGTGCAAATCTATGGGGAAAGAAGTCAAATACACTTCCAGACTTGAAATGAGAGCAATGTCTCAGAAGAAAGTTGGCTATTATCTGATGCTACATGACACTGACACAAACATGCCATACGTAAGTATTGTTATGTATTGCACACGCAAAACCAACAAACTCAGCAGTTAAATGTAAAAGCAAACTAACCGTCTTTTTCCAACATCTGACCATTTACAACAAAATGTAGAACAAACTCTAAAATATGAGGTTCCTAAGGAAGAGACAAGGCTTCATGCCACAACGAGGGAAAACCAAGAAGACTCTCTGAAGTCCAGAAAACACAAGCAGTGAGTGATGGAAACACAAGTTGTAAAGTCACATCAAGTTGACGAGAAAAAAATGATGACCTATTAACCTGGAATTTAAGACAATGTAGTACTTCTTAGGCCTTTTTTCAGTTACAGTTTTTCCTGGTTGCCAAAACACTAAGTGCCATTCTCCAAACCAGATGATCAACTGCTTTAACTCTTTTCTCAAAAATATCACTCTTTGGTCCAAACTTAAAAACACAATTTGCAAAACTCTAATCCACTCTTAAATGGTGTATACTTACATAACGCCTTCTACCTTCATTTGAAGGCCCAAAGCACTTTGCAGTCACTGACCCAGTCACACATTCGCGGTGGCTCTGCTGCCGAACACTGGCGCCAACCTCCCATCAGAGGCAATGTGGGGTTTAGTGTCTTGCCCAAGGACACTTCGACACATCAGCAGGAATCGAACCCGCATTCCTCCAATCAGGAGTCGACCGGCCTATCATGGCCGCACAACAAAGAGTCCAAACGCAAACTCTGCTCCAAGACTACAATCATGAACACTCGTTGCAAAATAGCTGCAGTAAATTTTAGGGCAGTTCTGGAACAACTGAGCAGCTTTTTAAAGATAACAGAAAAAGACCCAGACATGCATCAAGACCTGGACCCAGATAAGGAACAAGGTTCTAATGAAATCCAGAGTTCTTGATCATGTGTTGGTTTATGGAATGATCATGAGGGAGGCAGGTCAAAAGGTCAACCCTGAACTTTATAAAAAATCTTGATTATTTAATTACCTGTTCTTATCATTTAATATCCTGATCAAGGAGGTTCAGAAAGACTGCAGGAGAGTTCCTGTTCACTCTGACGTCTGGTCTTGGGTCTTCAATGTTGGAAAAACCGCTCCAGGATTGGGAGACTTGTTGATTCTGCATTACAGGGGTCTTAGCTAGTTATGAAAGAAATACACAAGAAATACATTTATATTAAAAAATATGTGGTTTTAACTAATTTTTTATTAAACTATAAAAAAAGCTAATTTGTAAAAGAGCTCGTAGATATTTTTTTAAGTGTTTGTACACGGTACCTGAAGATCGTTTCGTCTCCACCGGAAAAAATACCAACAAGTGCCGGTGACGGCAATGGATCTGCTCCAACTCCTCCAAAAGCAAAAGTTAAATAAAAAAACTCAGAATCATTTCGAGCTAAATGATTCACAACATGTTCAACTCACGTTGGCCAGGTTACAGGAAACTAGCTAGCAAAGCTAAGACAACTTTGTTGTTTTGTTTGTTCAATTCACTGCATTTAACATCCGGTCTACCCGCTTACGAAGGACCCGGCCATCGGCGATCGTGAAGGCCACAGCCTCAGGAGGACGCAGCCGCTGAATCTGGACACAGCCTATTTTTATGGGGAGTGCCATTCTTTATTCCATTTTGTGAACAGTGTTGAGTGTTTTGTTGTGTAATGTGTTGTTGTTGCTGTGTGTTTGTTAATTTTGACGACAGTCTTTATTGTGACCTCAAAGTGAACTTTTGACTGAGGAGACAATAATTTTGTACATTTAGCTTTTATTTTGAAAATCATATTTGGCGTTTTGATGTGTAGTGTGTATGTAGGTTTTGACAACAGTCTCCATTTTGACCTCAAAGTGAGGTTTGTCTTATAAGTTAGGTATTTTGTACATTTAGCCTATATTTTGAAAATTGTGTTTGGTGTTTAGTTAAATTAGTCTGTTTCAGAAAATGTGTTTTACCATTTGGGAAAAACTGTAAAAGGAAATGTAAGACTTTTTAAAACTTTTAATACACAATACAAGGAATATTCACAAGACAAGGAATTTGGAAAACTTTACCTGCACTCTTCAGTACCAGGTGTTTATCTCTGAATCACACTGGGGGAACTTCTTGGGTCGATTTCCGGTCAGTGAATCATCAAATCAGATCGTTCAAAATTAACCAATATTGACCATGACCCATACTGTCAAACACAAATTATGATATGATTCGATCTGTTGTAAAAGCAATTCGCGACACCCCTACTGACTGCTGAACGCTATTTTTTCCATATCTCTCTGCTTTGAATTGTGTGCTTCTAAACTCCATAGCGACAATGAGGACATTCAGTAGACATGAAAACAGAAAAAAATCCTTGAGAGGAATTTTTCTTGGATTTAAACTACGGAGAAAGACAGGCAAGCATTAACATATGTTGTTCGTTGGGGAAGGGGTGCCAACACAGTTTGTTGTCATGCCTGTGTGCTACAACACTTTACAAAATCAGTGAAGACCCTGAATAAGAAACCACAATATCACAGAACAAAGCGACCCCCTACACACGCGTCACTGCCTCCATCTGAAAAGCTATATGATAATTATAGTCCTGAGAATTTGCATGCAAATGTGTCTGCAGAGTTGCAGAGCTGGGGGTTATGGTCACAGAGTCAGCACATGCTGAGTGTAGTCCTGTTCTTAAAAATGGATGAAAGTTGTTCAAAATAGATCATTATATCCGGAAATGATCTAGATCAGATGATTGAAGATAGATTTGCAAATCCCCCGTCTCCTCATCCATACTCATTCTTCCTGTGGTGTCTAGAATACATGTTGCAAAAAAGGAGGTATGTGGTGATGGTAAAAGTAATTAGAGACTAGGTCAGTAATCCTCACACGGTGACCTTCTTCCACCCATACAACTCTGTTTTGCTGTCATTCTTAGTCCCACCCCCTATAATGAGCATATTCTGAGTCACATCATGTTCAGATCTGTATCTGCTTCCTGTTACAGTACACCTCCACCAAAGAGAGGGTGCTATTTGTTTCCCCATATTTCCAATAAGACACTCCTCCCCATCTTTCCGTCTCTTATCTTCATCCTTTTGTTCATCTCATCTGCTTACTGTATGTTGAAGGCAGATTGTAAAACAGGTTCCCTTTTCCTACTGGAGAGGAGCCCTACAGTCATCCTGGTTTTGTTAGTCAGGCAGAAACATTCTTCTTTTAGTCTGTGTGTGCATGCATATGTGTGGGTTCTCAGGCCATCTCGACATCACCCTTGCAGTCACAGGTAATGATTTCATCTCCCCTCTACTGACTGGAGGCATACCAACAGAGAATGTTATTGTGATAGTACTCTAATGGACGACCTGACAAGTGCTTTTTTTCAATGTTATATGTCCCCTCCCTCTTTCTGTCTGCTCTCTCTCTCTCCTGCAGGTCAATTTCCCCTCTTCAAGGAGCAAACATGAACATCAGATGTCATGATGCACAGGTAGGATATGTGTTCTAGAAGAACAACGTAATTTTACATTTTTTTCATGGCACTTTTATCAACAAGCTCAGTTGTGATGTAAAAAAACAAAAAAACAAAAACACGACAGGTCATTCTTTAATTGCCTTTTTCCAAAATAAGCAAACTTTATAGATCAACTGAATAGGGTAAGTTGCTTGCTGGGTTTCCTCGGGCTCATACTGCATCTGGTCCAGCTCCAGTGCAGACACCAGAGCGGTTTAGCTACGGCAAATGACTCACATTGGCTACGGAATGGTTGCGGTGCTGTTGCAGGCACAGGCTCTGCTGCTGACCTCGCAAAACTCGGAACCCATGTAGGTTCACGTGATAACCCATCGTTTACATAACAAGTACAGTAGTCTCCTCCTTATTCTAGAGGGCTTGGTTTGACCCTCATGCCGGCTCAGACATCTGCGTGCTGGGGAACCAGAGCACCTCGATGGAAAGTGGGCTACTAGAACAGTAGGAACAAGGGTCTGTAGGAATGCTACTACTCAAGTAATCCTACTAAGCCAGGTTACATCCAGAGACTGGAGTGGATGGATGCTTCTGAACCTACAATCAAGGCTAACTAGCAAACAACTAGTAGCTCAATGTTCTAACATCCACAGCTGCTATCACAACTGGAGATTGACGAGGTTCAACACAAATACAACTCCATGGGAGAGCCGCAACGTCAGGTCAGAGAGGAGGCTATACCAAACTCCCAACCAGAACTTGGGAACACAGCCCCAATAACTACTGGTACGCTGAGTGAGGCAGCAACTGACACCAACTACAATGGTTAAATGAAGTACCACCTGAAAGTCTCCTGGAAAGCACTGAGGGGAATTCCTACCACAACAATCACAGAAACCAATGAACTGGTTCACACTACAGCAGCAGTGATCCTTGAAATGCTTGGCTATAAGAGCAACCATGGGAGAAAACAATGCTCACCACGGAAGCAACAGTTGGAGGCTAAAACCAAGGCGGCTCAGAAGAAAAGTGAGTCAGTTGACAGAAGACCAGAGAGGTGCAATGAAAAAGCAAGCGCCGAAGAGATAGAGCCAGATGCCCATACCTGAAGCACTGGAAACTGCCAAACAAAGGCCTTACAGGTACACTAGAGACAATGAAGCCAGATGGATAAACAGGCTGTTCGCAAATCAACCTGGGAAAGTGTACGCTCATTAGGAGGGTCAAAGCCGCAGAGCAGACCCACCAAGACTGGAAACTGAACAGTACTGGAAAAGTATATGGGAGAAAGAGACAGCACACAACAGCAATGCTCAAACTGAGGAAAGAGCATAGCAACCTCCCTGAACAGAACCCAGTAACCATCACAGTGCCAGACATCTGAGAAAGAGTCTCAGGTATGAAGAACTGGACAGCACCGGGTCCTCACATGATACACGCCTACTGGCTTAAGAAACTCACGGCACTCCACGAACACCTGGCAGCACAAATGAACCAGATGCTAAGAGATGGGTCTCACCCTGAATGGCTAACCGAAGAGCGAATGACCTGATCCAGAAGGATCCCTCAAAGGATGCAGTCCCATCCAACTACCTGCCAATAACCTGTCTCTCCACAACATGGAAGCTCATATCAGGCACCATTGCAATCAAAATGCATAGACACATGGATCAGTTCATGAGCAACACACAGAAGGGCATTGGTAGAGACTCCAGAGGAGCCAAACACCAACTTCTGGTTGACAGAACAGTCACACAAGACTGCAGGTCACGACACACCAACCTGTGCACAGCCTGGATTGATTACAAGAAAGCCTATGACTCAATGCCACACACCTGGATCGCTGAATGCTTGGAGATGTACAACATCAACAGGACTCTAAGAGCCTTCATAGGAAACTCAATGAAGTTGTGTGAAGTGTCCATCAAATAAGACTGGCTATGGATACCAACTTAGAAATGGGGCCACCATCAGTCACCTCCTCTACATGGATGACATCAACCTATACGCGAAGAGCGAGTGGGACATTGATTCCCTGGTGTTGCCTCTTTAAATGAACAGCAGACTACTAACATTTTGTGCATATTATTCACGGTTCTGACAAGTGCAGCACCATATGCAACACATACAGGTGGTTTTCTCTAAAATCAAACTCTCAGCCCTTGACTGAGCTAATTACACCTGCTGGCTATTTATGGTACCACAAAATATGTAATAAACCCACAAAATGAATAAACAGTTTTAAAGTTAAACAATAATAAAATAATTATTAAACAAAGGGGGGTAGCTTATTTTCACTGTCCTTACACTCTCCCTTCAAAAATTCAATGGTGTCCTGACATTATGAATCACCTTTATTCTCATCTTATAAGTCCATAAAGTGGCATATGTTACACAAAGCAGTTCTTTTATAAGTCAGAGTTCACATTAGGCCACAAAGATGCAATACTCATTTCCAGTAGTCACATGATTGCAGCAGAAGTTGTTGTGCACGTCAACTGTCCACTGCATTATCTGTCATACAAACAGGTATCTGCATCTGCTCTGAGTAAAGCACTTTAACCTTACAGAAGTCTGTCATCTACTTTTTGTACTTAAGTAGCTATCATTTGTTACTCAATATGTGTTAAAAGAGCTCCATTATCAAAACTTAAACTTAATCAGATTCTGGTAAAACTATAAACTCTACATGTTTCCAATAACAACTATTCTTAACACTTTGGTCATATGTAAACACCATTTTGGGTTTTCTTTTACGAAAAGGATCCTTTTTATTTTCTGTGACGTCTTAGGATCTTCATCATCACTGGAGGAAAAGGGCGAAGATTCTTCTTTCTCTGTGTTAGGTCAATCTCTGCTGGAGCATCTGCGGCGAGTTCCAGTTCATCATCATCATTTTGTTCTTTCTGGGATGTTTCTCTACAGTTTGGTTTAGGGTCAGCTGCTTGTGTCTCTCACTGGTACTCCCCCTGGTCAGTCCAACCAGGTTTTAGTCCAACAAATGATGACCACTGCTCCTCATCACCAGAGACAGATTCCTCTTCTTTTTTTCTTTTTGGGAGATTAATTTTGCTCTTCTTTAGATATTGTTGGCTCATGTTCACTAGTTAGTGGGAGAAAATCACATGGCAGCAGAAGATTTCAATGGATGACTTTATCACGGCCCCTCCCAGTCTCTGGCTTCGCTTCATAAACTGGGCTGTCAGGCTGTTTCCGCTGTGTTACGATGTATACTTTGTCTTCCCAAAATGACCTCAGTTTACCCTGTCCTTCCTTCTCAATGAGATTGGGGACTAACACTCGACAGCTGGGACTGAACCCATCACATGCACTTTTTTTGTCATAGTGTGTCTTTCCTCTGAGTCCCTCTCTTCAATGGCTATTTTAGAGGCGAGCTGGTATGCTTTTGTCTTTCACCATGAGGCCAAACATGAGATCTATGGGGAGTCCAGGCTGGTGACCAAACAATAGGAAATAGGGATCATACCCTATAGCTTCACTGCGTGTGCTATGGAGTACCTTTGCAAGAGAAACTTTCCAGTCTGTTTTAGCATGTTCTGGCAAATTGTGTTGCGTTGAATATTTTTACTTGCCCATTTCCCAGCAGATGATACAGTGTTGTGCAAGACCCAGAAACTTCACTGTACTATTGGAGTTTAGCGAATAGCTTGTTTTTAAACTCCTTCAGCTGGTCATGATGAGGCTTGGTTGGGAATCCAAATCTCAGCACAAAGTCTCCAAAAAACTGTCTGTCATGAATCAGTCTCCTGTCACCCCCTCAGACCACCAGAAGGAGGCATCGCCTGAGTTCTGACTGTTTCCCGAGCCTCATCTTTACTCCATTTCCCATAAGCCTCTACCTGCTGTTCCCAGACGTCACCAGCTGTTCCTCATTCAAGCAATCACCACAAAGATTTATAAGGAGGCTTCAGGCTGTGCTCAGGGGCGAAGTCTTTTCTGGTTACATCTTACAATTCTGAGCATTATCTCCTACAGTCCTGTTTCTGTCTAAGCCTGCCTCGACCCCAGCCTGTCTTTGACCACGGATCTGCCACAGCCTGTGACAAACTCCTCGCCGTGCCTGACCCTCGCCTGCCCATCACCACTGCTCTGCCTCTGCCCTTCGCCATTCCTGACCTCTGCCAAGCTCACCACGTATTATCCAAGCTCCCTAAATAAAAGACTATATTTGGATCCACCTGACTGATTTGTTGTTACACTTTCCTGCCGCTGTTTTGGCAACATTGTTTCAGCATGGGTTAGCCTGAGAAAATCTGGGGAAGGTCCATCACAACAAGAATATACTCATATCCTCCTTTATACTCCTCCAGATACAGAACATCATTAGAAACCAACTCAGATGAATGTGGTGACAATGTTTGTGAGAGGAGCTTTGATAGGCTTATTTGGGCGTTTGTTTTTCAAGCACCTGCATAAACGTGTCATGTAGTGCTCCACATCTCTCTGTATGTGTGCTCAATAGAAGTGCTCTCAAAAGATAAAAACTCTCCAACCCAAGACGACCCATTTCCTCGTGTAGTTCTTTATAAACCAGTTGTTGGAATCTCATAGGAAGAAGTTGCTGTGAGCGGCAAGCTGTTTTCCTAGAGAGTAGCCCATCATCATCAAGGTAAAGCCTCTGTTTTTGTCTCATCAGTGCACTTGTGTTTTTATTGCTTTGTCGTTGTCCTTTTCTGGGCCACTTCCCTGACAACACAAACTTTAACATCTCACCTATCATGGGGTCATTCCAGTTTTTTCAACTTCATCATTTCCTTCAGCAACCACCTCATTGATCCTCAGTGGGCAAAGCCAGGGTTCAGTTTCTTGACTCTAACAGCTTTTGTAAAACTTTTCATAATCTGATGTTGCACTTTCTGAGTACTTGCTTGCATGTACTGCTCCATGTTTAATGGCATGCGTTACCACCCATCAGTGTTTCCTGCGCAATATCTTTTTGAGAATTGAAAATCTGCCAGTTCAGTGACCCACCTATAAGTAGTGGCATTTAGCTTAGCTGTGGTGAGCACATAGGTGAGTGGGTTGTTGTTGGTGTAGACCGTGAAAGGTGGGGAATAATAAAGGTAGTCTCTAAATCTCTCACATATGGCCCACTTCATAGCTCAGAACTCCAACTTGCCTGAGTGAAGATGGTAGTTCTTCTCTTATGTTGTCAAAGTCCTGGATCCATAACCAGTTTTCCCTCCTGCTTCTGATAAAGCATGGCTCTCAGCCCCCCGTTGTGAGGCATCACAATGCAGAATGAATGGCAGTTCAAAATCAGGATAACTTGACACAGAGAGTTGAGAAAGCAAGTTCAATAGCTGACACAGTACTTGCTGATGTTCAACCAACCACACAATAGGATGAGTTGATAGGAGCTGTCCTCCCTTCTTCACTTTTCTTCTTCTTTTTTTCTGTTTTGTTTCCATTGTTTTCTCTGAGCAAAGAAGGTCATAAAGTGGTTTTGCTTTTTGTGAGAAGTTTCATATGTAATTGCAGAAGGAAAATAGAAGGAAATGAATCCTAGCGTCTTCCTCAGTTCTCCAATATTTGTTGGAACTTTTTCCTTCAGAGCCTGGACTAGGGCAATGTCTGCAGGATCCATTGTGTAGCTATCTTTTGCTACAAGTCTTCCCAGAAATCTCCCTTGATTTTTGAATATCTCACATTTCCTAGGTGTCATTTTTACTACATGTTTTTGATGACAACTTAACACCCACCTAAGATGGTCAAGATGATCTTCAAAGGTCTTGGAGTGGACAAGGTTGTCGTCCAAAAATGATAAACAAATGTCATCTCTCAGACCTCTCAAACATACTTCCATCAACGTTTGGAATTCTGCTGGAGCAGATGAGAGTCCAAATGGTATTCTCACCCACTCATATGAAGGTGTGATGAAAGCAGTTAGATGACGACTTAATTCATCTAGGAAACCCTGATGATATGCTTTCGCCTGGTCGAGAACGGAAAACCAAGAACTTCCTATTAAACTGCTGAGCAGTACGGTCAATGGACTTCCGGCTTAGCTCTTTGTAGTCACAACAGAGACGGAGACTTCCATCCGTCTTCCGTATGCACACAACAGGACTTGAGTATGGGGATTTAGATCTTTTTATCCACCATTTGTTGAGCAGATCCTCCAAATATTCTTTCACCTCTCTGTGAAGTGGTTTTGGAACAGACACATATGTCCGTGTCACAGGAGTGGGATCACTTTGACAAATTTTTTGTTGTAATGAGGGGATTGTTCCAACATCATGCTCATCTCGTGCAACAGCCCTGTTTCCTTCATGCAATAGCTGTTTTATTTTTTCTACTTGTGTAGGAGATAGATGACTTAAAGGATCTGAAGGATCCCACTGGTCATCATCATCTATGTTTGCTTTGTTTTCACTTTCATTTTTTCCATTTTCAGTTACAACAGTGGTTTCTTCAACAGCTCTTCTGTTTTTTTCTATTGGGTTTTTCTGCTTTGGTTCAGTCGGAGCTGGATAGATCAGTTTCACTGTCTCAGTTTGACCAAGAGTGACTGACTTTTGGGGGAAGTTGGATGTCGTGCTGTGCTGTTGGTCACTGGAATGGTGAGGAAGGAGCTTGACCCTCTCTGTAAACTCACAACACCCTGTTCTACTTTCAAACCCTCAGGATGCAGTGAATAAAGACTCTGCTCTAAGAGGACATCCTCTTGGTTAGGAAGTGACTCGTCTGGCCAGCTGAAATATGGATGTAACTTTTGCCAACTTTAACAATGCCATTCCCCACATTGTCATCACCTTTTCTTATCATTTAAGAAGTACTTCAGTTTTCTTACAATCAAAGGAAAATCACATTAAATCCTATAATTGGCTCATCTCCAACTCCTTCTTCACTAGTTACCAAAATTGGAACTAAGGGTTCTAACTGTGGAAGGTTCTCTGATGGCAGCCTGAACTTAACTTCAACCCAGCCACTAAAAGGAATTTGGGTCTTATTCACGGCTCTCCCCTCCAATGTATTAGCTCCAATAATTTCAGTGAGATCTCTTACCGCTGCGTGTGGGATGTTTTCCTGTCTCAAAGCTTCACTTATTAGACACACTTGTGATCCAGTGTCCCACAAAGCTTGTTTCAACTTCATCCAAGAAGCAGGGGATAAGATGTTTCTTTCCAATGAGGTTGACAAGTTATGTCTTCTGCATTGGAGAGAGAAGGTTGACATAAAGTTCTTGTTTAGCTTCAATTATCGCTTTACCTGTTAACTTAATTTTCAAGTGCTGGATACTAGGGGTGTGTAGTGGCAAGAGTCTAGCAATATGATACATATCTCAATACATGTCTCACGATATGATACGTATTGCAATATATCCAGAGACTGTAACAGAACAAATTTTAACTTTTTGTAAAGAGTATGACTTGAATTGAATCTTCCTCAATTAATGATCACAGCATTAAACACAGCGACTGTATCTCATATACAAGTTGCTTTGATCCAGAAATTAATTCTGCTTTTCTTTTGGTAAATTATGAAATATTTGTTTTTCAAGGGAACAATCAATATTGTCTGATTTCCACAACAACATATTTTTCATTTAAAGAAAAAACTGAATGAATGTGTATGGGGTGCCGTTTGTAAATCAGAAATGTAAAATTTTACATCAATGTTTTCAGATATTTAGCGTGTTTTAGGAGAAAAAAAAACAGGTTTTGTTTTTCAAATGCATATTCGCACCCTGTAAATTATTATATATATATATGTTACATTTAATAACTAAATATTTAGTTAACCAACTAAATATTTAATTTTAAGCTAAATATTTAGCCTACAAACTACTTTAAGCTT
>NC_050528.1:27514695-27517252 GCF_002922805.2 Oryzias melastigma
AGTTTTATTCAGTTAGTAGTTTGTTTTGGGCCACTTCAACTGCTGAATGTTTTAATTAACCTGAACCTCACCAGTAAATAATTCTAAAGCTGAGGTTATGTGTTTCTTCTGTAGGATTTTTAGAATGTTAAAGTGGAGCGGGCCTAGCCCAGTCTCAGAAACTAAATGTTGGAACAAAAGAACAAACATGATTGCAGCAGTAAAAGTATTAACAGAATTGACCAAAAAAAACAAAAAAAAACAAAAAAGAATTCGGATTGTGGCCCATAATTAATTAATTATCTTGTTAAAGTCCCTTTTTTGTTGTTTTTTTTGTATTGCTTTTTATACTTTTTTCTCAGCTGCTTTGATTGTTTTTGTTACATTTTTACTTAACTGTTCAGTTTATTTTTGTACAGTTTAGAATTATGTGTTTTTGCAACATGGATTAGCTTTTGTTTCTTTTAGAAAATGGTTTTCAAATATTTATGACAGCTGCATTGATCTACTCTGTTTGAAATATTATCAAATTCAGAAAACAAAACAAAGATTGATTAGCAAGTTACAATAATTGAAAATTATTTTTATACTATTGTTTTTTGTTATTCTTTCTTTACTCAAATTCTATGTTCAAATAATAGTTTAATTATGCAACTTTTGGATAAAAACAATGTTCATGAAGGTGAAGCATGTAAACAATTACATCTCACTGAATGTTATTCTATACTTTCTTTATATTTTTCTATTTTGAAAATATTATGGAAGGTATTATTTAAAATGTTCTCTTCTTTGTTAAAGTTTGATTTATTTACCATTTTTAAGAACCAAAGACATTTGTCATTTATCTATTGTAATGTACAAGACCACCACCGTCTCTTAAAGCTGAAAGAGGAAGTGATGATGCTCTCTCTTCCTCCTCTAAATGCATTCAGTTTTTTTTTATGGTACTTGAAGATTTCTTATTCTGTCTGATGTGCTGTTTCCTGCCAGTTACAGTTAATTTAGTATTTTCGTTTTGAATTTTTTTTGGGGGGGGGGCATTTTTGGAGATTTTTATCCGGGTCCTTTTTATGACAAATTTTAAAACCTCCAGCAACAATTCATCAGAAGTGCAGGTCAGACTTTCACTGCTGGACCTCACAGAAGACAAGACTTCCTCTTAGCAGCTTCAGATGATCCTCTCAGTTCTCCTCTGACCTGCTTGGACTCCTCTGCTGTCCTGACCTGTCATCATGGTACGGTCTCAAAGAACCAACAACTGTAGCTTCTACCCACAGCTGGTTTCTTCTCCTTCAATGACAAAGGTAGGACACTTTCTCTTTTAACTACAAGAAATGTTTCCATTTAATGCAAACATCATTTAAGCTTTAAAGCTAACTGGATTTTACTTTATGTTTTGTCTTTTTTCAGATCTCTCAAGTCTGCTCACACAGATTCATTCAGGACAACACAGACCTGTAAAAGGCCTGTCAGCCTCTGAAACCTGAAAATGATGCAGACTGAGAGAATGCAGCAGTTGTGTCTGAGGTGAGATCACAGACAAACATGGACATTTGGAATATTTGTTGTTATAAATATTAATGAAAATGTTCATATGTGTTCTCTCTCAGAACAAGCTGCATCCTTCTGCACATCAGCACAGTTTTCTGAGAACTACTGTGGGACTTCTGTTGGTTAAATGATCAACATTTGCTGCATTCCTGCTGCTACAGATCACCATCATGACAGAGGATGGACAAAGGACACCAAAGGACAAAAAAAAATTTCCCCCACAACTTTCAAGTTTTTATTTTTTGATTTAATCCCAAATCATCTCCCATAATGACAGAGGATGAGCAAAGGACACCAAAAGACATAGTTTTTTTCTGTACAACTTTCACGACTTTTAAAAAAATGTTTTAGATTTAACTCCAACTAATTTCTCTTCATTTTTTTTTTCCTAAAGTTTTGTTGCTGTTCTGGCAGGGACAGCGTGTCAGGGCTTTTGCCAGATGTGATTAATTTGCTCTTTCTTTCTTTTTTTTTTAAGAAAATGGTTTTACATGAATATTACTGAATGCATGCATTAAGCTGCACAGTTGAGCTGATTTTCTTTAGGTTTTACAATGTATAAGATTTCCATTTCGTTTATTTATTTAATAGAAGCATCACATGTGGTCTTATGTAAAAAAAAATATGTGTCAGACTGAACCAAAACTATTCTGTAATTTTTATTTTTTTTATTTTTTGGAACATTTTTTTTATGTTTTTATGAACATTTAAAACAAATGTTTGCGAAGATCCTGTATTCAAAGATTGTTGGACTAAAACCTTCATTTTTTTTTTACTGTTTTAACAACTTTTTTATATCTACAACTGTCAAAATGTGTTTTAGTTTCTTGTGGTAAAAGTCTGAAAATTTCAACATTGTATTAGTGCATTTTAAGAATTACATTTTATTTGTTACTCTCTTTCTTCAAAATAATTCAAACTCTGTTGTGACTATTCTTAAGAATTGTATGAAAATTAAAACATGTTTTTTTACATACCAATAAAAAACTGTTTGGGCATTTTTGTTTTGTTAATTTAAAACGTACTT
>NC_050528.1:27517297-27519074 GCF_002922805.2 Oryzias melastigma
GGCAAACTCATTACTTTTACCAACTCAAAAAGTAGTTCAAACTCAAGATCCTCAATTCCACTGAATGGTTTGATCTGGTTTAGAATGGCCCAACATGAGACTGTCACAGTCCATACAGGGTATAAGCCCACTGCGTAGCTAGTGCAACAAACAGGTCACAAACAGGCAGACAGCTGGTTCCTCGTGCAGCAGGTTTATTAGTTCAGACAGGAACTAATCACAGCTAAAAGTCCATATAACCAGATCAGGGTCAGACAGGCAGAGGTCAATCACAACCATGAGGTCATCCAAGAAGAGAGTAGAGTAGTCAGGGTCCAGGCCAGGGTCAGGGCAGGCAGCAAGCAAACAGAAGTCCAGAATGAAACGCTCGGTAATGCAGGCAGGGTGGCACAAAACAATACTTCGCACTGAGTGAGGCTTTGTGAAATGCGTAAGTGTCCTGTGGGTGACTGGTAAATTAGAGACAGCTGAGCAGCATCCAGAAACTGTGTGCTGAGGCTGCTGGGAGATGTAGTGCAGTCAATACTCTGAAGATGGCTCCCGCTGGTGACCAGAGGAGAAGACAGAACAATGACCCCTGAGAGTCGGTGTTTGGTGTCCCTTTTGCTAATCAACAGGTTTCACTGTTTGCCAACAGTAGCTCTACCCTAACTGGTCTGTTCCATTTCTCTAAGGACCTACAACTGGTAAATGGCGTATACTTGTGTAGGGCTTTTCTACCTTTCTTGAAGGCCCAAAGCACTTTACAGTTACAGTCCCATTCACATACTGATGGTGGCTCCACTGCCGAACACTGGCGCCAACCTTCCACCAGAAGTAATATGGGGTTCAGTGTCTTGTCCAAGGACACTTTGACACAGGGGCGGGCAAGGCGGGAATTTAATTTGCAATCTTCCAATCAGGAAGACCGCTGCATCCATCTACAACCAACAGAGGCCCAAAAAGAGTACGGTTTGGTCCGACTGAATGGGTTCATTTTATAATGGAAACGCTCAAAATACTAGACAGGACAGTACCATACCATGCTATATTGTGCAGTGGAAATGAATCTCTTTGGTGTTTTTCAAGTGTGCAACACAAGGTAAGAAACTTTTTATTCCTACATCATTTAATCAACACAAAACCAATCATGATATGAGGATTTTCTTTGCTGAGTCCTCTATAGCAGTGGTCCCCAACCTTTTTGGGGATGTGGACCGGTCAGCCAGTGTGGAGTTATTCCGCGGCCCGGCCGGGGGGGGGGGCATTAAAAACGTTAATCCACTGTGTTATCATATACAACTTTATTAGCTGGGTCCTCATGACGTCACAACAACAGCTGAACATAACATGACCAACATCGTTTCTACCCCAGCGCAATGCAAACTTTCCAGAGAAGTTTGTTTTTTGCTCATTTTGCTATCTTGAGATTAAATTTAACGGGATGTATCATGTGACGTGATGCGGCCTTGACGTGCGTCAAGTGAGGATGTAAATGAGAAAATTCGGTAACTTTTCAAAATAAAACATTTTCAAAAAAATAAGATGGAGATTAATTGTTCTTTCTGTGTGCATCTGACATCTGTGCATAATGGAGGATTGATAAAACACATAACGGCTCTCAATTTTGTGTCATGTCAGAAAAGCAAAAGCTTCAAGTGCAACATCTTAACTAAAAAATATTTAATTCCTCCCCCTGCACGTGCTTAGTTGCGTGAGCCGTGCAACTGCCTCCTTTTCTCCTCATTTCCAAACCAAAAAAAAAAAATCCTCATCCCCGAACCGCCCTCTGCGCACT
>NC_050528.1:27519148-27548542 GCF_002922805.2 Oryzias melastigma
TCCAACTTGGCCTTCCTGATCCCTCTTCTCAGGTCGGCTCTGGCGACCTCTGGCTCTTAGGCTCTTAGGTTGATTACTCTGATATTTATATCACTGGAAAGAGCTGAAAGAGACCATTCCAACGGTATAAAGATCATTAAGATAGCTCAAAGAATAAGAAAGTTATGGCACGTTAAGTGATCAAAAGTAGGGTACAATTTTATTCCTAAATAAACAGCAAAACAGTGACATTTTTGTGACCTGAAAAAAGATTAGAGTCTTTAAATTGTCCTAACTTTCTCATTATTTGTTCAATCCACAAAAGGAGGGTATCTTTGGAAAGCTAATCAAGCGAACTACAAGAATTAAGTCACACATTTAGTATTAAATCAATATTAATGTCAATATATCAAATAATCATACAGAAATCTGCTCCTGTATGCCTGTACACATCGCTTGCAGCCAATCAGCTTGCTAGATTTCGTCACGTGACCTCCCGTTCCAGCATTCAATTCTTCGACACGGAGGCTTGCGAATCAAAAAACAGTATCTGCTAATTGTTTTTTTCTCATGAAAATTACAGAAGATGTAGAATAAATCAACAGTAATCGACTAGTGGAAAAATTAGACGACAACCAACTCTTGTTTTAAAGCTGACGAGTGGTTTTGTGAACTACAATTTTCGGCCGGAAAATTTCCTAGCTTGTAATGCACGGATTAAAAAAATTCCAAAAGCAGGTTAAAGAAAATATAAGTAGATGTGCTCGCATGTATACTCTCCACCGATTTAGTTTCGCTCGTTCTAAGAAGGAGAGTACGCTGCAGCCTCGCGCGCAGGCTGAACAGCAGCTCTGGCAGAAAGTTCCGGCGCCGAAGCTGGACTTACAAGTGTTTTGACGTGAGTGACTAGGATCATTAGGAATTTTTAAGTGCATATTTTTGTTGTAATTGCAAAATCATTGTATTAAATCTCTTCTATTTATTGAGATAAAGAGGGTTTTTACCCTCTTGTAACCATCATAGTGTTTTGAATGTCATTAAAATTCATAGACACACTTAGAGTGATGAACTCTAATAATATTTAAAACACTATGTTGAGTTGAAATGTGTGGGTTTTTTTCTTTTCCAGGTGAAGTTTCTAGAAGATAAATTCCAGAAAAGGTTTTGCCAGACGAACAGAGGGCAGCTCTACGAGGGAGTACAAAGGAGACAAGTAATTTCACCACAGAATATAGCATATATACAAATCACTGGGACAGATTTCTCAGATTTATGTGGCATATAATCACTAATAGACCCTTTTCACGGTGACGTCAGACAAAATGGGGAATGGCAAAGCTGATGGCTAAACGCTGTTTGACACAATTATACAAGAATAATTAAAGGTAACCTTACCAATTTCAACAGAAAAATGTGTAATAATTATTTTATGAATGCGCAGACAAGCTGTATTTTCATTTCCTCTCTTAGACTGTTTACAAATCAAAATAAAAATTTGAATAAACCTTAAATATTGAATTTTTTATTGAAAATAACCAACCTTTCATCTGAGCAGATATTATTCTAACCTCCAGTAGAGGGATCAAAATGCCAAAAGCAGATTAAAATACATTCTTTCAGTCAAACACTTTGGTATTCCTCTGCCCAAAATGTAACTCGTTTTGTTCAAAGTATATGTTTTTTTGATGATTTTGCTTATAATTGAAGCTTTATTTAAATATGTATTTATTTTATTTTGATTATGGTCAAATATTAACGTGTGGTAACCCCTCCCTTTCATTTGAGCAGATATTATTCTAACAGGTTCTATTTTGTCTGATGTTATTCACACGTATTTTAAGTGTAATCACCGCAAAAGCTGATAGAGATTCATGTTGGCCACATTTAATACCGTTAGCAAAGATGGACATCTCTGCATTGTCTGTACACATTTTAATCACTTCCAGGATCAATGTACTTGTTGTTCTATGGGATATTTTAGGGGATAATTGTAAAAACAGGAATGGTTTGGCTCAGTGAAAATGTTAAAAGCAGCAATTTTAGCTTTCAAAATAAGAGTGGCCACATTAAAAAAAAAAAAAAAAATCTGGGCGACCATCTTTCATAACATTACGTGGATACAGTCACTTGCCTCTTTTTGGCAACAGTTTCAATTAATTTGATCATTTTTTACCTTTGTTTTCCCGAAGATCAAACACAGTTATAAGCAAAACCAAATTAGAGCGATGTTAGAACCACGGCTGTGTGAACAGAACCTCCTGGACCGGTGTTGCAAACATTACAATATTAATACGTTTTACTTTAATGTCAAACACGCTGGAATTGACTGACTTTTTCTCTGTTTACAACAATTATGTGAGAACGTAAATTTTGTCAACTTATAACTTTTAGGAAAAGATCTTCTGCAGCTCCACGTCTCAAAGCCAAAGCTGTCGCTAACGTTAGCATTAGCATCAGCACAGATTAATAGAATAAACTCATAATTACCTTCATAATTAAACAAGCAGCATTCAGTGAAGTAGTTCTGGTGATATGGAAAAATATGTACGATATACAGTGAGGGAAAAAACTATTTGAACCCCAGCTGATTTTGTAAGTTTTTCCACTAAAAAATAAATGATCAGTCTATAATTTCAATGGTAGGTTCATTTGAACAGTGAGAGACAACAATGACTAAAAAATTCCAGAAAAATGCGTTTCAAAAAAAGTTATAAATTAATTTGCATTTCCATGAAGGAAATAAGTATTTGATCCCTTTGAAAAATGTGCTTCAGTACTTGGTGGCGAAACCTTTGTTGGCAATCACAGAGGTCAGCCATTTCTTGTAGTTGGCCACAAGGTTTGCACACATCTCAGGGGGGATTTTGGCCCACTCCTTTTTGCAGATCCTCTCCAAGTCATTAATGTTTCGTGGCTGATGTTTGGCAACTGGAACCTTCAGCTCCCTCCACAGATTTTCTATGGGATTAAGGTCTGGAGACTGACTAGGCCGCTCCATGACCTTAATGTGCTTCTTCTTGAGCCAATCTTTGGTTGCCTTGGCCGTGAGTTTTGGATCATTGTCATGCTGGAATATCCAACCACGACCCATTTTTAATACCCTGACTGAGGGAAGGAGGTTCTCACCCAACACTTGACGATACATGGCCCCGTGCATCCTTCCTTTGATGCGGTGCAATTGTCCTGTCCCCTTGGCAGAAAAACACCCCCAAAACATAATGTTTCCACCTCCATATTTGACAGTGAGGACGGTGTTTTAGGAGTCATAGACAGCATTCTTCCTCCTCCAAACACGGCGAGTTGAGTTGATGCCAAAGAGCTCAATTTTGGTCTCATCTGACCACAACACTTTCACCCAGTCTTCCTCTGAATCAGTCAGGTGTTCAGTGGCAAACTTCAAACGGGCCTGTAGATGGACTTTCTTGAGCAGGGGGACCTTGCAGGCACAGCAGGATTTCAGTCCTTCACGGCGTAGTGTGTTACCAACTGTTTTTGTGGTGACTATGGTCCCAGCTGCCTTGAGATCATTGACAAGTTCCTCCCGAGTGGTTCTGGGCTGATTCCTCACCGTTCTCATAATCATTGAAACTCCACGAGGTGAGATCTTGCATGGAGCTCCAGACCGAGGGAGATTGACAGTTAATTTATGTTTCTTCCATTTGAGAATAATTGCACCAACTGTTGTCACCTTCTCACCCAGCTGCTTGGCGATGGTCTTGTAGCCCATTCCAGCCTTGTGTAGGTCCACAATCTTGTCCCTGACATCTTGGAAAGCTCTTTGGTCTTGGCCATGGTGCAGAGTTTGGCATCTGGATTGATTGATTGATTGCTTCTGTGGATAGGTCTCTTTTATACAGGTAACGAGCTGAGAGGTCAATGTCAGCTTGTTACCTGTATGAGACCCACCTGGGAGCTAGAGATCTTGCTGACGGATTGGGGATCAAATACTTATTTCCTTCATGGAAATGCAAATTAATTTATAACTTTTTTTGAAACGCATTTTTCTGGAATTTTTTTGTCATTGTTGTCTCTCACTGTTCAAATGAACCTACCATTGAAATTATAGACTGATCATTTCTTTTTTAATGGGCAAACTTACAAAATCAGCTGGGGTTCAAATAGTTTTTTCCCTCACTGTATATCACAATATCCAACAATAAAGCATATTTTCAGCTATTCTCAGAAAAAATGTAATAGCTTACTTTTCTCACTATTTTAAGTAATAGAAAACTGAAAAGTCACAATTGAAAAACAAACATTTTAGTGCAGCAAAATGAATCAAATGAGAACAGATGTGGCTGATAGACAGCAGCCTACACATTTGTTTAAAAAATCAAAGATATTTAAACAGAATTTGTAAAAAAGAAAATACTTTTATGAAAAACATTTTTTAAAGTGCACAACAGTTTGATGTTTTTGAGAAGAAAACGCATTTTTGCACAAAAATCTGCTAGAATTACATCAATTGCTGAAGAGTTATCATAACCAAAACAATGTAAACACTGGAGCTAAAGCTCCGATGTTAAGGCTAATTTGTTTTTTTTTTCTTTCAGAACTTAAGTCCGTGAACAGAACTTCAGTCCCAATTTTTTAATGGATAAAGAAGCTCTCGCTAGTCTTACTTTGAAAACAGGAAACTTCACCGACATTTTATTTTGAAGATTTGTTTACTTCTGGTGACAGTCATGCAGCACATTTAGCTTTAATATCCAATGTTATTCTGTATTCCAGAGCTATAAATATTTGATGACACTCTACTATATTTATAAAGATCACGATTCAGCGATTTGGATGTCGCAAATTTTTGGAGCAGATCGCAAGAATCCAAGTGCTCAGATACTCGTTCCAGCTCTATTCCACTGCTTGATTTATCTCTGATTTTTGTAATCTCATATGTTCATTTCGTGGACTTTCCTTGAGTGATAGGTTTGTTGTGTTAGCATCGGCGCGGGAATAGCCTCCAAGCTTGTTTACATACTGTCTTCTGCTCATCGTCGGACGTCTTGAATCCAAATTGTAACCAAATCTCAGACATCCCCCTCTCTTTCTGAAAGAGCTTCTTTTGGGATTGCCTGTATCGGTGTATCTGTCTGTTTCAACACCAGCCTATTATCATCTCAAAAATATCTCAAGGATTAAAGATCTGATGTCTAAGCAGGACCTGGAGAAACTAGTGCATGCTTTCATCTTTAGTCGACTTGATTACTGTAACAGTGTTTTTACAGGACTACCAAAAAAATCCATCAGGAAACTGCAGCTTATTCAGAACTCTGCTGCTCGGGTTCTCACAAGGACCAAGAAAGTAGACCACATCAGTCCAGTTCTGAGGTCTTTACACTGGTTACCTGTCTGTCAGAGGATAGACTTTAAAGTTCTGTTACTGGTTTATAAAGCTTTGAATGGTTTAGCACCAAAATATATGACTGACCTCCTGACCCAGTATGTACCAGCCAGACCTCTCCGGTCATCTGGATCCGGTCTTTTATCAGTTCCTAGAGTCAGAACTAAACATGGAGAAGCTGCATTCAGCTTCTATGCACCACAGATCTGGAACAGACTTCCAGAAAACATTAGATCTGCTGAAACACTCAGTGTATTTAAATCCAGGTTAAAGACTCACCTGTTCTCAGCTGCATTTGATTAATATGTATTCAAAAGTTTACGTCCGCACTTTTTATCTATGCTTGTTTTAAATTAAAATCTTTTTACTTTCTTTTAATTTTATTTTAATGATTTGAATGATGATGAATGACATTTTTACTATTTCTTTTGATTGTTTCTTTTAATGTTTTATGTAAAGCACTTTGAATTGTCTCTGTACATGAAATGTGCTATACAAATAAACTTGCCTTGCCTCGCCTTGCCTTACCAGGGAAACAACTTCCAGCTGTTCCGCCTCCTTCGTTCTGCACTCGTGTTAAGTAGCGTGAAGTATGTTGTGAAACCCGCGTAAGTGAGAATAAAACGTCAAGCAGCTTTACGTCGCAAAGATGGCGTTTCTTTATGAAGAATGTCTTCTTAATTTGTCCTTATTTTCACTTTTTGTGTAGACACTGACGAGGCAACACCTGCACAATTGTCTTGGGCTATTTAATGATATATTTGGCATAATAATTGATCAAATTAGGTGAGAGACGTTATAAAGGATAGAGGAGAAATGGCGCGATAGACACTTTTCTATCACCCACACAATATATATCCTCATATCGCCCAGCATTACACTGAAGTACTTGTAACCTTCCTCTAACTATGACCGGGTTGTCAGAGAGAAATAATCCACGACTCGTTTAATATCATCCATATGAATTTGGTGAAGCAGCTGAGCTGCAGCTTTCTGCAGGATTACTGACATTTGTACTCTGATTTGGGAACAATCTAAGAGGAGGAAACAAATGCAACCAAGTAGGACATTTATAAAATAAATATTGTACAAATTTCAGTCACAATTGGTTAGGTGACCTTCTACTATTTAGGTAAAATTGCTTTAAACAGTGTTCAATCATAGACACCAGAAGTGACTCTGCAGTTTCCGGCGATGTATGACGTCACGTGAAAAGGGTCTATAGGGTGATTGGTCTATAGTGTGAATAGTATATATTTTTAGCTGATCTTATCTGCCTATTTATGAAATTAGTTTTTATTCATTTATTTATTTTATTTATTCATTCATTTATCTTTCTTCTTTATGAATTTTATTTAATATTGTATGTATGTAATCTCAATTTCAATGTTATTTATTTATTTTACATACATTTTATGTATTTAATTCTATTATCTTATTGTCATTTTACCCCGAGTATTTCCTGTGGGTTCTATCATATCAGGGCTTGTCTGCTTGGTCTGGGGTCGTTGCAGTGGTTCTCGCCCTTGCTGGGGCGACTGGGGTCCTGCACTGCACCCTCACAGCTGTGGAGTGGACTCCGTGGCTGTCCCGGTCTGGGTGGGCGCCGTGGTGATGTTCCTTTGACCGAGCTGGCTCCTGGTATGACAGAATCCTCAATACTGTTTCCTCATAGCAGAGCCAAGCCAAGTATTCATTGTGTGTGGGGTCATGGGTGTATAATAATAATAATGGATTAGATTTATCTGCGCTTTTCAGGACACTCAAAGCGCTTACATTGTATATCCATTATTCATTCATACCTCATTCATACTTGGTGACGGTAAGCTACTACTGTAGCCACAGCTGCCCTGGGGCAGGCTTACAGAGGCGTGGCTGCCAGTACGCGCCTACGGCCTATCACCGGAACATTCATACGCATTCACACACCAGTGGAGCCACACTGGAGGCAAGTTGGGTTAAGTGCCTTGCCCAGGGACACAACGACACTTGGCTGGCGGGAGCCGGAATCGAACCGCCTATCCTTCGATCATTGGCCGACCCGCTCTACCGCCTGAGCCACTGTCGCCACATGCGGTGTGTTATAGGGAGGGTGTGTGAAGGGTGGGTTGGGCTTTTATTGTGTATGTTTTGTTTTAAATGTGAAGCGCTTTGGGTTACTCTTGAGTATGAAAGGCGCTTTTATAAATAAAGTTTGATTTGATTTGATTATAGTGTGAATGATCTATAGTGTGAATGGTCTATAGGGTGAATGGTCTATAGTGTGAATGGTCTATAGTGTGAATGCTGAGGAGCATTCTCACTATAGTGATAGCCTTTTAGGAGACAGGTGCTCCAAAGTTTCAACCTCATTACTTTTCAACTTTTTAAACTAATGACCCAACTACCGCTTTTTCAACTCCATTAAAAATGACATACAGAATCTTCAAAAGCCCTTTTTTAGCTAACGAACAAGAGAACTCAAGTAGACTTTCAACTACAGAAACCATTCAACTTTTAAACTGTTCAGCAGACTTTGGGCTCTTGAACTTGTATTTTTATTTTTAAAACTCCTTATGGTTTTTAAAATATTGCAGTTTAAAGTGTCATCTCTGAGTCAGTTTCCAGTTATGACTGTAAATGAATGCAATTTGAACATCAGTTAGAGCAGGGGTCACCAACCTTTTTGAAACTGCGTGCTACTTCATGGGTACTGAGTCATACGAAGGGCTACCAGTTTGAAATAATAAGTTTGCTTGGTTTGCCTTTAGTTCTACATTATTAATAATGATACTTCTCTATGTGAAGACACTGATTTCTTAGCATAATTATCAATAATGACAATAACTTTGGAAACAGATATCAATATTCAGAACTTTAATAATCTCAACAGATGCACCAAATGACCAAATGCAATGTTTTTAACAAAATTACAACTATTATTAATTATTATTAATTAATTATAACTATTATTAGTGAATCTACGCTCCTCAAACGCTTTAATTCAGTCTCATGCACCCGTCCCTTTATTTTCCTTAAACCTATGAAGAGGTTGATTGACAGATCCCACAGCAGACAAGAATCTGCACATGATGAGTTCACTGAGCTCTGGACATAAGCGAACAGCCACTCAGTCCAACTCAGTCCGCAACAAACTTTGTCATTTTTATACAATCCGCAACAAAACAAATCAGTTTTTCAGAGAAAACGTCGACTCTATTTAATCAATCGATTATATCCGGATCAGTGCCGGTGTTCTATGTTTTCTCTGATAAACTGCTTCGTTTTACTGCCGATATCCGGGGCTCAGTGAACGCACCATTCAGAAACAACAGCCCTGGGTTCTGATTCCATTACACATCAAACTTTAACCAAATTCTTGGAATTTTGACAAAACAGTGTCGAAATGATACGGTTTCATAATAATGTGATAAAACACAAACTGAATCACGCGATAAGTCATTAAAAATGTGTGTGTGTTTTTTATTTGATTTACTAAAAAGGAGCATTTGAGTGACGTCACAGCAGTGTGGTGTTCGCGTGCCGAGCTGGCTCCTGCAGCGAGTCCACTGACAGTCTCAGATGCAAGTCAGAAGTGTGTTCAGTGGTATGTAAAAGAATGTCCAGAACAAGTATTCAGGCAGCAGAAGTGCGGCTACAGATGAAGCGATGAGGAAATCTTGGTTATTGATTTTACAGAGGAGATGCACGATCAGGTGTGACGCTGTGGGATCTCTCGTGGCACCTGCTGTGCTGTACTCGGACAGACACTTCAGAATAGCATTTAATTAGAAAAAAGTACATTTCCATTACAGTTCTGCGAAAAATGTCCATATCCATTAATACGCCCCCCAAACCAGCTCCTCTACGCACAAAAACTTTTTTCAAAAATGCAAGTTTTTTTGTTTTGTTTTTGCAAACTGTGTTTGTCTCCTTGTGGGAAAGGGAGAAGGGGACGCCTCATTCTTTGTTATTAGCTGCGTTTCCATTACAAATTTACACAAAACTTTATGGAAATTCTAGGAATTTCAACAAAAAAAAAAACAGTTTTGAAATGACATTGTTTCCATTAAATCATAATTTTGCGATAAAGCACAAACCAACTCACGCGATAAGTCATTAAAAACATGGCAATGAATGACAACAAGTATTTTTTTTTTTTTTAATTCACTAAAAGGGAGCATGTGGGTGACGTCACAGCTCTGTCTGGAGCGCGTGCAGCGCAGCTCGACTCAGAAGAGAGAGACATCATTTCAGCGGTTAAAAAAAAAGCATTCTAACAAATAAGCATCTGAACCTTTTTTCTGTCCGAAAACACCACAACATAAATTCAAGTTTCTGTCACGGCGCTCGCGTTCATGAGACTTCAGGCTCCAAGCTGCAAAAGTGCGTCTGCAGGTGAAGCGATGAGGAAAGGAGGAGGAGGAGCTGCACGATTCCATATGACCCGCAGTTTCTTAAGCGCTTTGACGCTCCAGGACCTCTCGGTGCGCCGGCTCAGCGGCACTCAGATCAGACCCTTCATACCGAGAAGCACATTTATTTCGAAAAAAGTCTTTCCATTACAGTTTTGCGAAAAATGTCTATTTCCTCCTCTAAGCGCAAAAACTTTTTTTTCGAAAAATGCACGTTTTTTTCGAAATTGTGGTGTTTCCTTTAGGAGAATTTACTATCGAAATTCCAATTTGCGAAACTTCAGAGTCAATGGAAATGCGACTATTGATTATCTCGTTAAGGAGAAAACGATAAAAAAAGAAAAAGTGGGATAGGCCGTTTTTGGCTTCATAAATAATGAACATCTATTTTTAAGATGTTTTAATTTTTAATTCTTCATAAAGGCAGGTGTGATTTAAAAAGAAATTGCATCACAATAAAATTAAATTTTCGAAGAGACCTGCGGGCGACTTATGAGGTGCTTGCGGGCGACCTGGCGCCCGTGGGCGACATGTTGGTGACCCCTGAGTTAGACTAACTTTCTGCACTGGTTGCACCGCTACCGCTAACTTTTTTTTCTTAGGTGCACCAGCACAAAGGTTTGGTGCTCTGGGTTTCTTTAATACGCAGGTGTCAAAGTAAGGCCCAGGGGCCGGATCCGGCCCTCCGGGTAATTCTATCCGGCCCTCCAGATCATTTTATTGTATTGATATTAGAGGCCCGATGTTATCATGCGCTCATTTCTAACTTGTATAATTTTGAAAAAATATAGTTTTATGGAGTAAAAATATTGAAAGTTATTTAAGGTTTAAGTTGATTTATTCTAGAATAACATTCCTGCCTTTTTATTATTCATAATTATGTTTGAAAAGCAATGGTTTTAAAGTTTTAAAAGTTGGCATTCTGGTAGCTATTTGGACAGTTTTGGTGTTTACTAAGATTTTTAGGCTATTTTGGAGTTTAGCAAAAATTTTAGCTACAAGCTAGTTTTGGCTAGTTCAGCCTTTTTTAGGTTTCTGAAGTTTAGCTAATATTTCAGCTACATGCTAGCTATTTTGGCTAATTTGTTTTTTCTTTTTAATTTTTTTTAGGCTTTTTGGAGTTTGGCTAATATCTACGCACTAGCTGTTTTGGCTAATTTAGAAATTTCTTTTCAGTTTTTTTAGGCTATTTTGAAGTTTAGCTTTTTTCAGCTACATGCTAGCTGTTTTGGCTAACCTACGTTTTTTTTCTTTTTTTTTTTTTTTTTTGAGCATTTAGCTAATATTTTAGCGGACTATCACCTTCAGTGATTTCAGCTATCAATTTCAGCATCTTCAGCGGCCCAAGTGAGCTTATAGCATTCACTCTTATCGGAGGTAATGCTATTCCTCTAGTTAATTTTTGCAATCTTTCTTTTGTGATTTCTTTTGTTACAAGTTTGCTCTCTTTTTCTTTACTTTGGAAGCATGTGCTGTTTAGCTATTTTTAATTGATTTATTCATTATACTTGCAACATTTTACATCTACAAATGCAAATTCTCTAAAATTCCTAATTTTTCTTTATTTCTGGTGGAGGTCAAACTATATATTGAATCAATCATTATTTTTTCAAATAAACCAAAAGGCTGTCAACTGTCTTGAAATTTGTTTTCAGTATAAAGTAATTTAAAATGTAAACTACATTTGTTTTATCCTACTTATATTTACTCTCTGTATGATGTTTTTTGTTTGTTTCTACCCCTGACATTTTATGTTTTTTTTTTTTATTCTGTTTGTAAAATGTATTTTAATTGCTATTTTACACTAATACAGTCAATGATTTTGCACCGAAACTGACGTTCACAATAAAGTTTATTTAAAAAAAAGTGTGGCTGCTGGCTGCTGGAATGTACCATATCACTTGCAGAACACCCCTCCATAGTTGGATTAGTCCAAGAACCTTTTTTTTTTAGAGCTTTATTTGCAAACGTGCGATCAAACAGACAGTCAGGTTATCCTCAATGATTCTGTAGCAAATACATATCACCAAGGAAAAGGAAGTAACATATGACTAAATCATGACATAAGAAAATAAAATAACCCTCATTCACATTCACAATATTTGTAAGAAAAACAAAAGCCCCAGAATAAATTTAATTTGTCGAAAATGTCCAGTAGAAGAATTGCACCATTTTGCAAACATTGTGAAGCATTGAGATCATTTTCTTGTAAATGTTTTTGTTTAAATAAAATGAAGATAGACTGTACTTTTTTTCTTTTTGAGGCATGATGAACTAAACATTTTGAGATAAGGAATAGTCCATGTGAGTCCTTCAGGTTGATCCCAAAGATGATGTTGTCCAAAGTAAGATTGATCTGTAGCTGGAATTTAGGACACAGTCAGTCCAAAAATGTGTTCAGAAAGTCTTGAAGTTTGAACAATGAAAGAAAAGATGTTTGGTAGTTTCTGGTTCAGACTCACAGAAAGTGCAGGCGTCATATTCCACTTTGAATCTTCCACTAAGTGGTTCCAAATTTGATCATGAACCTCTTTTGTATTTGGGGTTGCTAAATAATTGGTTCTCCATTTTGCAATTTCTGCTTCATAAAACTTTTGGAGTATAGACCTTGTGTTTGATTACATGGAATAGAAACGATTGTTGAAATTGATGTAGTTTCTTATTTGCTATTTCTTTTTCTGTAAAGTCTTGATCCATGATATAGAGAGTAGATAAGTTATGAGCTGTAAAGATTTCAATAAGTGGTTATACTGTTGAGGCAAGAATTTAATTTGGATTGACATTGAATCATTTTGTTGTCTAATTTTTCTACTTCTTTGGCTATGTGGATTCCCAGATGTTTTACAGATGATTTCACGAGGATATTATAAGCTTCTGATAGTTCACAGTCATGTGAGACCATAAGTGATGAGGGATTAAGTGTCAAACCTGATGCTTTGGAGAAGGGATGATGGATTCGTTTAAGACAGGGGTCTGCAACTTGGGTTCTGAAGCCACATGCGGCTCTTTTAGTCCTCCATTGTGGCTCTCTGGAAAAAAAAATGTTTTTGCTTTGGAAAGTAGCAGTAAAGTAAAAAGTAAGTAGTAAAGTACACAACAAAAAGGGAAGTAATCCATCACTCTGTGAGGCTCCTGATCATGGCTGTAATACTCAGCAAGCAGATTGGCTTTAACAAAGTCAGACTGAAACTAATGACAGATTTTTTTAAATTGGAATTTCTATTTTTTTAAACAAATTCAAGGATTTTAAGTGAACCACATTGCAAATACAGAAAAAGTCACTTAATTTCTAATTTAATTGCAGATAATGGGATTTATGCATTTCTGGCTGAAATACAACAAAAGGTAAAAAACTTGCTTTTCCACTTTAAATCACTGCTGACATCACACAATATCCACTGTTACATTTTCTGCAATGAGACGTGGTAAAGGAAGTCTTTTATTTTGAAAGGGTTTCATGTGAACCTCTGTGAAAATTACAAACATTTTAATATTTGAAAAAACAACAAGGCTAATTTCTCTTTATGTTTTATTTATGTCAAAAATCAGAATTTAATTAATAGTTGTCATAATAGCAACAATTAAATATTAGTGCAATGCAGTGTCTTATTTTTCAATAGCATGATTTAAGACTATTAGGCTCCTGGGTTGCAGTAGTTGAAAGACCCGAATGGCTCTTTAAGTGTTGAACGTTGCAGACCCCTGGTTTAAGCACTTCAGGATTTGCTCCAAACTTTTGAAAAATATAGTTGTCATCTGCAAGTTGGCTTATAACCAGCTGTTCATCAAAATTATACAATTTTTCAATATTCGAGTTTTTCATGCCTGCATTTCGCTACCATGATAACAAGAAAAGGTGATTTTATTAAAACCTTGTTTGACTCGTCTGTTTGAGGAAAAGCGAGGAGTTGGAAGCACCAGTTGATGTCATAAAATGATTTAATTATGCCACAGAATGAATCCTTTGGAATGAACAAGGTGATTATATTCTAAAAGATCATGTACCAGTCTGATGTCATTGTGTATGGATCTTTTGTTATAAAACCCAGATTGTGTTTCACTTATTATCCATATATGTTTGCATGTGTTAACAGCTTGTAACCATTATTTAGAAGTGAGATTGGACAATATTTTTCTAGATTTCTATTATGGTCTGAATACTTCGAAAGCATTCACACTAAAGTGGTTCTCCTGCTCCTTACCGTACATTTTTCTGTACTTTTTGTCTTCATAAACTTTATAGTTTTTTAAATATTAAGCAAAAAATGCCCCATAGGAAGTGAATGACAACATTTTCAAATTCTTCAAATACTTTGTGCACCATAACTAACAGTTAGTTTTAAATAATTTAGCAAAGAGCTATTATATTAGCATTATGCTAGCTCATTTTGGTAATTTGGCAGCTATTGAGTTTTTTATGCTAATTTTATCTAATATTTTAGCAACATGTCGATGTTTTTTGTCTAATTTGTTATCGACTACTTTTGAGTTTAGGTAGGAAAAGGCTAACGTTTTGGGCTAATTTGTTATCTACTGAGGTTTTTTTAAGGCAATTTTTGAGTTTAGCTAATCTTTTAGCAACAGGGTAACATTAGGTTTGTTGCTACTTTAGGTTAAACTAATATTTTATAGTTTAGGGTGTAGCTTACATTTAAGAAACACACCACATGCTTTTACAAAATTGGCATGGCATAAATGATTTGTAAGCAAACTTACTAACATTTTTTTCAAAAATTTAGGCCAACTTCAGCCCTCTTTAATAATTATTTAGAAAAATGTCAAGACTTTTAGCATATTTTGCATTTTGCAAATCGCTTTTTCGTTTTCAGCAAAAGCATTCTGACACTGGCATTATCGCAGGTAATAAAACTTTTCTAGTTTTTATTTGCTTTGGTAATTAGTGTTATAATACATGGTTTCATTGTGGGTACATTTGAACTATTGACAGCTTTCCCCAGCAGAACCGACAACCACACTGCTTCCAAAGGGGAGGGGGCACAACCGACCAGAGGAGGGGCTAATGTGGGGCGGAGGCGGGGCTCCCGGCGCTACGCTACACCGGAGAGAAAGTGGAAAAGTGAGAAAATACCTGGAAGCGGGATCTGGAACAAGTAAGTAGAAATTTGTTTGTTGGGTTTTTGTGTTGAAAGGTAGACGGAAGCCCGCGTGTTGCTGCCGCTCGAGCGCGGACCGGGGGATGAGCGGCGGAGAGGTCCGGTTTCCACAAACAACCGTCGACGGGACGCGATGGTCGCCCTGTTTCTTTTTTCTTTTTTGAAACGGCGGGGAAGTTCGGGACCCTCGGCGGCTCTTTTGTTGTTCCGGAGGAGGCCACGCAGCCCTCCGCCAGCGCGCGTGACCGCGGGAGGAGGCGCGTCGGAGGCAGAAAGATGCGCCCGGAGGGCAGGAGCTCGACCTGCCTCTTTGTAGGCCGAAGGACTTGAATTTTCCGCCTGTTGAAGGACCGGGGAGGATTCCCATTCATTTGCGCGCTACCCGGTTGGGGGGTGGAGGAAGGGATCGGACATTTGGATCGTTTTCTACGGGGACGCCACCGGTGGGGCCTGGGAGTCTCCCATTGTCCCGCCTAGCGCCCTGTTCTTCCGCTGCTGGTCCTCGCAGTAAGTTGCCCTCCTGGCTGCTCTTTGTGTCCACACATGTCTGAATTATTGATGCGGGTTGACTCCTGATCCGGGTTGGTGCTGCTGCATTTCAGGGCCTGTAGCGATGCTCCATCAGCCACACTCACACCAGGCCCGTTTCTGTATTCTGTTAAGAAGACACCAGTCATCACACCGTTTCAGTCAGAACACAAGAGCTTCAGGTGTGGAGCTCACTGAAATGTATCTTGAAGTCACAATTTACAGTGAAAATACCTCAACTCTATCAACTAAAATCTGCCAGAAATGTACAAGAAACAAAGCTTAGAAATATTTTGTCAGCGGTGCGTCATCTTAACATATTTAAAGGGCCCATTATATACAAAATCAACTTATGTGTTTCATGACAAATGCGTTCTAGAGGGTATTTTGATCCATTTGCATCTCTGAGCATTAAAATTTGAGCACCAGCTCCTTCCAATCCACAAAAACGCGCTGGTCCTCACATTGTGACATCACAAAGAGAGAACACTTCCAGGAAGAGTCTGCGTTTCCAGCACAGCCCCCAGAGTAACACAAATATGTTCTCCATAGAGCACATGTGGCAAGGTCCGGGCGCCGGATCCGACCCTCCCTTCTAACTTGTGTAATTTGATGAAATAGATTTTTGTGGAGAGTAAAATATTAAAAGTTATTTAAGGTTTACGTTGATTTATTCTTGAATAATATTCCTTTCTGTTTTTATTCACAATTATGTTAAAATTCGCAGTTTTATAGTTTAAAAAAATTTGCATTCTGCTGGCTTTTTGGACTATTTTGGATTTACTAAGATATTTTTAGGCTACTTTGGAGTTTATCTAATATTTCAGCTACATAATAGCTGTTTTGGATAACTTTTTTTTTTTAAGCTAATTTGGCATTTAGCTAATATTCTAGCTGGCTATCAGCTTCAGCGTTTTCAGTTATCAGCTTCAATGTTTTTAGCCATCAATTTCATCATCTTCAGCTGTCAGCACTAGCCTCTTCAGCAGCCAAATTCAGCTTACAGCATTCACACTAGCATTATCACAGGTAATGATATATATCTAGTTCATAATTATGTTAAATAGCTACGGTTTAAAAAAAAAAGAAGTTTTACTGTTCAATAAATATTTATTGTGTTCGGCTCGCGACCTAAGGTGCGTTTTTAGATAGGGTTGTAACGAGTATCCGGGTGCTCGGGTATTCGCGATTTGCTCCTGAAAATTCGAATACGAATATTCATAATGTCCAAGATCGCGGATTCGTGATCTTTATAAATGTAGTAACTTGTAGTAAAATATAATCATAATATCTGGGGACGATGTATTTTTCCTCTGAAATGCAGATTAATGTATGATTTTAAGTTTACAAACTAAAACAAAGCCGAAAGAGCCGCCTTACTGCCACCGGAAGTAAACACATCTTCGTGACGGTGAAGCTTCTGAAAAAATGAATTAGCTTTAACATCGGAGCTTTAGCTCCAGTGTTTACATTCTTTTGGTTATGGTAACTGTTCAACATTTGACGCAATTAACGAAACTCCAGCTTATTCTGAAGAAACGCAGCCTCACGCTGCCGAAGGGTGGATGTGATCAACATGAATTGACTGATTCTGCTGCTCTGCACCAATATGTGATGCTTAGAACCTAAAATATTGAAGAACTTTGAGGATAGAAAACTGTGGAGAACATTTTCAGGCTTTGCTGTTGAATGATCCAAAACAGCAGTGGTTTTTATCCTTTTTATATTATGTTACTGCTGAACCAGAAGATTGACAAACAAAATTTCTTTCTATCTGAATCTCTGTTTTTTTTAAATCAATTTTGTTGGTTCTGATCTCCTGTTCTGAATTAAGGTATAAATGATGATTAAATACAAATAATTTAAATTTTCATCCATTCAGTAAATAGACATACACGTAGCAATCAACATTATATTGAAAAGTAAGAATTGTGGTTCGATTCGTGAATTGTGGAGCTTGATCCGTGAATTGAATCGGATCGTCACCTAAGCAATGATCCACAGCCGTAGTTTTATATTTGGCCCCGTTGTGTGATTGAGTTTGACAGCCTTGCCACAGAGGTAGCAGTGATCGGCAAAACACTTATATTTTATACTCACGATATGCACATCCGTCTTTGCCAATGTTTGGATGTTGTTTGTTTTTGTGGGTGAAACGCAGACACACTGCCGAGGCCGGCTCTAGGATGACTTCATAAAAAGGGCGGCACCCACAAGAAGTTAAAGGCGGAGCCTCAGAGATAGAGGAAAAGGAGCTGTAAAAATAACTCGTATTTTATTCAAAAATGTGTTCTTCAGTGTGCCAAAGGTAATATGTTATATATTATCATATATAGATCTAGTTTACTCTGAAAAGCGTAACTCTTGTGCTATCTTTGGCATGTTTACATCAAAAGTGGGGTCATCTGGACCCTGTGCTGAACTTTTTTTTTTCAAGGATTTTTTTTTATCTTCACTGGTGTCCGTGGCAGACATAAAATCCTGTCCACCTTTGTCATGGGAGTGATCACACATCAATGTAAGGGTTGGGTCATCTGGACCCCATGATAAAGGTACTTTAAATTATTTTGTTTATCAGATGCTTCATGTTTGAGTCATCACATATTGGAACAATTCTTCTGGACTAATCCTCCCTTCAACTGTTATTTCATTTGCAGTTTACCTATGCAGTTTTTAATCATGTGATTGAAGTCATTCTCATCAAGAAAAAATGAATTTTTGTGTTAGAAATGAGGGTAAAGTCTGAGTTTTCTCACATTCACTTCAAGCATTAAGGAATTGTCTTATTACATTTGGTTTTGATCATTATCGTTACTTTTTAGTCATTTTTTCCTCTCCAAAAAAATAATTTATCCACCCTAACATCCAATATTTTAGACCAAATTATTGTAATAATTAAAAATGCCAAACGGTGTATACTTGTATAGTGCTTTAGTACTTTCCTCAAAGGTCCAAAGTGCTTTACAGTCCCATTCACACACTGATGGCTTCGCTGCTGAACACTGGCGCCAACCTATAATCACCAGAGGCAAATATGATAATAGGTTTACATTTGCAGACCAGCACATTTTCTAAATGTCCATTACTTTAGATGTTTTTGATACGTGTAGTCCACTGATGCTGCTGAATGGGCTGGGGTTTATTTACTAAATGTAGGACGCCTGCCTGAGTTAAGGTTTTTATTCTCTTTTTTAAAATTTGTTTTATTTTTTTACTTTTTTCATAGATTCACTTGGAACTTCATTTTGAATCTTTGCTTTAAACTCAGCATACATCAGGACTTGTTATTTTCCAGTTTTAGTCTTAAACATTTTGACTCTGATACAAGAGGATTTCCCCATTATCTGCACAGATTTAACTGCTGTGTTTGATGCTTCTAGGTGGAGTTTTCTTCTTTAAAGACTTTATGCTCTAAACTCTTCACCGGAGTCTTTAGAATCACACAACAAAATAGTGTTTTCCAACTAGTTTAGATAATTTGTGGTGTCCCTCATGGTTCAGATATAGGCTCCTCATTTTTTTGCTTTTCTTTCCAGGCATCTCACCACTAACATGAAGTATGTGTAAGTAACGTGTACAGCCTCTTAAATATCAAAAATAGTTTTGAAAGTAGGGTTGTAACGATTAGTTTCAACAATTTGAACTGTAATGATGGTTGATTCGTTTTTGCTCCATCACGTGTGTTGTCCACTGTGAAGGAACTTAGTCGTTTTTACGTTATAGTAAAATAGACATACCATGTCTCAATCCAATTGCTCTTTTCCAAGATCGATTATAACTCATTTATTTTATTTGGAAATTATGTTTTATCTGTCAAACTAACCAACTTGCCTCAGAAAGATCGATCTGATTGGATTGTAGGAAAATAAATCGATTATTTGTTACACTCCTATTAGATAGTGATGTTTTACTTAAGCTTTGACAGTTTTATTCTCATCATAACTGTTTATCCTATAATGTTCGAAGACTGAAATCTTGATACTAAAGGAAAACATGTTTTTAATCTATTTGGTTTTACAGCCAGCTTGTTACAGAAATGACTCCATTACTGACTCACGGAGACTTTTTTTCCTCTTTGGTGAATGTTTTGTAATGTTCTGGTTACATAGTTTACAGTAATTTCTTCCATCTGTACTCGATATAGTCTGACACAAAAATGTTCTGCACTTGTTTAGTCTTTTAGAAACGCTACAGTTCATTGTCCATTTGAATTTACCCTGACCCAATCTGCGCACCATTCCCCCCATTAGCCATGGCCCTCTGCAGATGGTGCCCTAAACCACTGGCAGGTCACAGCTCATAACAAAGGAAGATGCTGATTTTTTGTCCCAAAGCCCGTTTTATGGAGCCCTCTGCCCTTTGAGCTTCTCTATCTACTCCCAGCCATAAAACTTCCGTCTTCATTCAAGCCATCTGATGTATTTCTTTGACATTTTTGTTATTTTAGTTAGATCAAAATTCTTCAACCCTGAAATGCTTTTTTTTTTCCCTTTTAGAGGGTATCAACTTTATCGCATCAAGAGAAGAAGAAAAGTGGAGCATCAAAATAAAACCAGATGGGAAGCTTTCCACTTTAATATTTCTTTAAACATCTAAACTTATTGATTCTTACGATTTATATAACAAACTGAATGTATTCGAGCATGAACTGAATATCGCACATCAGAGCTGCAGTGGTTTGAAGGTTTAAAGACTGATGTGTGCAGATGATTGCGGAATCAGCGGATGGGTTTGTTGTTTTAAAGATGAAAATGGTGTTTTAACATGTTCTAATGGCATTTTTCTGATAATGGAGGACATATGTAAGGAAAATTAAGCTGAAAATATCATGTTTTTGTATTTCTTTAATCAAATCAATCAGGAGCAAACAAAAAACACAGTTTGAAAAAATCATATTTGTGACCTAGAGGCTACACTGGAAGGGCCTCAAACTCCATTCCGTTTTTATCCTCTTACAGACAAATAGATCCATGAACGTCTTTATTTTCCTGGTTTGAGCTGGAATCTGGATCTAAACTGTATGGCTGGATAGCTCTGATTTTGCTGACCATTTTTGCTGCACCAGTAATGTTACATTGGGGTGTGAGGGTTTGGTGCTCTCCACTAAGGGTCCCGCCCACAACTTGGAGATACATTTTTGATGAACAACTGTCATTCTGCAGAAACTTTGTCCTAGAAAATGACACGTTTTTGACTTAACAGTGCATAATCATAATAAAAAAAACTACAGGGAACACTTTGAAAACTGATTAAAAAAAAAGATCAGAGTGGGACTTCAAACATGCACTGTTACGTCTTTCACAAACATTAAGTTACACACCTGTTTGAGTTTGCTCCTGCGGTTTGCTTTAGAGTTGACAGTAGCAGTTGTTCTCCACTGATGTCACAGACGGTCACACACACGGTGTGTGTGTGTGTGTGTGTGTGTGTGGCCCTGTGACCATGCTCCCATGCCGGGTATGTGTGCGTTTATTTTCACAGTTGCTTATGGAGTGGAGCTGCTTGTTTCAGAAATGTTTCTGGCTGACAGCTGAAAATGTAGGATGACTTTTTCTGTCTTTCTTTGGGGATTTAAAGTTAAAGTGATGTTTTTGCTGTTTTGTACATGGAGCTCATGCTCTGCACCTGTAAGCAAACAGTTCAGCAGTGGTTGACTGAAATGCTTAAAAGTGGGATTGCAACGTACCACATCTCAGTCCAAATAATATTTTCTAATATCTATTATCAATGAATTAACTTCCATTTTTTAACATTCAACAATTTGCATCTGACAAGTTGTTCTAGTTGATCATAGCAATATGGGGTCTGGACCCCATAAAATAGTTTGCTGAACTTTTCAATAATTTTCAATCTTCACTGGTGTCCAATGACAGATATAAAGCCCTGTATGGGGGCAAATCGGGATCAGCTTAAAGTGAACGAAAAAACAGATTGAAAACTTGCAAAACAGACATTTTAACTGGGAAAAAATTGAAAATTTAGAGACAAGACACTGTAAATAAAAAAAAGAAGTTTAGAAAAGTAAAAAAAAAAAAAGCAAACGGAAAACTTAAAAAATAAATTTTGAAAATTTGAAAAAAGAAAAGAAAATTTGAAGAAAAAGAATGGAAATTTGCCAAAAAATGTCTTTTGGAAATTTGGAGAAAAATACAGAAAACTTGGAATAAATCTCATCGCCCTCGTCCATGTGAAATTAGGCTCAGCTTGGGAGAGAAAACTCTAAAATTAGAATTGAAATGTAAACTGAGAACTAAATTCCAAAGAGCAGCTGTTTCTAATGCAAAACATATTTTTCAAATGGTAATTTTTACATTTATTATTTTTTATTACAGTTTTCAGTGTTTTTTTAAGATTTAAGATTTATTTCAATTTTTTTTCTCAAAATTTCAATGTCTTCAATCTTCAAAATCCGTTACAATGTTTATTTTTCAAGTTTTCAATCTGTTTTTTTTTCACTTTAAGATGATCCTGATTTTACCCTGTACAAACTGCCTTAAAGGGATTTTTTTGTAATATATATTTCAAGACATTTGTAGGAACTAGTGATATAACAATTACATTAATTAAAATAAATATTAAAACAACCAAAATGTTACATGAATAAATGTAGTGGCTGCATGGAGGTGTAGTGATTAATGCTTTCCTCTCGCAGTGAGAACCTCCTGGTTTAAATCCCAGCTGGGTTCTTTTTAGATGGAGTTTGCATGTTTTTTTTGTGCATTTATGGGTTTTCTCCGGTTTACTCCCACTCCAAAAACGTACTTCTTGGGTGAATTGGTGACTCTAAGGCCAATCCAAACTGCTTTCCTGCCCCTCTAACTCCTTCCTATTGTTCCAATTGTAGGGTTATTTGAAGCTGTAGTGTTGTCCAAATGTTTTCTTTAAAGGGCCTATACCACGAAATACTGTATATTGTTCATTTCTCACTGTAAACTACCCCAAAGCGGTATTTTTGATCCATTCGAGCATTTCTGAGTAATCCTCTAAAACCCTGCGCTGTGTCTACCAGCCCCTTCCAAACCCACGAAAACGAGTGGGTTCTCGCATTCTGATGTCACAAATTGAGAACCGCCCCTTTCAGGAAGAGTCTGCTCTGCCAGCACCACCCCCAGTCTAATACCAACACACTTTCTCCATGGAGCTAGCAGTGATCAGCAAAAAACCTTTCATTTCAAATACAGAATATTTTCCAGTTGTCACGTCTCCAATTAATTCCTGGTCTGAATGGTATTCGTTATTTTAGACGACGAGCAACTTTAAGACGCCGAGTGTATTTGTGTTGTGAACCAGTGTAGCAATGGCCGGGGCTACTACTAGCAGATACAGACGTGGACAAAAGTGTTGGTACCCCTCAGTTAAAGAAGGACAAACCCACAATTCTCACTGAAATCACTCAAAACTTACAAAAGTAACAATAAATAAAACACCTGTGATGTCAATTAAAGGACACACCTGAGTTAATCATGTCACTCTGGTCAAATAGTTTTCAATCTTTTATTGAGGTACCATCATTTTTGTCCAGGCCTGTTTCATTAGTTTGTTTTTTTAAATAATTATGTTAATCAACAATTCAAAATTGATGTCTGATTTTGATTGTTTTTGCGTGCATATAATACGCGCGGTCCTAAACGTGTTAAAATGTGTTTTCCACGATTGACACGTCCCCTGGTGGAGGCGTGAGCATCACAGACAGCCCCACAAAAGAACAATTTGCTTTTCTAACCCTAACCATAACCGTAATCCTAACCTTAACCAGGAACGACGTCATTTAGAAAAGAGCCGGAGGATTTCTGACCACGTGACCAAAACGAAACCTAAAAAGCCATTCTCCCGAGCCGCCGTTATTGAAGGTGTTTACATCCGCGGTCTCGTGGTCGAGGCGTGGAAAGAGGCGGACGGTTGCAGTAAACTCACTCCTGATTGGCAACAGTACTTCCTGTAGATTCCATGACTCAGCTATGACTCAGACCAATCGCTGAAGAAGGGTTGTGAATGGTGGTATCCGTTTCAGGAATTGACGGTGAAAGCAGCGGCCTACTTTCGCGAGGAGGGGAAGTAATGCATTTCCAATGGGGGACCTCATTGCTCGCTCAGTCCATTATTTTTACAGTCTATGGCTCTGAAGTACATAAGTTTACATTTAAATGTAAGTAATGACTTTTTGTTGTAGTATGACTTTTTAAAGTCATAAAATTGGTATTGTCATCTATTTCTGAGTGTTTGCAGCTACGCGCTAAATACGCTTGAGGGCCGGGGCTGATCCTCGCCTTCGCCAAACAGTAGCTGAGATAGGCTCCAGCAACCTCGTGGTCCCAAAAGCGATTCAGAAAATGGATGGATGGAATTTTGGACAACCGGTTAACTAACTGATATCAAGTTCCCTCTAACATTTTTGAACAAATCCCTTCAAAGTAAAAATGTATAACCTTTGTTTTTAATTAGTGGCGGACCATCCTGTTGGTATTTGATTATCTGAGGTGTTGAGTAAAGCTGATCCACACAGAAGTACTGCTGAGAAAAGAGGTTTAAAAACAGAAAAGTTTTACTCTAACAAAGCAAAAGCTGCAAAAGTCAACTTGGACTAAAAAATGAATTGCTTTTAAATCTTTATTTACGTCAAAATATTTGTTACATTGCTGTAATATCTCAGTGTGGATTTATTTTATGTACTCTAGATATGCTGAATGTGCAATGTATCATATTTTAAAAAATGTTTTTAAAATTTCTAATTTCTTTCCATCATATATAAATTCTAAAACTGATAATACTGAAACCAATTGTTTTCTAATCAATGGACATGAGTTTTTTTAAAAATAAATATTAGAGCTCTTTTATTTTCACAATTCTACAATTTTAAAATAAAACTCCATTATCTCCATTTTTTGCCACAGAGGTTGACTCACTGCTGTTTGAATGTTCCTGTCCTCTTCTGAATGTTTACACCATCCATCCAACATTTAAAAATGACTGCCCCATTTTTATGATTGATTGCTCCAATTAGCTGTTTAAAATTAGAGATGGATGTAGATTCTACTAATGGGGAAAGTCTTATTCTTTGGTTTAAAACCATTAAAAAAAATTATCGCTGACGGCTTCTAAAAACCAAAAGGAAGAAAGATGATGGACTTTTTAAAATAGAATCATATTCTGTAAACATTCCTGTGATTGCTCCAGATTCCCATTAATAAATATTTATGGAAAAAATGAGAAAGAAAGGCAGAGAACAAGTGAAGTAAATCAAGAGATTGTGATGTTGCATTTAAAGCTGGAAGTCTGTTATTCATTGTTAGTTCTGAATCAGCTGTTTGGTAATATTTACTTGGCTTCTGAATATAGCATGAAAGTCGGTTGTGCGAGCCCCTAAAACTTTTTTAAACATCTACATGGGAGTAAAACGTGATGTGTTGAGACTTTAGGCATCTTTCCCTTCGGATTAAGCTAAGAGCGTCCTTGTCTGAGCAGGCCGGAAGCCCAGCCTCATACTTGTTTCATCTCAGACCACACACATGCACACATCGCTGGACCGGCCTGTGGATCTCACTCTAAACTGAATGAGAAGTGAAGATCATTTACTTCTAAAAAGGAGAAAACACGCCCGTTTGGTTAACAATACTTGTGCAGAACAATAGATGAAAACAAACGGACCTTTGGGTTGAGGAAGGCGGTCAGAAACCGCATGCAGGGATTTGTCCTGCTGTTCCCTCTACAGATGTCTTGACCTCCTTCTACATTTTTAAGGTGAATTTTACTTTGATTTTTCTTACTGATTGAGCAAAAAGGTGTCCTAGTGAGGTCCTTCACCCAGGCTAAAGGACAGAAGGATGAATGAGAAACACGATCCTTCTGGAAGGTGGACCACACCTTCTGGAGATCGAGTGTGGGATCATGTTCGCCCTCACAACAGAGACACATGCAGGATGGCAGACAGGCTTTTTGAACTTTGAGGGACACAAACAAAAGAGAGCTCTCTTCCATTTGGATGCTTCAGTATTTAGGGCTGAGTCATGTAGATTGACCCCTCCAACATGACTCACTGAAGGTCAGAGGGTTTATTGATCCTTTGTGATTCCAAACAGCTTTTATTGGTTTTGAGGGGATGCCGCTTCAGGCTCTGTTTACCTCCTCTGCCATTGATCAGATAAAGGTGTCAGCATGACAAAAGTGCAGTAAATTTGAAGGTCAGTGCTATAAAAATACCAAAAAATCTGCTTACGCTACGGAACCAAATACCATTACCATCATGCGATGGGGAGGCATCGGCAGAGTCTTCAAGATTTCATATAGCCAGATGTTTTTTTTTTTTTTTGTTGCCGTGTTCATGAATGTAGATGGCGGCTGTCGGGCATTCAGAATGGCCGGCTTTTTTAAAAAGTCCCAGGCTACCAGGCAGTTGGCAGCTATTGGCACTTGATTTGAAAAGATGCCTTACGCCTTTGTGGCCACTGAGCTCACGCCCAATTTTGTTGTGGCTTCATCCCTGCATGTCACTGGGCTACCACCGCGCGACCTCAGAATCTGCCTGGGCAGCTGCTATGTCATCGATGTCAACTTTTAGAGAAAAATCTTGCGATTGCCAGAAAATTTTTACTTTTTCTTAAAACAGCCGGCATGTGGCGTGTAAACATGCGACTGTCACCTCCTAAATACAAATACCGATCCGCGGCCACCTGCTGAATTTGCTGAAAAGTAGCATTTAGGTCACAAGTTGGAATATTTGACCGTAGCCTTCGGGTGTATTCAGTTAGTAGTCATGTTTTGTTTTGGACTGAGTCTGCTTACCGCTGATCCAGTCCTGAACCTTGCGTTCGGTCTGTATTCAGACCAGGATCGACTGAAGATTTCTATTCCAGACCAAACATTTTACCGTAATTTCCGAAGTATAAGTCGCAAGAGCAAAAAATGTCTAATTAAGAAGAAGAAAACCACATATAAGTCACACTGGAGTATAAATCACACTTTTGGGAGAAAAGTCTGATCTTTGAGCAGGATCTAACGCATTTAGCGGCGGCCATGGTGTAGAGGTAGAGCGGTTGACTTCAGATTTGGTTCCTGCACTGCCCACTTATGTGTCTATGTGTTGATGGGCAAGGCACCAGGGCTGGGTTGATAAAATCGATGAACCGATTTAAGCTTAATAGATCAGTAATCGATTTATAAAAATATAAATATATTTAACAGATATCATACAGCTAAAGTCTGTTAGTGTAATGCTAACTTTTAATGGAATTTTCCATTGGATGGCTAATGCTAACGCTCAGTCGACCTAAACATACATTTCTGATTGACTAAAGGAACATCTTTATAAACTCACAACAGTAATAATTTTCTGAACTCTAAAGTAGCCATTTTTGGTCTAAAACATTGTTTTTTTGCTCGTTCTGTCTCTTCTTCTGGAATAAGGTGTACTGCTATTGTGCGATCGCCACTTAGTGGCCAGACTGTATACATGTGTAGACTCAAAATTGAATCGTTTCTGGAAATTATAATCAATACCCTCCCCTGGTGGTTTAACCCCTCCGCTCTCCTTGGCTTGTTCACATTAAAAGTGGAGTCATCTGGACCCCACAAGACAGTGTGCTGAACTTTTTTTATCATTGATTTTTTCCTGTCCACCTTTGTCCACATTTGTCCTGGAAGGAATCACACATCAATATGTGGTTGGAGTCATTTGGACACCAAAGAGAGCAGAAGGGTTAAATTGGCGCCACCGTTCAGTAGCGGCGTGTGAATGTCTGTATGAATTTTTACATGAGACTGTAAATGTACAGCGCTGTATAAGTATACACCAGTTACCATTCTCGACTTTGGTGATCTCAAAAACCATCAGTCGTCTCTACTGGTGGTCTCGTAGACTCATGTCTATTTCTGGTGATGTAATTGGTTGGATTTAGAAACATGGGGACCCCTGACTCCCCCCCTGTAGATTGAGCCTGCTGCTGTCTGTAAAGCCAGTGGTGTTGCAGCTTAGCCACAGTTGTCCTGGTAATTATCTTCAAATGCTTACAGATTTTCTCACATGGATATTTTGGGTAAAAATATTGCCTCAGCTCTTAGTCGAACAGTGTCAGCACTTTGAAGCACAGCCAGAAGTGCTTTAATTGCTTAATTATTATTTTGATCTGGGTAGAGGGATAAACCCACACAGGATGGGGATGGTTTTTATCTTCAGTGGGTCTGTATGACGGAAGGCCAGCTCTGACTAAACATCCACTGCATCAAAATGGTCATTAAAGATGATTTGGTGTCTGGTTGATGTTTATGTTGTTGTCTTGGTATGTTTACCTCACCTCTTTAACTGTCTCCTTGTTTAATTATTTATGTCAGAGTTCAGAAAAGTTATAAAGTAGACATTGTTTAAAAAGAATAATTCAGGATTTCTGCCAAACCAAAGACTTCAACATCCAGAGAACAGATTTCTTTTTTCCTGGTGTTTTTGAAGGTTGCTGCAAAGGAACTCTGGTAATGATGAAGCAGCGCTCTGAGACTATTACTCATTTGAACTTTGTGGTTTGGAGTAAACAACTCATTGTGGTTTTGCTCATGGCTGCAGAGCTCCTGACCTGCCTCTGATCTGGTGAAAGTTTGTTTTCCTGTCCTGGAGGAGAGAATCTGTCCAGCGATGAGGTCTGCACGGTTCCACAGATGTGTTCACACAGTGGACATGCTTGAAGGGAAGTGAGTTTTAAACAAAGTCTGATTGGTGGGGCGTTGAGGCTTCACTCAGTTGGCCCAAAAGAGCTTTTCTTCGCAGAGCGATGACGGCTAATGTCCCCCTCCATTTCCCACAGAGGTCCGACTGAAGGCAGCAAGCCCCGCCCATTCTCCGGCTAACTGGCATTTGACAGTTCGACATCCGTCATGCCACTGCTTTCTTTAAAGACGTTCTAGTCCAGTGTGGAGAGCTGACTGGCAGAGGGCAGCATAAGGTCAGGTTTCCACGACAACTGCCAGCTTCCACACCCCCCTGCCTCAGTTTGAGCGACTTCTTTCATCGCCATGGTAGCAGAGAGGCCCTTGTTTCCCAGGGGATGGGGGGCGTAAGGAAGGGAATGTGAGCCAGTGAGAGGAAGGAAGAGGGCAAACAAGTTTAGTAGAAACATGGTAATCCAATATGGCTGCCTTTGTGCGGCAGCTAGCTGACGCTATGGCTGGTTCTTGAAGAGGAGATACAGTCGTGTGATGATTAACCTCAGCAGAGACCTAGAAGACACGATCTGAGCTAACAGGGAAACCAAAGCCTCTGTTTAGGGGGTTAATGGGGCTTAGTGTGGATGGATCACTGCAGCGCTCAGACTGTGGGAGGAACATTCCCACACTGGATGAGAAATATGGCTGTTTCACATCACAGATGAGCTGTAACATCACTATATTTTACACAAAACCTCTGGAATTGTGTGTATTTGTCATAAAAGGAAAGTAAAGTATTTGCAATGCTGCATAAGAAATATCCATATTATTTAGAGCTAAGGAAAACTGATACACACAAATCTCCTCAGACTCAGGGGAGCAATAGCAGCTCGTCTCCTTTTCCACCTCTGACTTTCCCTTCCAAATCAAATTAAGAAAATTGGATCCAAAGAGGAAATAACTGTATTTTCCTTCTTAATTAGAGTCCGCACCAAACCTATTAAACCATTACATTTTGTGGAAGACGCTAATTTAATAAAAAACAAAACCAGTAACAAAAGAGAGGATCTGCAGACGCCAGTAATGACACACATTCTGTTTGACATTAACTTGACATGTATATATTCAAATAATGTCCTCATGACATTTTCTTACATTTTTCCTAGTATTTTGGTTTTAGCAAAAACCCTGTGCGAGCAGTAACTGCGGTAAAGTTTCACAGGTTATATTATTTAATAGGGCTGCACAAGTATGTCAAAAGTACAATTATTTGCGACATCCGAGATGAGTACGGTACAGTATAGTTAAAACACTTCCAACAATGCAAGAATCTCTCAAATTTTTTAAATGTAAACACAATGAATGCTCTACTGTAACAGGAAGTAAATAAGTCTTCAAAGTGTCTATGGGG
>NC_050528.1:27548763-27659416 GCF_002922805.2 Oryzias melastigma
CACCCCTATTCCAAACTAGAAGTACCTGCTTGCTCCAAGACGCCAAAAATCCCAAAGACTTCTATAGAAAAATAAACATATATTACCGGTACTCAGTCATTCTGTTGGTCAGAATAACCATTCTTAATCCGATCATGTTCTTGATAACCCTCTATTTTTTGTAGTAAAAAGGTATTGAAGTTATAAACAGACCAATCAGAAGCCTCAAGAAAAACAGGTGGTCTCATGTTCACCATTTGATTGACAGATTCTTCTGAGCCCGCCTTATTACCAGCTCTCCCCTGATTGGTGAGAGTGATTACCATAGAAATATTGACTCTGACCGACTCGGAGTTAATGTGCGTATCACAGAAAAAATGGCGACTGAATTGACTTCATTTGATTGGAGCCGGAAGTCATTTTCTACGGTGATGTCACACTCACTCGGTTCTCTAAAACAGTCAGTAGCCGGAACGCGTCTGTAAAATGAGTTTAGATGAAAGAACTGCAAGTGTTTTCTAGTTGTTCCATTTCTATGTACGTGTTGCTGTGTTTGTATTTGCTATCATGATCATCATCAATCTACTGTAACTGTTGTTAGTAAAGCATTTCCAGGATTTGTAGTTAAATGATCCAAAGCAACAGAGATGTTTCTGTTTGTTTACTGCTGAAGACAGAAAAACCTTTGAGTGTGACTTTGTTTAAAGCGATAAATACCATTCCTTTTAGAATTATTGTGCTTTTATCTGTGATATTCTGTTGATTCTGATTAAATACATCTAACTTTAGTTTTTATACGGCCATTAAAAACATACATACTTTTCTGTCATAGTATAATAAACTTTATTTATAAAGCACTTAAATTGTCCGTTAGACCCAAAGTGCTGTACAATGTCAGAATAAAAGCATTTTTAAAAAATAAGATAAAAATAGATCAAGATATTTTTAGCATAATGAATAGTAAGAATCATGGTTTGGTCTGTGAATTATTGATCTTGATTTGTGAATCGAATCGGATCACCACCTTAGCAACAATCCTGAGCTCTAATATTTAACATTGTAATGAATATTTCTTAAAACTGAGTCATAATAGTTATATATTTAGTACTGAATATTGAGTTTGAAGGTTTTTGGAATGTTAACCAGACCGAGTTTAGAGCCTATCTTATAGATCCAAACTGTTTGTCTGTAAATCCTTGAATATTTCCCATCAGATCTTTCTTTCTTTAATCTTTCAAATTTTTTTCTTTATTTTTAGTCCCTAAAATCTGGGATTTCCTCTGAGTCTTTGCTCATAGACTTCACTTGATGAAATATTCATGAATACTGCACTGGAGCTTGTTAGAAAGAAACTAGGAGATAACCAGCGTTGAACATTTTTATGATATATTTGTCCTAAACTAGTTGAATATTTTCTTTGTACCTTAAAAAACGTATTTGGATTTTAAAATCCTTTTAGAGGAAACAGTAGAATAGTCCCATAGTTCCATATATATTGTTTGGACTTGTTTTCTCTGAGCTTTAAGTAAATACATTCCTCTGAAAACATTTTAACTGGTTTTGAAGGCAGAATATCACCGCGATGCTTATCGTCTAATTGGAGCTAAACCACAATGTGAAATATGACGAACTCACAGACTGGAGGGAATGTGTGTGAAATATAATGCAGGAAGTTGAGGCAGGAAAAGAGGCTGAACGTTAATCTGATTATGCAGTTTTTGTTCAGTCATCATGCTTAGTTTATCAGGAATGATCGGCAGAGGTACGTCTTAATCTCTGCTCTCTGTCTTCCAGACCTCAGGAACCTGCGGCTTCCCTTTGCTTGGACTCTCCCACCCCTCTTCCCTCTTCCTCTCCGTAGCCCCCCCTGCTCTCCGGCCTCCCTTCTCCTGCTCCCTCCTCCTCGGCCTCCAAGATAGATTCCCTCAGGAGCAAGGTTGACCTGCTCAAGCTGCCTCTGGCTCTTTCCACCAAGTCCATCTCGGAGCGCAAGAGCCAGCTGGGAGGAGTCTGCGAGCAGCACGCCAAGGGGGGAGGAGGTGGGGCCCGTAAAGCCCGCCTACTGCCGACCCGCGACATGGACAACGACTCGCAGTACTCGGGCTACTCCTACAAGTCCTCCCACTCCAGAAGCTCCCGCAAGCACAGGTGAGTACATCAAAGACGAGAAGCAGCAACGTTGTGATGATTGACAGAATAAAACATTTAAATTAAAACCCCGTTCGTGACGCTCTGCTCTTCACACTCGGAGGCAACAGCAGCAAGAATCTGCAGCTTCTCATGAATAACCTCAACGCCGAGTCACTGATCAGAGCAGTGCACATGCAGCCTCCCCCAAGCTTTAAACAGATGATTTATGAGGTTACATAAACTACTTTCAGCCGTGAACAAAGTGACAAATACAAGTTAAGATTGAAACTGTTACAGCATCAAAAGAGCTGAAGGACTCCGGTCAAGGTCTGCTGCAGATGAATACCAGGATTTCCAAACATCATCCGTCACTCATGTGCCGGATTTACTCTTGTGAAACAAACTATTCTGTCTGACAATATACCTTAGTTATTTTTTTTATTAGTTTATTTCCATAATAAAACAACTTTCTAATAAACCAGCAGGGCCACATTTAATCTGAGAGTCTGAACATGTATGTACATGTTTGAAAACTCAGCCAAATATGAAGGAACAAGAAAAACCTCCAATGCTCATCTAAACCGAACACACACTGACATCATTTTTAATGAATTATCTCTTAAAAAGGAACTAATAAAGTCCTTTTTTGAGGAGTTTTTCCTCACCGGGAGGGAGGGTCTAAGGCCAGGAATAACCAGTTTTATTTACTTGGTTTGGTTTAGCAATTAGCTACTGTTTATGTTTTGTGAGCGACTTTCTGCTTCTGTAAATTACCAGCATGAAGCCCAATGAGGCAATTGTTCTGTGATATTGGGCTATATAAATAAAGTTGAATTGAATTAATTTAAACCCTCCTGAATTTATATTCAGCTGTGAAAAGAAGTCACTTTTTGCTTTAGAGAAAACACTAAATGAAGTTTATTTTTCATCAGTAGCTGCCAGTGCTGCCATGATTAGTTAACTAGTTGACAACTAATAAGTATTAAAATAGTCAACGACTAATTTAATAGTTGATAAGTTGTTTATTATTTTTTTTATTATTTTTTTTTTTTAACTGTGTCAAAACTCTACATTGCATGCTTTCTAATGCAGCGTCTGCCATTGTCTTTGACACACATGCACAGTAGTGCCAGTCTGGGTTAGTAGTGATGTCACAGGGAGTTACAAGGAGACTCAGGGTTGTAATAATTGTAGAAAAACCTCTCAATTTTTTAAATGTTTTGCCCACGAACACCCATCACCAGAGCGTATTAGGAGTGAATGCACCCGTCCTAACCCTGAAAATCTCTTTTGCCCCCTCAGGGACCGGAGGGACCGTCATCGCTCCAAGAGCCGAGACAGCAGCAGCCGTGGAGACAAATCGGTCACCATCCAAACTCCAGGAGAGCCGCTTCTGGATGCAGAGTCCACCCGTGGAGATGACCGGGTGAGCCGCTCCTCATCTGACTTTACAGAATTATTCACTTCTTAGGCTTTTCTAAAAGCTGCTTTTAATGCAGACGTCAGCGTCTCCAGTGCTCACTGGAACGGGGACTTCCCGGCTGTTCTGATGGAGGAGGTGTGGTGGATTGATTCCCACTGACCCGGCAGATGTTCCCTTTTTTCTCTCTAAGTGGGTTCTTTAGCTCTCTCGGCAGCTCGGTTGTGTTTCATCGGAGCAGTTGGTGGTTTTGTTTGAATCCTGTCAGCGGGGAAAGAGCAGGTGTTGACATTTGTGTTCTCCTAAAAGGCGTCAGCTTAACACCAGAGGCCGGCTGTCTTTAAGGAGGGAGAGGACACACACTCGTTTCTTGTTAAAGCAAAGAGGGGCTCTCTAAGTAAACAGTGAGGAGCTGTCAGTGTAGCGGTAAGCCGGGCGGTCACCATTACTGCAACAAATTGTAAAAACCCTCATTCCTATTAAGGGTTTGGAGACGATTAAGGACATTTTTCCCTGTGAGTGGGGATTAAACAGTTTGAAGACGCTTTTAAAATGAGCTTTAAATGGGTTTTCAGCATAGAAAAAGGATTATTGCATATTTGGCTCAGTGTGTTTCAATTCCAAACCTACCTGGTTACAAAAATGAAGTAAACTCCTTTTTGTAGAATTCACAGGGATCTTTGTTTATCATTTTTTGTTGTTTTCGATCCTTCCTCAGGATGATAACTGGGGCGAGACGACCACCGTGGTCACAGGCACCTCAGAGCACAGCATCTCCAACGAGGACCTGACCCGCGCCACCAAAGACTTAGAGGACTCCACCCCTCTGCAGTGCAAGCGCTTCGTCGGCCCAGTGCTGGGGGGCTGCCTGAGCTTCTTTGCTCTGATCACGCCTCTAGCCTTCCTCATCCTCCCCCAGGTCCTGTGGCGGGACGACCTGGATACCTGCGGGACGCCTTGCGAGGGTCTCTACGTCTCGCTGGCCTTCAAGCTCCTTGTTCTTCTCATCTCGTCCTGGGCGCTGTTCCTCCGCCCTCCCCGCGCCACCCTGCCTCGTTTTTTCGTCTTCCGCTGCTTGCTCATGGTGTTGGTGTTCCTGTTTGTGGCGTCCTACTGGTTGTTCTACGGCGTGCGAGTGCTGGAGCCCCGGGAGAAGGACTACAGGGGCATTGTGGAGTACGCCGCCTCCCTTGTGGACGCCCTCCTCTTCATCCAGTACCTGGCTTTGGTCTTACTGGAAGTCCGACACCTGCAGCCAGCCTTCTGTCTGAAGGTGGTCCGGAGCGCAGATGGAGCCAGCAAATTCTACAATGTGGGCCACCTCAGGTCTGTGTTGGATTGTTGCTCCTCTGTATTGAAATCATCAGTTTTTTACTCTCAGCAGCAAAGTCGTAGTGATTGTAAAACATGTTCACTCATTAGACGCTCCTGTAGCATGTGGGAGGAGCTACTGTCATGTTTCATTACATGAAGCATTTACTGTAAATCTCATTAACAATGCATGAAATACACATTTACTTCACAATATTTATTGTGAAGAGCTCTACAAAGGTTTCAGTAATCACATCTCACATCATTCAGAGACTCTCCTATCCTCTCCTACAGGAGCTGTGTCAACATTCATCTCTCTGTGACCCAGTTGGACAAATCTTTGAACTAAAACATGTAGTTTCTGATTACATTTACACATCTGGAGACCAAATCTACAAAATGGAGAGAAAAGAATGCTTGAAAATACCAAATCTTATCTGGAGTAACCCCTAAAATTCAAATTTTCTCTTGTCCCACCCTCCAAATTAAATCCTAAATAAAACGGGTAAAATTAAGATGGAATTAAGCAGGAATCCTGAATTCCTTTTTCTTGCCATATTGCCCTCCCCTGTTCAACAGACCAGTAGCTGTCCTGCCACAGCGCAGGAAAGCTGATGGTCCTCACTGGAAGATTCTCTAAACCCAGACATGGAGACGTGTACCGATGCTTTTATTCAGCTCTTCAAAAGAAATAAATCCAATCTGGAAGAATCTGTGTCCTCTGTGACGAGGTCCAGAAACGTTTCTGACACTCTTTTGGATAACAGTCAAGCAGGAAAATGATAAAATTGATAGTTAAAAATGCTGAAGCTAATAGCTAAAAACACTGAAATATTAGCTAAATGCCAAATTAGCCTAAAAAACAAAACATAAAAAAACTTGCTAGCCAAAACAGCTAGCATGTTGCTGATATAAATAGCTAAACTTTAAAATAGGTTAAAAAATGGGAAAATAAGCCTAAATTAACCAAAACAGCTAGCATGTTGCTAAACTTAAAAATGGCGTAAAAAACGGAAGCCACAACAGCTAGCGTGTAAATATTAGTTCAACTCCAAAATAGTCTAAAAAGCTAGCAGAATGCAATTTTTTTAAACTTTAAAACTGTAACTTTTTAGCACATTTATGAATAATAAAAATGCAGGAATATTATTTTAGATTAAATGAACTTAAACCTTAAATAACTTTCAATATTTTACTCTCCATAACAATATATTTTGCCAAAATTATACAAGTTAGAAATAAGAGCAAGATAACATCAGGCCATTAATAACAATGAACCAAAATGATCTGGAGGGCCGGATAGAATTCTCTTGAGGGCCGGATCCGGCCCCCGGGCCTTGACTTTGACACGTGGTGAAGAAAGAAAGTGTTTATGCACTTCGTTCTTTTTTGGGGGCATGCTGTGGACAACAGTTAGTAGGGAACACTAATGTGAAGATGAAGTAGGTGAGACCTGTCATATAAATTTGTCATTTTTTTACCAACATCCTCAAATCCTGCAGACTGTGCCAGGAGTCCATTAGGGCTGTTCATGTAATAATTGTGGGATTCTTACAGTCAGTCCTACCGTAAGAAATCAAGAAGAGTAGTTTAGGGGGGAATGTATGTATCACGTGCACACCCCAGTCATACCTATGCTTTTGTTTTCAATTATACTCTCAGCTTATGGTGCAGTGAGTGTGTTTGAGCAGACTAAAAAGATCCTAAAATGCAGGTTTAACAGGATTTTTCTGTGTTTGTTCATGCTAAAGTAATCAATTGAAGGCTTGACCTTCTCTGATGGCAGCTTCTCTGTGTTTCAGCATCCAGCGGGCAGCGGTCTGGGTGCTGGACCGTTATTACAGCGACTTTCCCGTCTACAACCCCGCCCTGCTCAACCTGCCCAAGTCCATTCTGTCCAAGAAGATGACGGGCTTCAAGGTTTACTCTCTTGACGGTAAACGCCTCTCCACCGTAAACTCATTTCTGCAGCCAGAATCCGCCTGTGGGGATTTAGATGTAAACTTTATGCTGCGCTTGATTCCACTTGAATGTCGGCGAATCACAACCTCTTTCATCCTCCCTCTGCGTGTGCCGTCTTGCAGAAAACACGACCAACAACTCTACAGGCCAGTCGCGAGCCATGATCGCAGCCGCTGCCAGGAGGAGAGACAACTCCCACAATGAGTACTACTACGAGGAGGCCGAGATGGAGCGCAGGATACGGAAGCGTAAAGCCAGGTCAGTAAATAAAAGCTGATCAAAAGCTGTCTGCATTTGGATTAAAAAATGGAGTTTGAACCAGTCTTTCAACACATTAATCTAGACATGTACTGACTGGACACAGAGCATAAAGATGTGAGCTGCTGCACTCTGCAACATGGATTCTAACCTTAACTACTTGACTTCTCCTTTAAAACGACTTCAGGCAGTCCTGTTCCTACACGCCTCAGTGTTTTGACTGCTGGGAAATGAATCCGTTTGTCATTTCGAGGTTTGCAGCTACATGATTGGTGAATGTTAAATACGGGAAAGCCCACATTAAATGGCAGCACGCCACGGCACTCCAAAAATGTTTCACAGCAACTTTCTGAGGAGTTTTTTTTTGTAAAGAAAAGACATAAATAGCAGCGTTTCTGTTTGGCTAAGAAACTCAAACTGCATAAATGTGCTTTATTAGTTCAATCTTTGCGTTTTGAAATGTCTTGGTGTTGGTAGGAAAAATGTATTTTAAAAAGATTTGAAGATATTTAAAAAATATATTATATCTATATATATATATATTGTTTGTTTTTCTTTATAATACCTATAGACCTGTCATACCTTAAAAGGTTAAAACCAAAAAACATTTACAGTAGAGACACTATATATCAGGAACAATTTTTGAACAAAAATCTAAAACAGTTTTGTGTTTGAGTAAAGGTAGTGCATGCAATGTGTTTATTAATCAGAATTTATTCTTTTTTATTTAATTTTTTCTTTTAATAATAATAAAAAGAGAATTAAGGGATTACAATTGGGGGTTTTCTTGGTAGAGGGAGAAACCAGAGCATCTGGGGAAAACCCTGTAGTCTAGAGTGTCACACTGTTAACCTGACCTCCAGAAAGCTACAGCTGTGTTGTCTGTGTAAACATAAAGATGTTTAATGTTTAATACACTTTCAAGGCTTGTTTTTATATAGCTTGATGAAGAGGTGACTGATGGTGGCTCCATTTCTGAGTTGGTATCCATAGCCAGTCTTATTGATAATTTGGCTGAGGGGGTTCAGACCTTTGCAGAACAGCAGTGGGGACAGAGCATTGCCTTGGTGGATGCCACATTTGATGGACACTAGTCGGCGTGCCATTGGTTTCAAGGGTGGTTTTCCACAACTTCATTGAGTTTCCTATGAAGGCTCTTAGAGTCTGTGGATGTTGTACATCTCCAGCGATCCAGGTGTGTGGCATTGAGTCATGGGCTTTCTTGTAATCAATCACGCTAGTGGACTAGAGCTGTAACATTGAATCCATGAATCAACCAGATTGATTTGTCTGAGGAAATTGGATTTTTGATTCGACCAATACCAGTATAAAAAATCAAATCAATCAATTGTATCAATAATGTAACTTAATTTTTGGATTGAGACATGGTAGTTTTTGTCCTCTTTGTATTGTTCTGATGTGGAAAAACAACCGTTTTTTTCGATTCAATTCACAGTTTTAAAGTCACAATTTTTATTTATTTATTTATTTTTCCTTCAACACAATGAATTAAAGGTCGTCATGTGAAGGGCCGCTCACAGTCCCATCTCTTAGCATCCGGTTCATTTGTGCTGCCAGGTCTTCATAGAGTGCTGTGAGTTATTTTAGCCAGTAGGTGTACATCATGTCAGAACCCGGTGCTGTCCAGTTCTTCATACCTGAGGCTCTTTGTTGGATGTCTGCCACTGTGATGGTTACTGGGTTCTGTTCAGGGAGGTTGCTAGGCTCTATTTTCAGAGAGACCATTGAGCATTGCTGTTGTGGGTCTGCTCTGCCACTGAGCAAACACTTTTGCAGGTTGTCTGGCTTCATTGTCTCTTGTGAACCTCTTTAGGTCAAAGCCAGCAGCCTTTGTTTGGGAGTTTCCAGCTCTTGACCCCAGCTTCCTTCACCATTTTCACTCATTTCCCATAATGGGTGGGCATGTTAAAGCTGTGCTCTGTTGCTGTGCTGCAGGTTAGTGGTGGCGGTAGAAGAGGCCTTCACACACATCAAGCGTCTCCACAAGGATGAGGCCACCTCGTCTCCCAAACACCCCAGAGAGGAGATGGACCCCCGGGAGGCGGCTCAAGCCATCTTTGCCCCGATGGCGCGAGCCATGCAGAAGTACCTGAGGACCACGCGGCAGCAGGCCTTCCACAGCATGGAGAGCATCATCTCACACCTGCAGTTCTGCATCACGCATAACATGACCCCCAAGGCAGGTTCACCGTCCTCCGTCAACTCAAGAGTCTTTGATGACCATATTTGAATGAAATCTTAGTAATGTGAGATGTGGAATTTATCATGAAGTTTGATGTTTGAGAAGTATACCTTTGTGTTAAGTCATTTAGGAAAGACATTCATACTTTTTTGCATGAGTCTACTACAAAGTGAACTATATTGAAAAAAAAAGATTTGAAATGTAGTTCAGAAAAACAGAGAGTACTGATTTTTTGGACTATTAATTACTTCAGAGTATAAGTTACAGTAGAAGAATAAATAGCAAAGAAAAACTCATATATGTAGTACTTTTTCAATAAAAGTTCCAAACTTCTGATCAAATCCACTCGCCGTTATGCTGTGCTCACACTAGACATGATTTACGTGTCAATTTCATGCCTGCTGCCTCTTCATCATCTTGATACAGATTTGATACTTAATACTTTCCTAAATGTGTTCATAAACTAAACCCCCCCGTCAAGTTTTTAGCCTCATCGCTACATGAAGCATATCCTGAATCTCATTTGAAATGCATGGAAAATGATGATAGAAGATCAGGTTCATTTATTTTGAAGAATTCTAAAAATAAAATCTAGGTCTGAATGACAGCTCTTTGACCCAGTTTGATAGCTAGCTGTCCCACTTTAGTCCAAGAAAGAAAACATAAAAATAAGAACGATAATGTCTCGATGAGGGGAACAATCAGATTTTCCTACATGTTTGTTTTCAACAGCGGTTCTTCTTCTGCATTGCTGTCAGTGGCAAATACTTAAATACACACCTTCAGTGCCCTCTAGTGGTAATTAGGGGGAAAATTGCTAATGTTTTAGTGGAAAAATAATGAATGTATAAGCCTATATTTATTTATTCATTTTTTTTATCAAAAGTCGCACCACTGGGCAAACTATGCAAAATTAAAAAAAAATACGATAGTTAGAGGTACCCATTAACTGTATCTACATTGTGGCCCTACCATGGAAAACTGTTGTTCTCTGTGGTTTTTTAAATTGTATTTAAGTGTTTTAATGTTGTATGGATGGCTTTGCATCTATTTTTTAGACTTGTTTATTTAATTTTATTGAGAAAGGGTCTTCATATCAATTAACATTAAAACAAATGTACATAGGCCATCTGGAGTCCTTAGGTCATCTGAAAAGAAACAAAACCGAGCGGAAGAGAGAGACAGTACACTTACAATTTTAAAACATAGTAGAGAAAGTAATATAAATAAAATACAGAATAAATTTTGAACAGATAAACCATTTTTAAAATGAGCTTGCTTTGTATTAGAGGTGTAACGGATCACAAACTCCTGGTTCTGATCGTGTCACGGTTTTAGGGTCATTGTTCAGATCATTTTTCGGATCGGTAAAAAGTAAAAAAAACAACAAAAAAAACAAGATAAAAGCTTAAATTAATTTTTGGAAAAGCTTCAAAACATATTTGATAAAATATATGAAGTACTTAATACCCTTAAAATGCATTTTTTGTAGCAATTGTTTTATTCAAACTAACTCTGGAAACATTTAAATATTTAAAATAACTGTTATCCTTAAAACATGGCACTGCCATACCTGCTTTTCCTGGTGATTTATGACCCCTTTTGCTTGCCATACTGTTGTCCCCCGACTGCATGCTTCCCTGTTACGGATCAGCAGCTTTCTCCTGGCGGGGCAGCTGCTGATCCTAACTGGGAGATTTCCTGAGCCCAGAACGGAGATGTGTTCTGATGATTTTATTCAGCTCTTAAAATTAAACAAACCTGATATGTCACCATTAGCATCCTCCATGATGAGGTAGAGAAAAGTTTTTGAGGGAGCTCCTCCCACATGCGCCGTGAGCTTCAGGTTAACAGACTCTTGGAGAAACGTCAAGCAGCTTCTTTAGCGCTTGTTAAAACAAAGACGATTGACATGAATTTAATTCCAGTTGCATTCGATGTGAACGGACAATTGGTTTAAATTATGAGAGCGTAAAGTGTGCGAAGGGGGTGGGGTGTTGGGTTGGTCAACGATACAATCGTGTGCCGAACTGTGGCTTGTGATCTGTATGGATCACAGATTATCCGTGATCAGCTACAACCTCTACTTTGTAATAATATTATCATATTTCTGTTTATTTGTGATTGCACATTTGAGACTCCAAAATCCACAGTTTCAACTGTTTTTTTTTAAAGGCAAAATCATCTCTTTCGTTTATTATTATTGGTATTCCATTCCATAAAGTTGAGTCCCAGAATGTTTATACGTTTTGTGAGAAAGAGTTTCGTCTAAATAGGACCTCAAGTTCACCTCTTACAACAGCCCGAGTTACTCTGTCGGAGCCTTTGAGGGATTTCTACCCCCTTTAACCCTCTAAAAGTGGGGTCATCTGGACCCCACAAGACAGTGTGCTGAACTATTTTTTATCCTTGATTTTTGAGTTTCACTAATGTCCATGGCAGACATAAAATCCTGTCCACCTTTGTCCACATTTGTCATGGAAGGAATCACACATCAACATGTGGTTGGAGTCATCTGGACCCCAAAGACAGCGGAAGGGTTTTAAGGGTAACCAAACAGGGAAGTTGGAGGCTGACTCCGCCCACAGCCAAAATGTCCTAATCTAGTCAGAGGGGTGGGGCTTGGGAAACAGGATTGTTATCATTACTGGAGATCTGACGTGGGACTTCTGAAACTTGCATGGCTTCCGATCTTAAAATTCAACTGCAATGCCTCAATTCAACCTGTAGGGGGCAGCACACAGACCGTTTTGGACTATATTTTCAAGAATTAAACAAGTTTATTTTAATCTGTCAAAAATTTGGCAATGATAGCCCTTTTAAAGCCCCATTTATGGAGGTCAACAGACAAAAAAAGTTAATTTAGGGTTTGGTGACCCTCTAATGAATTCATTCATGTCATTACAGCAGTCGCTCTAAACTCTTAAAAACACCAAAATATGACACATACCTTTATTTATTTAAAAAACTCTGGATTAAAACTTCTGAATTAATGTAGAATTCTTACTTTTATTTTGATTTTTTAAATATAATGTTAAAATGGAACAATGGAAAAAGAAAAAAATGCCCTACAGACTATCTATTTACTGTTTTTGCTTTAGAAACCACTAAACAAAGGTTTATATTAGGGCTGTGAAAGTTACCGCATTAATGCACGCGATTAATCAAAAAGAATTCATGCGTTAATATTTATTAATACAAATTAATCAAAGAAACATTCCCTCACTTTAACTCGGAGGTTCAGGCTTCCACGGCGTGCGTTAAAACATTTGATCTGGTATTTTATCAGTTTTTAGTACTTTATTTTTGCTATTTTTGTGGTTTAGATCACTTTTTCACAAAAAAATGGTTATTTGATCCATGGTCGGGTGCCATATTGTGCAAATGCATTTTACCTGGTAAAACACTGATTAATCCTGATTGACACAAAGGTGTGATTAATCCAATTATTTGTGTAATCGATTGACAGCAAAAATTAAAAATACATGTTGTAAATGTAGAGTTTTGTGTGGGATTTCATATTGTGATTATTCGTAAGTGGTCGGCAAATACTGAGACTTAAAAAAAAATATGATAGCGATTAATTGCGATTAATTTTTTTCCAGGTTTGCGATTAATTTGTTATTTTTGTAATTGATTCCCAGCCCTAGTTTATATATCAGTTGACATGACTAGACATTTTTAAAATGCACAAATATTGTCTTTATTCTTTATTCAAATTGTATTATCGAGTAACAAATAACAGGCAAACAGGTATTTTAGGTTAAAGGAGTCAAAAGTTGTAAAATCTCATATAAATGGACGGCACACTTTCCTTGAATGACCTCCAGCTTTGCTCTTCAGGCTTTCCTGGAGCGTTACCTGACTCCCGGCCCCACCATGCAGTACCAGCAGCAGACCGGCGGAGGGCGCCAGTGGACTTTGGTGAGCGAGGAGCCGGTGACTTCCGCCCTCCGTCAGGGTCTGGTCTTCTCCCTGCGGCGTCTGGACTTCTCCCTGGTCGTCACGGTGACACCCCTGCCCTTCCTGCGGCTCGGGGAGGAGTTTATCGACCCCAAGAGCCACAAATTCGTCATGAGGCTGCAGTCGGAGACCTCGGTTTGAACTCCTCTCTTCTGCTCCGTCCTGCTGGAATGAGAAAACAATGAAGAAGAGGAGGAGCATGTAGAATTGCCACTGCTATCAAAGAGTGGTCAGTGAAACGAAGAGGCCTTTTCTCCTCCAGTGTCTTCATAGCACACTGTAAAAACCTTTCTTCCTCTTTGCCTCGTCACCCGCCGTAACCACTGAACTCGAGACGTGAAGTCCAGAGGAAGCAGTTGATACACCACTGCCTCCTGGTCCTTTTTCAGACGGGACCGCTTCGTTCGGAAGATACAGAATGTAGCAATATGTTCAGCCAGCCAATGTATGTCCTTTTTATGACTGTTAATAAGAGTGGATGTGCATTCCTAATCATGCAGCAGCGATGCTTTAGTTTGGTGATGCTGCTGGTCACTCTCCTCTCACACGTAGCGTGTTAGCTTTTTGATGATTTTAAAAGGGGTTTATTTAAAAAAAGTGAAAAATCACCAGGTTCAATCACTCAATCAAAGTTTCCATTTAGTCAGACTATTGCTGCGATTTAAAACAACACCCTAATGGGAATTTCTGAAATTTTATTCATGCTTTAAATGATTTTTTATATAAAAATGATCTGCTTTAATGTTTGTGATGCTTTTGTTTAACTTTTTAACACCAGAGATTTAGCTCCAGATTTGATGTTTTTTTACTTATTGTAGCTTTTAGATCGTTAAGGTCATTCCAGCAGGTTCTGAAGCAGAGAAAAGCGGCGCTGCTGGAATGACCTTAACGATTAAAAAGTAGTTATTTAAGTGTCGTCGGCGACGTCTCTGGTGTTAAAGGGTTAAACAGAAAATCTGTTGGCCTCCCATCATAAAATATGAGACAACTTTACCTTACTTTTGATATTCCGAAGACGAAAAACTCCTAATCTTTTTGTTTTTTCGAAATAAAATTTCGTATTTTATTGGTATAATCCAATACTTCACTTAAATACGACAGGATGAACAAAGATGGAAATCATAACCATGAAGTCATTCAACGTAAGGGCTATTTTTGACGTTTGTCAACCCTCCAAGTGAGCATTCTCAGTTTCACTTCTCCGTGCAAATTGACCACTTGGCAAACAGTCTGTAATCCAATAAAAAGTTCTGAATTCATGTTTCGGACTGAGCGGGCAGCTATGCTTTAACTCCAGATGGACGGACTCCTCACTGTTCCGTTCATGTCCCATAAAACCAGACATGTGATTGTACCTCCCGAGAAGCAGCAGCTTTACTCCGCCTTACTCTGCAGACGAGAAAAAGCAAAGGGCTCCTCCGTCTCACATATCTGAGCGCTGGATGACTGGTTCTTGAAAACCCTTTAAATATTTTTCCAGAATGACCCAAATCCTTTTTTTAAATAAAAATGCATGCTTGCAATTCATTTTGGGTGCATTTTTTTATGTTTTTTAAGGTGCCTAAGTTATGATGATGCAATGTTTTTACTGAAAAAGAAAGGAGGCTTGTAAAAAGTATTTGTAGGTTTGTGTTCCCTTTTGTAACTGTAGTTTGTATAGTGTTTTAGACACTTTTTCATCATTAAAACCTTCTTTTCCTTATCAGATGTCTTTTGTGCTTTTTCCTTTAATCAAATTCTTTTTTTTTTATTAAAGGATTTGATTCTACTTCAGGAGTTCTTCTGAAGGCCACTGAGTGTCAGTGGAATTTTCACGGGAGAATTCTTTAAAAGCCTTTAGGCCAGGGGTCTCGAAATCAATCGCACAAGGGGTCAAAATCCAAAACACACCTGAACATTTATTGAACACTCTAAAACTACATTTTTTAAACTTAAAAAACGCAATTTTTAGCATGATTATGAACTAGATATATAACATTAGCTGTGATAATGCTAGTGGGAATGCTGGCCACTAAACATGCTAGTACTGAAAGCTGAAGATGCTGAAATTAACAAAACTTTAGCATGTAGCTAAAATATTAGCTAAACTCCAAATTAGCCTATGAAATCTTAGTAAAAACCAAAACAGTCCCAAAAGTTAGCAGAATCCCCATTTTTAAACATTTAAAACTGTAACCTTTTAACATAATTATGAATAATAAAGTATTTTTAAGTAATATTATTCCAGAATAAATCAACTTAAACCTTAAATAACTTTCAACAATTTACTCTCCATAAAAATATATTTTGTTAAAATTATACAAGTCAGAAATGAGATCACATCTGGCTATTAATAACAATAAAATAAAATGATCTGGAGGGCCGGATCCGGTCGCCCTGGGCCTTGACTTTGACACGTGCTTTAGGGGAACTGCTCTGAAGGGAGGGTGTTGGTGAAGAAAGAGTTGTTTTGCAGCTTCAAAACGGACAGAGAGCCTCTCACTTCCTGTTTGCAGTTGCTCAGTCTTTCTCAGAGGGTGACATCCTGCTGAGAGCCGTCGAGGAAGCAGCAAAGCAGAGAACACCTAGCCTGCAGGTGAGTCCCGTCCCCGACGGTCGGCGTCTTCAGCCGAAACGGTTTCCTGGTTTTGTGGATCATCAAAAGTTGGGATGTGTTTTCACTAGAAAGGAGGTTGCGTTCCGTGTGAAACCATGTCGGGGATGATCGGGTGCTACGTGCTGGATGGATTTCTCATCCTCTACGGGATCATCCTCACTGTCCTGTACTTCAGACTGAAGGTAAGACACGCCACCTCTGCAATCTCACACACAAACACTCCTGCAGTTTGGAATTCACTTTTATCCTGACATTAAGCTCTTCTGCAGAATGATATTAATGCTGGAAACCACATTTATATGTTGAGTCAGTTTGCTTAATTAAGCACTAAAGTTAGTCAAAATTTCTTAACGTGTTTGTTTTTTTTATTGACAGATAACTTCGGACAAAAAATCCCCCACCCGGCATCTTGAGGTAAATTAAAGCGTCTGTCTTCTTTTGGGAGAAATTCTTGTCGATAAAATCTTAGCTTTGAAAGTCGCTGCTTGTAGAATTGCACCATCAACTTTTTTAGAGCCAACTTCCTCCGACCATTTCCTGTAAACAGCAGCTGACCACCAACGCGCTTCATCTATCTAGAACATTTCACTTTCCACCTGAGTTTCTAAAAGTCTGAACTCAGGGATATTACTGATGTGGCTTTAAAAAAACAAAAAAAAGGACAGTTAGGCAGTAAGTTGTGGTCTGATGCATGCGTTGTGAAATGATTGCTGCTGAAAAGCGTTTTTGTGTGTGTTTCCATCCCACAGAAGCAGCCCGCTGAGGGAGGCATCTATGCGGTGAGACTTCTCATTCTAATGCTTAAAAAGACATTAAAGGGGGCACATGAGGGGAAAGTGACAGCTTGCCGCACAGTGGATGGTAAAGGACCCTTTTCCTCTGTTTTCTTTGTAAATTCATCTTCTGAAGCTGGCTGCCACAGAATCACACCTACGCTCAGAGCAGGAAATGTTCACACTTACGTGTGTTTTTTGAGATTTTGCGTCAAAGGCTGCTGTTTGTGTCCTGCAGGGTCTGACCTCCCCCAGCGCTGACACGTACGACACCGTCAGGACCAATAAAAAGTTAATGGTGGCATGAGCGCAGGAAGATGCTGAGCAAGAAAACGAGCTTCACCCACTGCACTGTGAATGTGTGCGGAATCTCTTTACTGTCCCTCTTTGTAAAGTTAATCTCTTTGTCATTTGTGCAATAACCATTAAATTAATTTAGCAGCTTACTAATCGAGACTTTGTCAGTTTGTTCCTGTCCTCCACTCGGCTCACAGCTGCTTTCATCGCTTTCCATGAAAGCAGAAGTGTGTTTCCTGTTTCCATGAGCTTTATTTATAACCTCCACCTCAACAATTCTGCTACATAAGGTTGATGATGAAAGAAAGCAGCTCTCAAAGCATTCATCAGGTCTTCATCGTCAGCATGCTGGAGGACTTTTAGAAGGTCTTCAGTGAGGAAGTCTCAGAGTCAAGAGGAAACTACATTTTTGAAGATTGCAACACATTTTAGGATGACTAAAGTGAAAAACATTTTTTGAAATTCAGTAACTAGTAAAATGAAAACAGACTAATCCTCAAATATTGACTCGCAGTTCCAGCGAATACATTTCTGTCAGTCATTTTTAGCCTGGGAGGGGTGTGTCCAACACATGGGGTTTGTGTGACGTCGAGCTGCAAAGCAGACCTTCCTGTGCAACAAAAAAGCGTTTCCTGTCTGGTTCAAGATCTCTCTTACAGATCACTTAGAAATATTGAAGTTTGAGGTTTTGTGAGTGTTTGCATTTAGGTCCTCTGGTGACCTCGTGTGCAGACGTTCTAGTTTCTTATCTGTCGTTCAAGACGACTGACCGCTGTCTGTTACAAGACACCACGCAGGAGGAACTATCAGAAAGTTTTTAATTTTAAAGTTCTTTTTTTTAAAACTGTGATTCAGCCAGCAAGAACAGATGGGCAACATATGGTTTAGCAGTGGGTAGAAAATGTGGGTCCCAAATGGGTTTGTCCACAGGTTCTGTGGTGGCTCCACCTGTGTTTGCCACATTGGCTTAAGTGGGAACTCAGTGGGTTAGCTCGCTATGCTAGCCAGTCGCCCGGTGGACAACGGTGCTCGCAAGATTAATACAGTAGAGCTCATTGCAGCGGAACTCACTACAGCAGAGCTAGCTAGCTCGATACAGTGGATCTCGCTAGCTCGATACAGCAGAGTTTGCTACAGCGGAGCTGGCTGGCTAGTTAAAGTGGAGCTAGCTAGCTTGCTACAGCCAAGCTCGCTAGCTCAATACAGCGGAGCTCACTACGGTGGAGCTTGCTAGCTCGATCAGAGTTTGCCACAGCAGAGCTGGCTGGCTAGCTTGCTACAGCAGAGCTCGCTAGCTTAATACAGCGGAGCTCGCTAGCACGCATCCATTGGGAGGCTGACTAGAGTAGCGAGCTAACCCACTGAGTGTCCACCACAGAACCTACAGACAAACCCATTCGGGGTCCACATTTTCTGCCCACTTTTAAACCATATGGGACCCCCTGGCCTTGCTGGCTGGGTACAGACTGGAAACCAGTCCAGGTGAACCCCGCCTTCACCCACCTGGAGCTGGGATAGGCTCCAGCAACCCCGATTTTTTTTTTAATTCACCAAATTTGACGTAAAAATCTTTTTTTTTTTTTTTTTTTAGCAAAAGGTTCCCTACAGACACTAAAAAGAAATACTAATTTTACTTTTGAGACTATTTTAAATGGTGTTATTTATAATGCCATGTGATTCGTTTTGTATTGTCGAGCAGAGAAATAAAAGAGAAAAACAATGTAACCCAATTTTTTTCTAATATTGTTGTCTGTATCAAACTCTCAGTCAGATGTTTAAATAATAAAAATGGTGAAGTTGAATTTTCTTTTATCTGTTGTCCTAATTATATAAATATAGCAAATAAAAAGAATCAATAAGGATGATCAAACAACTCAAAATCTGCATATTGTCTGTTTATGTGTCAAATATTTTTTAATTTAATGTAAGCTAATAAAAAATATGTTTGTACAAATGTGTGCATTTATTCAAATATATTCAAAATTTCCTATACAAATAGTCACAAATAAGTAAAATATTCCTCCTGCTTACAAACTGTTTACAAGTTCTAAATGACGGATTTCAGTAAAAAGTAGTAATGTGAATTAATTTTCAAAACATTTAAGACAAGCTGAACTTTTCCTATGAAAAAGTTTAACTTTTATTATCATTTGACAGTTTTATTGCTGCTTCAAAAGCTAGAACAAATGAGCTGAATAAAATGTTTCCTCCTCAGAGACTCCCCCACCAGTGTATCGGTCCGCCTGCAGACTTCGGTATAACTGCAACGCAGGAATCAAAAGAACTGATCTGGAATCATAAAACCCCACCCAGCGATGGGCTGAGGGCCTCAGGAGAACACAGGTGGTGTTTCTGCTGAGCAAGGGAACAAAAGCTGCTGAGATCCGTCCTCCAAGTCTTCAGAAATGCTCTAAAAGTAACTTTTGTTGTTTGTAGCTGACAGCGTCAACAGGAAAAATCACTGACATAATGCAATCTCAGATAACATTGAAGCTATTTTTGGAAACAGGACAACAAAGCCCCTCATTCAACTGGTGTTGCTTTCAATGACTCCAGGAAAAGTCTAGATTTTATGCTAAGTAATCATGATAGACATGATGTCACGATGGCAGCTGAAAGACTTTTTCCTTTCTCAAACGTGAACTATTTAGTTGTCAAGGCTGTTTTCTAAGTTTGTGGTTTATTTCAGGCAATAAAAAACAAAAGTGAATGTCCTATAATTATAAAGCACCTTTTCTACATTACTTTAAGGTCCAAAGGGCTTCAGTCACAGTTACATTCACACATTAGCAACTGTGTTTTCCCCAAGGACACTGACACATAAACATAAAAATAAAAGATACATAGATATATTGAACCTAGTTAAGACATTAAAGACCCTCTCGGATGAAAACGATGTTTTGTGGAGTGGACCCTGTTGCTGTCTGCTGCTGGTATAAAATATCCCTGATGTTTTGTTTCCTCACAGCAAAGTCAAGCCTTCTGTCTCTTTATAGTTCTTTTTGTGTGTTCATGTGTGTCTATGCATTGAGTGTGGGCTCATGGGTGAATGTGTGAATTGAGGGGAGGGGGGTTGGTGTTTGGATTTTATTGTCTGTTTTTGCTGTGATGCTTGAAAAGCGGTTTTTATAAATAAAACTTGATACGATTTGCTGTTTTTAACACATTCTTGTGGCATTTTTCTAACAATGGAGAACATAAATTAAGAAAATTTGTCCTAAAATCTAGACTATTCCAGCAGATTCTGAAGGAGAAAAGCGGCACAAGTTACAGTATGTTAAAGATTTTGTGTTTAAGTGTCACTGATGACGCCTCAGGTGTTAAAGGGTTAAACTCTAAATCATATTTTTTATCATTCAGAAAACATTACAACATATTTATCCTGCTTCTCTCACGATTTAGTTTGAATAATGAAGAAAAGAGGGGAAAATCCAGAAAGAACGAATCAGGAAAGTTTCAAATAAGCCAAAATGAATCATCTATACACCAGATTGATTAAAAAATCTGAACAAATTTAGAAAAGTTGCTATTTTAAATCAAATTTTAAAGATTTATCACACAAAAGAGTGGTTTAGAGAGATTTCAATGTGTGTATCCATAAAAAAGGTTAATTAAAAAAAGTCAAAATTAATACTTTTTTTTACTTTATTAACAAACAAAATACAACAACAAAGTGAATGTTTTAGGGGAATCACAAATTGAAGAAAACACACAAACAAACATAAACATATATAATCCATGAAAAAAAGAAACATCAATCCATCGACCTTTGGGGTTCAATCCACTTTAAAATGTTCAAAAATGAGTTTGAATTGCCTTTTTGTTCTGAAGTTGTTTGATGATGCTGTAGTAATGATTGATTTCATTCTAAAATGTTGGAATCTATGAATAATTTCTTTATCTAAAAATTAAACAGTTTATTTAGTTATATTTCCAATATGATTTTGAACTTCCATCCAAAACACATTTGTTAAATGATTGTAGATTAAGGAAGCAGGGTGAATTTAGTCATCTGGAGCCGCCCCCATTGGGCGTGTCCTCTTGATTAGTGGGCGTGGCCAGCCCCCAGGTGTCTGCTCAAACGGTGAGTTGAGTGCAGCAGGCTGTCGGTGTCTGCGTTTGAACAGAGACGCTCAGTCATTAGAGCTCTTATCGTTCTTGTTATTTCGTTTTTCTCATCGTTCGATCCGGAATCATGAAGCTAACGCGGCCTGAGCCTCTCCAGCTCCTGCAGTGAGGGATGAGTGTTTCTGCAGCAGCGAGACTGAGTTCAAGCACCTGTTGAACAGGTGACCGGGGCGCGTGCACGTGCGGGCTCCACGTCGGTCATGAACGTTTGAATCCGCATTTGAAGCGTCATTTTGGGACTGTAGATGGAGTCGATCCGGACACCAGCGGGGATTCTGGCGCTGCTTTTTCTGACAGGTAAGTTTGCTGTTTCTGAAGAACACCTGGTTCAACCTAAAACATCTGAAAATGTGGTGTAAAAAGAGTATTCCTAAACTTAGACAAATGTTTTTCTCATAAAGAAAACTCTTACTGTTAAAACCCAGAGAGATTCCAATGATAAAAAGTGAGGCTATCAATGTTCTACTCCTTAACTTTGGATGTGAGTCCATGTTTTCCAGGTTTCTCTGATATCCTTGAGCTTCCAAACTCTGTTTACTTGTATGGTGTCCTCTCACAGATGGGGATGTATTATTTGAAGGCTTTAACTCGTTTTTAGAGATGTTTTCCTTCTTTTTAGGCTCATTTTTCCAGGTGCTTCTTCACTGTCAGTTAGTCTGAAATGATATTTTCACCCTGAAGCATAAAAGTATTGATGACCTTAAGCTCGGCCTCCACACTGAGGATTTCTCGAGTGCATTACTGTCATTTCCATAACCCTCCCGCTCTCCTTGGCTTGTTCACATTAAAAGTGGAGTCATCTGGACCCCACAAGACGCTGAACTATTTTTTGTTTTTATCCTTGATTTTTGAGTTTCACTAATGTCCATGGCAGACATAAAATCCTGTCCACCTTTGTCCACATTTGTCATGGAAGGAATCACACATCAATATGTGGTTGGAGTCATCTGGACCCCAAAGAGAGCGGAAGGGATCTATTGTGTTGTGTTCCTGTTTGGTCCAGACTTTAATGTGCCTTAACTATAGGGAGAACAAATGAGCACTAACCTGTCTTAATTATGGTTCAAGCTGAAGGTTCAGCTGCTTCCTCCTGCGTTGCCAGTATCTGTGTGAAGGTTTGAGGCAGAGATAGATTTTTTTTGTCATCGTCACCGGTACGATGAAATTAAACCTGCTTCCTGGTCACTGCAACACTCGTATCTTAAAACAGGGGTGTCAAACTCAATCACACAAGAGGCCAAAAATCCAAAAACGCACCTTTGGTCGCAGGCCGAACAGGATAAACTTTTAGTGAACACTAAAACTATATTTTAAAAACATTAAAACCTTAACTTCTTATCATAATTTTGCACTAGATAGTTTAAGTTTATTAATTGTTTCAAGGATGGTCAGTTACAGCATATTTCATATATATATAGGATTACCTGTGAAAATGCTAGTGTGAATGCTGTAAGCTGATTTTGGCTGCTGAAGATGATTGTGCTGCTATGAAGATGCTGAAATTCATAGTTGAAAATGCTCAAGCTAATAACTGAAAACGCTAGCTGAAAATGCTGAACCTAATAGTTTAAAATGCTGGAGCTAATAGCTGAAAACGCTGGAGACACTGAAGCTGATGGTTGAAAATCCTGATAGCTGAAAACGCTGATAGTTTAAAATGGTGAAGCTGATAGCAAGCAAGACTATTACCTAAATGCCAAATTAGCCCCCAAAAAACAAACTTAGGTTAGCTAAAACAGCTAGCATGTAGCTGAAATATTAGCAAAACTCCAAAACAGCCTAAAAAATCTTAGAAAATGCCAAAATAGTCCAGGAAGGTAGCTTAATGCAAATTTTTAAACCTTTAGACCTGTAACTTTAACACAGTTATGAATAAAATATAAAATAATATTATTCCAGAATTGATTAACCTAAACCTTAAATAACTTCCAATATTTTGCTTTTCATCAAAATTATACAAGTTAGAAATGAGCCCAAGATAACATCTGGACATTAATAACAATAAAATAAAATGATCTGGAGGGCCGGATCCGGCCCCCGGGCCTTGACTTTGACACACGTGCCTTAAAACAACCTATGGTAAAAACTTGATACTAAAAATACGATGACCTGTTATGAGTTGAAGTTTTTACTCATCTGGATTCTGTATTGTTGCCACAAAATCACTTTGATCACTTTGTTATAATGTGCTCATGTAAGTCTTTTATTTTAAACAGTTTTAAGTCCATTCATCTTTTTATCTATTGTAAAGGCGTTCCCAGTAGTCTTTTAATTATGATTATGCTGTGTGTGGTTTTCTTTTAGGACATAGTTTCTGAAGAGCAGCAGGAGTTCATAAGAAATTGGCTTCTCAGACTGTTGCAGAGAAAGTCCACCCCCTCTTCCTGTTACCCATCTGTTTATGTGCTCTCCCTAGCTCACAGCTGGGGTGTAAGAAAATATCAATTCAGTGAAATATCGGAATACGTTACTTGTATCAATTTAAAATACTGCCAACCCAATACTTCATTAAAACAAACTTTTGTTTTCCACTTTAATATTTCCTAATTTCCCAAAAAAAAAACGCCATGAATTTGCTTTGGTAAAAGGAGCTGGTTTATGAGATACAGCTGCAGTGCCACTAACATGTAGTTTAGTTTTACTTTTGAAAAAAAAAAAAGTATTAATATAAAAAAAAATAGTGAAGTGTTGTCTGGTACTGTCTCAGGATTTATTGTGATATGTATTGTGACGTGTCTCATGGTACGTATTGTATCGCCAGACTCTTGCAATACACACCCCAACTTACAGCCCCTCACACCCCCAACCTAACACTAGCAGTGCAGCAAAAGGGTGAGCAACATCTTAGCTAGTTTAGATCCAGATTCCAGGAAAACAAAGACGTTCATGGATCTATTTGTCTGCATCAGAATGGAGCAGAACAGGGAGGTTGCAACCCGACTTGGTTTGTGTTTTCTACATCGCAATTCACTTTATTTTCAAACAGAACTTTGCTGATTTAAATTTAAAAAATACAAAAAAAATTTAATTTTATGTCTTCCATCAGAAAAATGCCTCACAAACATGTTCAAAACACCATTTTCAACAGGGGCTCTAACCACCAGACTGAAATGAGATACGGCTTAAGTCGTGTAAACGTGCGAACATTTGTTCAGCTTTTTCTAATCTTTTAGCCCCATTTATTTGAGTTTCATTGTTTCCCAGCCTGCATCGTGTGTAAGGAAGGGGTTTACCCTCCAGGCCTGCACAGAGCTCTAACTTCACCCGTTTAGGATCAGCTGAAACCCCTCTGTGTGCCAGAGTCCCACCCGGAAGCCTGAAATTGCACAACGGCACATTCAAATCAGACACTTTCATCGCACGTCTGAGTGTCCAAATACTTTGCTTCAGTGGCTCGGCGATCTCTGCAGGTGTGGAAAACGTGAGCAGCTCAGGAGAATGTGGTTCTGGCACATTCTTCCTGTGGAGATAAGTTACAAGACGTTGGTCAGCGCGGCTCTTGTGCCTCAAATGCCTCTCCATCTGGTCTGCTTGCACGTTTTATGGCGATGAGTCGCTGGAACAGCTGAAACTCTGCGCCGCTTCACTGAAAAGGGCAAATGCACTTATCAGGCCTTTATTTTCACTGTCAAACACAGGCGTGATAAAACGACTCCCGTCCTCTGGGAGCAGGAAAAGCTCGTCTGGCTGCATTGTGACTGAATGTTTGCCTTAAGTCTGTTTAGAACTGTTGGTTTCTTCTCACACACCCTCGGCTGGAGTCCTCCTGACAGACTTCTTCTAAAATCTGTTTTTGCACACCACCTAAACTAGGCCGCCCACGCTGTAGTGCTTTTTCCCAGACATACTTTTCCTCGTCGGCCTTGCTCCCTGAATGTGACGGGTTTGCGTGGGCCCATGACCCATATTGGGATCTCTGTAATCATTAATTCAACTTGTGAATCAGTAACCACTCAAATCAGAAAAAAACAGATTTATCCCAGAAATCAAAGGTCAGACGTTTCCTGTTTGTGTTGTAGATGCTCCTCTCTCACGGCTGCGTGTCACCACCTTCACAAAGTCTGTCATTAATCAGCACCTTGATGGGTTTGTCAGCAGCTCTGATGGGAACATTTTACGGCACAGATCCAGTCATTGTAATGTTACACAAATCCTGAGAAAAATCCTGACAATTTAACAGGACAGAAACAGAATGAGGGTCCTAAACTTTAAAGACCAATTTTTTGGCATTTTTTTCTTAATGGACATGTATAAAATAAGTGAGGATTAAATCTGACTTTGAGCATGTCTTGGATCAGTAATAAAACCATTTTGAAAAAGGTTGTGACTCAGCAACTGTGATTGGTGGACCACAGTGCTTTGCTCCATTCTGACGATTCACCTGCAGACAAATAAATCTTCATTTTCTGTACGGCTGGATAGCTCCAGTATTGAGTTTTTTGCACCGCTAATGTTAGTTTGAATCGAGGGGCTGTAAGCTAGCAGGAGAGAGTGTAAACAAAGGGATGCTGGGATATCAACGGAGGATTACTTCCACTCCACAATTCAGATTAATTTCTGATGAACTCCTGTAGCAGAAAATGTGTCTTAAAACAAGACAAGCTTTTTGATTTTTGCTAAAAACTGCATAATCATGACTTTAAAATAGATAAAATACAGCTGTAGTGTGACTTTAAAGAGATGTTGAACTTCCTCATGTAACAATGTTCAGGCGTTGTGTTCACAGTACAGTGTTTGTGTGTGTTGGTTTACCTGGAATTTGAATTGCAAACTAAAACGGTCTAAAATTAGGAAAGTGTGTGAATGCACCATGGAATTTAATCAGTGAATTTGAGACAAACATGTCCTGTTCCTACAAGTCAGTGAGTTTTTTTTTTTTTTTTTCTCAAGGTGGATTTTTAAACCTAATGAGATCATATGTCTTATATGTTTTAGTAAATATTGTGTGCCAGTTTAGGCAATTTTCCAGTTGTATTCAAGTCAAAATGTTTACATTAAGAGCCCAAAATGTCTGGAGCTTCCTCATCTGAAAGGTCACTTACTCATAATAGACCATTTCTACTCGCTAGCTTAACTCTGGATCTCCGCTCAGCCCTCGCTCTAACTTGGGTATCTGAGCCATAGAGGTTAATGTCACTAGAGATGACATGCAGGCTTTGTACTATCGTCCAATATATGTATAGAGCGACGGCATATTGGAATGGTATAAAAACAATGAGACATGGTTTAGCAGAACCAGTAAAATGACCATAAAATGCTTAAAGTAGTTCACTTTCATCTTATCCCTTTCGGGGTCACCACAGCGTAACAGCCCCCCCTTGTTTCCCATCAGTGATTTGGCAGAGTTTTTACGCCGGATGCCCTTCCTGACACAACCCTGTACTTGAGGGGCACAGGGACCCAGTTAGGCAGCAGCGTCAAGGGTCTTGCCTAAGGACCCAATCTGGGTGGGGATCAGTGGACAACCCTGGGAATCGAACCCAGGGCTCCTGCATGCCAGGTCATGGTAATGTTTTTGTACAAAGTCCAACAAATAAATGACATTTCAAACTTTAAAAAAAATAAATAGGTTATTATATAGGAAACTCAAAGTATAACCTGATGCAAGGTTGTGATTTTATTCTGGCAGTCAATCAGTCCAGTTCTCATATTCAGTCAATGGTTTAGCCTAAAGAACTTTGCTATTTCAGCCCTGGAGCTTCTAAAAAAACCTGTTTGCATTAATGTAGGACCATGATGACATAATTGTGCATTTTGTGGTACAAGCACCACATTTGGCATAGATGTACCCCTCTTTCAGAAAAGCACGTTAGCCACAAGAAAATCCAAGATTTGAAAATGTGTATATAATGCATGTAATGGTATTCTGACTGCACTTTGTGCATGAACAACCCCTGCTCTTGAGACAGGTGGAAATGGACATTCTATATTTTTGTAACAACTTAGTGTATGGCCACCATTTTACACCATTTTTGTTTTTTTCTTGTGGCTAACTTTCTGAAAGAGGGGATCCTGAGATGCATCCATGACAAATTTGCTGCTTGTACCACAAAATGCACAATTTGTCTGAAATATCAAACTAACCGGCTCTGCTGATGGTTAAAAATGTTTTTAGCAGCTACCTAGAGGTCATCTGTGTTGATAGTGTTGCAGAGATGCAAGTCACATTCATGTTGTGTGTTCGAGAACGAAGGTTCTTGAGTGCGTATTTAACGTATGGTGTTCACACTGTGCCGTTGCTGCCTGATACTAGTGCGTGTACCTGCAGTCGGAAGAGGCTTGGTGCAAATCTCATGAGTTTCCTTCACATCTCTATTCCGAGGTATGAAAGACTCGGTGTCATTGAGTTCTGACTGGGCACAAAACACAATTATTCGTTTCTCCTTCATGACCAATTTTCAAACAGTTGGCACTCCTGTGAATTTAAAGGAACGTCATGCATACGTCACTACCAAATCTGAGGCCCTGATTGGTCAAAGTTCAGCTGGTTTAGCCTTCAGCACGTGATCAATGGTGTTCAAAAGTGAGGAAACTGACTTCAAAAACTTGCTTACTAGATGCGTGAACATGAAAGTTTTGAACATGGCAGCCTGAAATGCACATTCTACATGTTTACAATAGACTCCATTGAAAGTGGTCGCTTGACCGCATGTTGCTAAGGCCAGTGTAAAGGTCGCGTCAGTGTTACGGTGCTAACATGTCAGTCATGTCAGATTTTCTTGTTCCTCTTTGTCACAATTAATCTTCATAGCTTTTCAAACCATCTTTCTCTCACACGGACTCACGAGGATCAGAATTCTTTATTTTTCAAAATCTTCTTGCTGACTGTCACTGTGACTCATGTTGGAAAATATGTGATCATTTTAAAAACATTTAGTAAAACTTTTGCATGGAATGCTGGTTTGATCAATTTAAAACACAAACTTTGGTTTTGTAAATTTTGGTCACACATTACCAACCTTGAAGCTCTGAATTAACTGTTGAAGCTGTAGTCCATCAAAGATGCCTCACTTTGGTTTAGGGCTTCCACAATTAGTCGACTATTAGTAGATATACTATACTATTATTACTATACTATTATTAGTACTGTTAGTAGACTATTTAAATAGTCGTTGACTATTTTAATAGTCGATTAGTTGTGTTTCTTTGTTATATGGAGTTGGAGTGTAAAAAGTTATAACGGCATTCTGCTAGTTTTTTGGACTATTTTGGCATTTAAGGTTTTTTTAGGCTGTTTTGGAGTTTAGCAAATATTTCAGCTGCATGCTAGCTATTTTGGCTAATTTAGGCTTTTTTTAGGCTAATTTGGCATTTTAATAATATCTTATCTGGCTATCAGCTTCAGCATTTTCAGCAATTGGCTTCAGTGATTTCAGCTATCAGAAGTATTATCTTCAGTGGCACAATTCAGCTTGCAACATTCACTCTAGCGTTGTCACAGGTAATGCTATATATCTAGGTTTTAGTTAGTTTGAAGCTAAAGATGGTTAAGATGTGTGATTTACATCCAGTTTGCTCATGACCCGATTAGTCGACTAATCAGAAAAAATAATCAGAGATTAGTCGACTATTAAAATAATCGCTTTGGTTCTGATGTCCACAATTAGTTTAAGTTAGAATAAAATGTGTGCCCTGTTAAAACATATTAATGATTTTTACTTTCATTTCCCTAATTATTAATCACAAGCTGTTGTCACAACAATCTTTAGGCTCAGTTTGATCCTAAAAATAGAATCTGCTCTATCTGGAAAACATGTAGGCGTAGTTCTAGTAGGCGTAGTTCTAGCCTATAGAAATATCAGTCAGAAAAAAATAAAAGCATCTTTGTGTGTAAAACAGATCTGACGAGTGTAACAAAGGCGATGAGTGTGTTCACTTATCGATAGGGAAATGTGGATTAATACAAAAGCTCTTTTCTTTGTGGCGGTAAAAGGCTGCATAGCAAACACAGGTAAACGGCACGTGTGCTTTTCAGAAAGACTTCCCTCATCAGGTTTCTGTTTATTTTCTGATGTGATGAATAATTTTATCTGACCATCCCTCTTTTTAGCCTCTTCTTGGCCTCTTTGAATGCTTTCTCTGTTGTTGTAAAAGAAGGAAAGCAGGTGAAGCAAACTGACAACACTTGTGTTTGTCAGCCAATAAACTTGTTGTTTTCAAGTTAAGCAGATCAGAATAATTTAGAGAAGTTTTATATGCAATCAAATTGAAAATTGAATGTGTTTCTGTGTAAATTGCTGACCCTGATTCCCTTTTCTCCGCAGCGTCATGCGTTCAGGGGGACTTTGTGGAGCCTCTTGAATCCGTCACCTTCTTGCGCTCCTTGACAGAATCTCAGACCCGACTTCCATGCCGTTATAAAGAGGCAGAGGGGGAGAAAGTGGTGCAGGTTACCTGGCAGAAGGAGCTCCCAGGTGGCAGCAAGGAGCAGGTCATTACAGCCCACTTCACTGATGGCCACACAGGTAAATGTAAACACTTTTGCAGAATATTTGAGGCAAATCAAGTCGAGAACCTTTCTTGTGCTTGGACATGCATGTTTGCAGCATTTTCTTATGTTCTTGTGTAAAAATACTAAGTTTTGATTGAATTGGTGAACATTGCATCACAGATGTGGACACAATTTAACTTTGTCTTCAAATCACTGAAGGAAACATCAGTGTTAAACCTCTAGATTTGTTTAAAATGCTTCTTTTTGTTGGTAAAATCTGGAAAATAAAGTTTTATTAAAAACCTACAGTTAATTCATTTGCTGATGTTGCTCCTTTAGCTCGATCTGGCAGCAAAAAGTTTTTATGGCTTCATTAAGTATGAACTTTTGTCACGTTTTAACTGTTAATAATTTGGACTTTTTTCTTTTGCTTCTTGTTTTGTTTTTAACATTACCCCAGGCTGTAATTATGTTTCTCTTTAGACATTCAAACACAGTTCAGGAAAAAGGAGCAGAGAGTTCTCTGCCTTCTAACAACAATTCAAGTTTCATCAAAGGGTTGAAGGAAACGTTGCAAAACCCAAACAGTTGTATTTCTATTAAGATGGTCTTTGCTTTCCTTGCATTAATTTAGATTTACAACAAAAGACTCAATTTATACTTGGATTCATTTAAGACACTACACACCAAACAGATTTTACAGAATTTTGTTAGTCAAAAGTTCAGGAAATCTTCAATTAAACTCATTGTAAATTAATAACATCACTAAATAACAGTGGGTACATGAAAGGAGATGATTAAATTATTGGTTTGATGGTTTGAAAGCTGGGTTCCACTGTTATTTAATGGTTTAAACATCAGGGTATGTGAGTGAGATCTCAGCAGGAAAGGAGGTTGTTTTGCTCCTGTATTATTTGTCTGGAGGGTGTGTGTGTGACGTCTCTGTACTCCGGTTTATTTTCACAAAGTCATTTATTTTCTTTTCTCACTTTAAGCTTTTCACCAAAGGGGAATAATCTGTCTTGATAATGCCTGTTTGGGCTTTAGAAACTGCAGGTAATGAGCCTAAAGCTGTTTTTGTTTTGTCAGAATTTGGGCGTTACTCCGGCCGGGTGAAGTTTGAGAGCACCAACCCCACCGCCGACTCGACTCTGTTGATCCCCATCACCGAGGACTCGGATGAGGGCAGCTACATCTGCCACATCTCCACCTTTCCCAATGGAAACTTTGAGCGGCGCATCGCGCTCACAGTCTGGAGTAAGTAGCTTCTGGTTTACGGCTCTGCAATCCTCACAGGAAGAGCTGCCAATGCAGGAAGATCAGCAGTTTTCTAATGTGGTTTAAAGTATTTTTTTTTTGAAATAATCAGACTAAAAAACACAACAAAAACATTTTAAATGACCATAAGTACATTGGTCTAAATTATCTTGGCACAAACACTTTGACAGTGTTGCTGTTTGGCATCACCTTCAATCTGATTAGTTTGATATACGTCTAGTGATACGTTGGTGAGGTCAGAGGGTTTAAACAACACAAAACAAACATCAACCATTCTCACACTTCATTAAAACCATCTTTTAAATCACTTGTACTGTAATGCTGCATGCAGGTCTCATTTAGAGCAGAATCTGCAATGAAGGAATCCTTTCAAACATAGAGTTAAAGTGACTCATTGGTCCACTTCCCTGCTGTGTTGTTTGTTTCTCAACCGTTCTCCAGAACAGACCTGACGTACAGCCGTGGTCTTAAGACTTTCTCTGAAAGAGGCACCAGGTTAAGAACAGCCTGAGGGGCTTTCTGTTCAACTTAAACCCTCCACAAAAATGTTTTTGCCTTGTTTTCTTTCGTTTGTAATGTTTTTGAGGTTAAGTCTTTACCTGCTACTGTCAGGTATTCTGTCCTGCAGCAGTTCTGGACTGAAAGACTGGGTTGTTTTTACATTTCATTCTTTCTTACTGCTCCTTGAGAGAAAATTTGACCTGCTACATCCTCAAACTCACCAAAATTTGCACACAATATGGTACTAGATATATTTTTTAGCTTGTACTATCTGAGCAAACGGCTGTTGTAAATTGAATCAAATTACAAAAGGAGTTATGAATCTCCTGACACACAAGGTGTATATTTGTATAAACCCCTCTTGTAATTTAGGCTAAACTTTACGAGGGAACATGCATACATGTAGCATCTGTGGGCGGCGACCGCTGGCGACATGATGCTGCTTGTGGCTTTGATTGGATTTTTTACTTTTTATTTTTTTTAAAGGCAACGCAAATGAAAATACTTTAAAGAGCACCAGATCAAACAAATTATAACTCTACCTTAAATAAATGGAAAACATAAAATCAAAACTGGCATTAACTGTTATTAGAATGATGTAATCAACTTCAGGTCATTCAGTTGATCCTCTTTTTAATTCTAGTCAAACTTAATCCTTAAATGAGTCTCACTGATGTGAAGAGAAAAACCTGTCTGAAAGTTTTCAGGTGCATCAGCACAAAACCGTGATGGGAACTTGACAGTGAAATAGCGATGTATGGCTGGTGGTTCAAGTCCAAGGACCATCAGGATCAATCACAGGAGCGACAGATCCTCAGTAGTTTGTTTTTTTTTCCCACCCTTGAGCCTGACCTTCAACCCCACAGTGATTATCTATGTGTTTCATGAGAACAGGGTGTCTCAGTTAAGAGGACATCCTCTCCACCTGAACTGCTGTTCAGGTACAGACTGAATGCAGACAACTGACTGTTTGACCAAAGAGCAGGAGGAAACGAGAGCGCCACGACTTCATTCAGAAATAAAAACCCTGAAACGGGATCACTGATGAAAAAGCTCGGGAACCATCTCACTGGTTATCATAGTTTAATTAGGAGGTAAAGGTGCTTTATTAACATGATCTCAGAGGCTTTTCTTCCAGCTGCAGGCAGCTGCTGTAAATGCAAAATACTTTCATTCAGTTTGATCCGCTCGAGTGTCCAAACAGGTTGAACCAAATCTCCGTGTTCACATTTCTTAGCATTTTTTTCTGATTTAAACTTTCGTCAGGACGGTTCTTGTGTGAAAACTTGAACATTCTTCCGTACACTTGAACTGCTTTCACTATGAAGTTTTTTTAGAATCAAGTCAGTTTCAGCTTTCTGTTTATGGTGTGGTAATGTCAAATTCATTAAAGCAATCAAGGAAATGTAGGTTTTATTAAAGGAGCTGTACACTGTAGTGTCCTCTACAAAGCTGAGTGTGAATCCAGATTGGATGAGAAGTTGATATCAGACTCTATCACTTGTTTGTTTCATTTTGTTGTCAGTCAGCGCGCTTTCTCTCATGTACTTGTCCGAGCACGCCTTCATGTAGGTGAGGCAGAAAAAAACACCTGAGTAACTGACAGCAGGATCATTCAGAGCAGGAGGTTTTCTCAAACATTCAGCTATAAAATATTGATTTCAACACTTTTTTCTTTAAACCCAGGGTTAACGAGCATCGATTACGCTATTTTGTCGTAAAAAGTATTTTTTTCTGAAGGCAGCAGGATTGTGAATGCTGATGCCCTAAACGAGTTCGTTCAGAGTTTATAGTGTAGTTATTACTAATGATGACAGCTTGTTTAATAATCCAAACACCAGCGGAAAGAGACTTTTTTTTTTTGGTTAGTCATTGTGGGTCAAGTCAAAGTCGTGTTGAACCAGTTTGTGACGACAGTGAGGAGAACGAGAACAAATGCTGAAATGTAAATATTCCAGGTGACGTTTGAGTCAGCTTGTTTTGGAAAACTTTCTCACAAAGCCGATTTTTCCTGATCTTTAATGTGTCTTTAGAAAGTCACCAAATCAATGAAAGGATTCCTGAAAAGAACGGTTTAGATTCAGATCCCACTTGAGTCTAACTGTCTAACTTTTTGAAGTTAGGTGTTCATTTGATTTATGTAGATTAGCTCTAAACCTGACATATTCATGTTTATAGAAACATCTTGTGGACCTTCAGAAAGTTCTAGTTTTTGGTCCAAATCAGCCGAACAAATGAAATTAGTGTTAACCATTGGATCAGACTGACTAAATGGTTGGTATGAGAACGTTTAAAGGAAGTACTGCAAAGGAGAAAACTATTGAATGATCTTAAGTGATGATTATTTAAATACCCGATATCTAATCGAGAAACAAAAGTTATGTGAAAGTTAACATTTTTACTTGTTGATTAGAAGATAACGGCTTCTTCCTTTAAAAAGAAACCAGAAGACTTGCTGTTGATTTGTACCAGTGTCAGTTTTAAAGGAACATTAGGATCAAATTCATGAGAAATTTGTCTTAAGCTCTTTCAGTTTTAGAGCCATGACGGCATACGGGTTAAGAAGGGTGATTCAAAATATAAGCTTATGCTTTTGCACATGACATCACAGTAGAATTGCTTTGACCTTGATGACCACGGCGTCTTAGACTTTTGTGAACGGTTCAACATGAAATTAATCCGTTTTATGGCAGGTTTAATTATGTAGCACAACAATTTACTTTAAAAGACAAATCACAACATTGACAGTTAAAATCCCAACTCTAAAATCATACATGAATAAAATCCCTTTAACACAAGATTTAAAAAGACGAGTGCATCATAAGGAGCTAAAATTAATAGTTTGTGTCAAATTTTAGTTGTATAAAACTAAAATGCTGCTTTTGTGTTTATTTCTGTCACTTTAGCCCCTGAAAATCTTACAATTGTTGAGCTTCTTCATGTATTACAATTTGGCTTAATGAATAAAAACAGCTTCTTGATGAATGAATGTGACATTGTAAAATCAAAGTACTACTAATTCAGTACAATCTTGATATTTATTTTTCTCCACAAACAGTGGCTATTATTATATAACATAAAACTGTATTGACAGAGCGCTGGAAGCGAAGCAGAAAGAGGTGTGGTAGATCAGCGCTGATCATCAGGAATGTATTGGCTGTTTGTGTAACTTGGCAACGACTGACCTGATCACAACTACAGTAGTGTTGAACAGGTGACCTCTCACCTTTCACAGCATACAATCAATAATAGACACGAGGATGATTCTTCATGGCAACATTTCCAGGATTAGGTCATTTCATAAACTGAGATTCTTCCTCCTCCACCTTTTACCTCATCGTGTGAGATGTATGGAGGTCGTGTGAGACGTATCGCTGAATCCTCGATATTTTCCCATGTCGTCAATCTTTGTTTTCTCTTGCCCTACATCCTTAAACCCTATTGTTTTATCTCTGGATCTCAGGTCTTATTTTGGGCATTAGTGTGGCTTTAATGAGCTTAATCTGCTCCCGCATGAGAAAAAGCCCAGATCATTGTCATAGTAACTCCTCATAACAAAAACATCCAAATGACTTAAAGACTTAATGTAAGCCGGTTTACATTTTGAATTGAAGGAAAACTCTCACCAGAAAATCTCAAGACTACAGGATAACCTCCATGAACCTCGACAGGACAGTGTGATGCTTACATTTTAAAAATGTTAAAATCCTTACATTTTTTAAACTTACAGGGGAATATCGAAAAAAAAAACAACCTTATTGAATTATTTGGGGGAATTTTCCAGTTTTTTTTTTTGATTGTAACCATTAACTGTATATAAGAACTGGACAGAATGGCTCCTCCCTCTTGGCGTTCAAAACAGGAAGTACCTGCTGGCTCCAAAACCCCATAGACTTCTGTAGAGAAATAAACAATCATTACTGAGTCAGAATAACCACTCTTGCACTATTGCCTCTTTTTTAACATGTTCTTGATAATCCCTATTTTTTACTATATTTCTTTCCTGTAGTGCCAATTATTAAAGTTGTAAACTGACCAATCGGTTGCTTTCAATTCATTGTGTTCAGATGATTAAAACTTGTATGTTTTATAAAAAATAAATGTAAATTATTTTTACCCTTTTTATTTTTTAAATTTAATATAATTGTTTCAGATCCAATCCATTGTGGTCTCTAATCTTGTGACCATCGATCCGCAGAGGCTTCTGGGAAATCTCTGGAGCACCAGATTTTAGAATTGTGGATGCAGACACCCCAACAAAATGGAAATGCCCTTGTAGTGCTCTACGTAGTGAGTAGTGAAGAAGTTCTAACACAACCTCCGTGTCCCCAGGGGCGTGGACCTCCAAGCTCTCTCCTGATTGGTGAGAGCGGTTGCCATAGAAATGTAGACTTAGACCAACACAAACCAATCACTGCTTCCTTACGCCGCCTGGCTTCAACATGGTGGCGTCCCTATCATGAAAAAATGGCAGCTGAATTGACTTAATTTGGTTGGAGTAAGCCATTTGTCACTCTGTCCAGTTCTCATTTACAGTCATGGACACAAGAACTCAGAATAAACGCCTGATCAGAATAAAAGTTTCCCGGGAGAACTGTTCCTCCAAACGGCTTCGGGAGCCGGCGGAGGCGGTTTTTGAATATGGAAATGCTGCTCCTCTGTCCTCTGAAACCGTGCAAAAAATCACGTGAATTCACGTCCAGACAAAATAAAGGCTGACGTTACTCCCACATATTTACGTGCTCATCGAGCATTCCCCGCACGGATTTTAAGTTCATCCAAGGTTAAATGTGTAGCTCTAACACTTCCTCTTGTCCGTACGACTGAGAAGATCCTGACCACACGGATTTAGAAAATTATGAGCGAACAGTCACTTGTAATAATAAAACTGTAAAAGACGCTCTGAGTATCATCTCAATCTATGCAGCATCTTTGTTTGTTTACAAAGGAACTCACTATTTCTTAGACTATTTCCAGCATTTTTGACAGTTCTGCGCATGTCAGCATGATTTATTCCAATCTGATAGTTTTTCAGGCCTGTGTGCGCAGCTCTATTGTAATCTGATCTTTGTACATGGAAATGCAGCTAATGATTCCAATCCTTTGCTTTGGAATCTTCTAAACCAGATGCTGTCAGAAAAACAGGTCTTGAAGATGTGAGGAAAAATACAGTCGGCATCTTTTCAGTGGAGCTATACACTTGTGTGTAAACTTCTGCCTTAAAGTTCCCCTCGTATTGGGAAATTGTTCCCAGTGGTCCTTTTAATTATGATTATCAAGTTTTTTTGCAATAATCTAAGAAAACCTGTCATTTTTTAAGACACATTTTCTGCACAGCGAGTCGCGACAGGAATTCATCATAAATTCTCATCTGGTAGTGGTCCACTATGTTCCCATCAGCCCTTTGTTTATCCTCTTTCCTGCTAGCTTATAGCACCTCACAAGCCTAAGTTAGCATTAGTGTGGCAAAAAAAGAAAAACCTAATATTGGAGCTAAGCAGCTGTACAGTTTTGAGATGGCAGCTCAGACGAGGAGAATGGAGACGTCAATGAATCTATTTGTCTCCGGGTAGATGATTCAGAGCAGGGAGACTTTGGCAGTTGCTGCGTCACAAACCTGAGCTTTTTCAAACCATGGATTTTCATCTGATTTGATAAAGACACAGAAATATAGTTTTAATCTTAAATTGCTTCATGCATGTCCTCCATTATGAGAAAAATGCTACAAGAACATGTTAAAAACCCCATTTTCGTTGTAGTGGCTCTTTCAATCGATTTCTATTGTGTGTTTGTGCTAAAGTAACGAAACAATGTTCCAATTGACCTACTGTCTTGCAAATATTATTTAGAAGTGAATAAAACATCCTTTTTTAAATAAACAAAAGTTATTTACTCTTTACGTTCTTCCTGAACCTTCCAGCATTACCCATCTCCTCCCTGGATGCGGTGACTCTGGTAGAGGGCCAGTCGTACGGTGTGGCCGCCTCTTGCAGAGCCGTGGGTCGCCCCGTCCCCCGGCTGTCTTGGGACACCGAATTACCAGGCCAGTCCCAGAACTACACCAGTGAGGGTGGATCTGTGTCCAGTCACTTCTCTCTGCACCCGCTGCGCTACATGAATGGGAAGAAGCTGGACTGCTTGGTGTGGCATCCAGGCCTGGAGAAACCGCGGAGGATCTCCAACAAAGTGGAGGTTCAGTGTGAGTAGAGCTGATGGTGTTCTCGTTCTGACTGCAGACGCTCCTCATCTGGTTTGACGGGATGAAAGGTCAGGTTCAGTCTGGTGCCAAAAGGCACAAGAAATGTCCGTTTAGAAAACATAACAAAATATTCCCGACATTATAGATTACAATAGCAATACACAACTTGATAAATCATCTACAAAAATCAAATGGAACAGAGTAACACAGTTTAGCAGCACTTTATTCTCCCTAGTTTTTGTTGTAACAAAAGACAGTTTTGCTCCTTCCTGTATTGCATGCTTGAATCCGTAGTGTGTCGGAGTATTTTTGTTCAAATGGAAAGCGCGTAACACGCCTTCAAGTAGGTAAACGTCAGTGGCGGAGTCTGGAATGCTGCTGTGAAATAAAACTGCAGACAAAACACTAAATGACTCCCAACAAAGACGCACCGTTTCTGAAAGCTAGACAGATGAATGTTGTTTTGAAAGACAGAGACTGCATCAGTAAATGTCATTCAGAAATACCTGGCTAGTTTCAGTCTCTCCTCTTGTTACAAAGCAGTATATAGACTTTTATTCCGTGTTATCTTAGTTAATAACACAATTTTTATCAACGTTATTGATATTATTTTCAGTTTCCGGCATTAATGAGTTTGAGATGATCTGGGGTTAGCCCCACTGTTCAGCTCTACCACTTCAAAGTCTCTTCTGGTTTGTGCGCTAATTCCAAACCTGCTATAACTCGCAGCAGCTGCATGTCGATCAGTCCTCTCCCCTCGGCTAGGAGCCAGATTTTCAAGACGATCCAGTTAAAAGTACATTTCAGCTTCTCTTTCTGTGCTAAAGAATGGAGGCTGTGGCGATACAGTTGTGAAGCTGAGCTTTACCCCACGGTGGGCTTAAAACTGACTCCTAATGTGATGAAGCAACTATTGCCTCCAGCAATGGACTGTTCAGACAAAAAAGGAGCAAACTGAGTCATATTTATGACGACTTTGTGGTGAACGACTGAAACCAGATGTTTTAGAACGGTTTCATGAATGAAACGTACTCTATTGATGTAAGAAAGGTGGGAAGCTGCTGGTGGTGACTGTATGATTAAGACTGAACCGCTGCATCAGCAAACCTACCATAAATGTAATGATTGCATTGAAATGAAACTGTGGGCTTAAGTTTTTGGCCATATTTTTGATTTGTATCGACTTTTCCCGCAAGGATTTTCTGGATTTGACTATGAAATTTGAACACAAAACAGACAAAACTTTATTTTATTTTTTTTATTGTGTAAAAATGGAAAATGATGCAACATTTCTGTGAACATTCATGCTCACAAGTGTGTTCATGTCAGACCCCCCAGATGCCACCATTTCCTCTTCCACCGACCATTGGCATGTGGGGTTGGAGAAAGCAGAGCTCACGTGCAAAGGTGGGGGGCTCCCCATACCCCACAACATCACCTGGATAAGGTACAGTACGACTCTTTCTTACTAATCATGCAATACAAATTGACAGCAAACATGGTCTGGCTTTGACACTTCCAAGTACATCCCGATTATTCTCTATGCCTTACAAAATCCCTCTGGGTTTGGCACTGGAAGGTGACATGAGCCCTCAGCAGCCATCGTCAGCCTGTACTTCCATCTAAACTGGGCGGTTCTCTGTTTAAGTCGTGCAAAAGGAAAGCAGAGCTGTTGCTAAACGTGAAGTTAGGAAATCTGGGTAGAGTTCAATTTTCAAGTGAGGATGTGTGTGAGCAACACGAGGAAGAGCAGGAGACGCGTACTAAGCACTTAATCATAGTGTCATGCTTTAAATATCATAATGTCTGGTAAAACACAGGGTCTGCGTTTTAATTAGAGACACTGTACCAGTTATTACAGCAATGCGGGCGCGAGCTGTGATTGAAAGCCGGGTGCTTGGAGGAAAAAAATTCATCCATGAAACGGCGTTGGAAAAAGTCTAAATTTGCCTTTATGTCAATGGATCCTGTGCAACTTATTTTGCTTTAATGACCCACTCTTATGAAAATCGTGTTTTTAACGTGTTCTCATGATAAAATTGTATTTTTAATTTTTTTTAATCAGGAGTTTTTCAGGCTCAGATTTAAAAAAGATCTTATTTGTGATGCAGAACATACGCTGTGTGGGTCACAAGCCCCATTCTATTTGTAGACAAATAAATCCATGAACGGCTTTGTGGCTTTAATGGTTAAAGAAAAATATAAGATTTTCTGTTTTTAAATTAAATTAACAATGCAGCTTCATCAAAGTTGCACGAAAATATTTTGACAGATTTTTTTAGAGCCTTTTTACCACCAAAAATAAGCCAGAATTCAAACGGAATCAAAGGATTTTAAGTGTCACTTAGTTCTGATTTGTGAATTTCTGACTGAGAGGCACAAACAATAGTAAAATTAATTTTTGTTTTTCTTTCACTGCTGACTGATATGCTACAGATATTGATAATTCATGTAGAGAAAATGGTATGTTCGAGCCGGGGTGGGATTATATAAGTTCACTTCCTCACACTCCCTTTCAAGCGATCAACTTGTGATTCAATGTGATGCTCTTTTTTTTTTTTTTTTTTTTTTCCATGTGTGACTCCTGATTCTTTGAAATACACTATTTCCTTAATTCATTCACCTGACACTACCTACATTAAGACAATATGGTACAAGGTGTCTTTTATTTTGAAAGGATGTCATGCAAGCCTCCAACAAAAGTTATAAACTATTTTTTTTAAACTCCTATTTTTTTCTTTATATTTATGTTTAAGTTGTACAAAAAAGTATTTTTATCATAATAGCTGCAAAGATAGTTAAACATTTGTTTAGCAGTAAACAGTTTATTAATGTGACCTTTGCAGACAAAGTCTCACTTTAGATATGATTGAAACTTACTATGTTAATGAAGCTGATTTGGCTTATTGTGCTAATAAACGTCTTACTAACACTCTATAAGCATATTAATAATGTTTAATGTAGATGCATATATATTTTTATATGAAGTTTAATCCTTTAACACCAGAGCTCAGTGTTTATGTTCTTTGACGATAATTCCAGTAGATTTTGAAGGAGAAAAGCGGCTCGATGAGCCGCTTTTCTCCTTCAAAATCTACTGGAATTATCGTGTTAACGGTTGAAAAGTTACAGTATGTTTAAGATTTTGTGTTTAGGTGTCATCGGTGACTAATAAAAACGTTTAGGCAAGAATCTGTCTACTTTACTCTTCGTTAGAGATCATTTTTATAAATGAAAGTTTATTTAAATCCAGAATTCATTCTTAGTTTCTTCCGTTCTGCTGTAACTGACACACTCACCATTCATGTGCGGCAGAACGGCGAAGGCTCTGCTGATGGAACTCTGATTAGAATCTATCTGGCCTCTTACTGTGACTTTATCTCCTCATACATTTCATTTTCAACCACGATCCACTTGCTGGATCAAATCTCCACCTGAGAATTGAACATAAAGGCTGACCAGAGAAGCTAGGTGGGGCTTTGAGAAAAGAAACCTGAGTCTGTGGGTGGGGGACGGGGGGCCAACAGTCACAGCAGCAGAGGAAAACTAGGGCAACGCGACCCGTCTCTGTGGAGCTGATCACTGATAGGCTCTCCATTGTGTTGTCTGTGATGTCCTCAGCTGGACAGTGTCCAGGTTTGCTTCAAACCCGATGTTTTTTTTGTTTTACGTCCGTTTGGCTCCATGGGTTCAGGTTTTAGTCAAAGTGTTGTTTTCACTCTGTGTTTACTCTAGTCCTTTATGGCAGACTCATCAAGCATTGCATGGTGCTGCTTAAGGGCCTAAGGTCTTAAAACTGGAATGCAGCTTTGTCTTTTTCATTTTTCCTTTGCCTAAATGAGTAATTCTTCTGAGGAGTGAGTCACGACTTTCTGTAACCTTTACCGTTCCGACACTTCAGTGAATTTATTTCCTTTTGTCCCTTCATAATAAACAGGAAAGGAGAGCATCTTCCAGATGGAGTGTCAGCGATTGGGGGAAAGCTGGTGTTTGGGCGGGCCCTCCGTGCAAATGACAGCGGCATGTACGAGTGCATCGTTAAAAATACTATCGGAGTGGGAAAGTTTGAGTATTTGATAGCAATAACGGGTAAGTAAGCTGTTATTGTTTTGATTTGTTTCAGTTAATGGGGGAAAGAACTTCCTAAATGGTTGAAACTGTGTTCTTCTGAAGAAAGTAAAAATGTAGGTTGAAGCTTCTGATGGAAAATCAAGAAAACCTGTTGTGTTGATATGCTGCCCTCTTGTGGTGAATTTAAGGAATAATCAGATGTAGACCATTTTCCAAAGAATATTGGTGTATTAATTTCCATTAGTCCACAAAAAGAAAAAAATGAAAATAGATTCAGAGCCCACTGTTTAATTGATTTGATCTGATTTATTTATTTATTTACACTCATAAAAAAGACAAGAAATACAAGCAAAATAAAAAATACAAAAGTAAAATCATGTGATGGTGTGTTACAGAAACCCTTTTGGGCGTATTCAAGATGGTAACACACCTCTGTCAAAAATAAAATATAATAAAATACGATTTCAATTTTTTATTTTTAGATAAATTGGGTTCCGGATCATAAAACTTGCAAAATCTTTGAAAAATAACTGAAACTAATAGTTGAAAACGCTGAAGCTGATAGCCAGCTAAAATATTAGCTAAATACCAAATTAGCCTAAAGAACTATATAAAAAAAAAAAACTTGCGTCACTCAAAACAGCTAGCATGTGTACTTAGAAAAAAATATATATATATAAACTGAAAAAAGCCTATATTAGCCAAAACAGGTAGTGTGTAAATATTAGCCTAACTCCAAAACAGCCTAAAAAACGTCAAAAAGAAAAGCCTAACTTAGCCAAAGCAGCTAGCATGTGGCTGAAATACTAACTAGACTCCAAAATAGCTTAAGAAGTCTGAGTAAATGCCAAAATAGTCCCAAAAGCTACTGAAGCATTGAAGATGGACATGTCATTTTGAAAATACTTTATTTTGATTGATGTGATCAGAATCTGTCTTTATTGTTTTGCAAAAACTGAGAAGTAAATGGAGATTTGTCCAAAATTCTAAATTCTAATTTAATGAAATCCTATTTTCTTTTTTTAATGAACTAAAACCAAACAAATGCTTGGAAGCAGTGGGCCCTCAATGTATATTCAATAAAGGTTTAATACAGAATAATAGAAATGAGGAGACTTTTTCATGATATGCTAATTTTTGTTCTCTTGAACTATTGATATGAGAGTTTGATCAGAAGTCCGGTGTTTCCAGCAGAGCAAAAAGGACTCTTCCAGGACGTGGAGAAGGACAAACTGATCCTGATCATTGTCGGTGCGGCTGCTGGAGTGGTGGTCCTGATCCTGATCGTTGTGGTGGTGCTGGTCAGCAGGATGTACAAAAAGAGAACCAGACATCTGAAGTGAGTTTCTAGAAGAGCTCTGGTACACGCTGTCACTGGTGTGATGACGCCTCTACTGTCTGTCTGTTTAGAAGCTGCTTTACTTGCAGACACATTTTTGTTTCAGAAATCCTCCAAATATGTCGTCTGTTCTTTCCCAGGGATCAAGTAGACAGCTTCTCAAGACAAGCTTCCATGAGGAAAATCAACTCGGAAGACTTTGACATGAGATCTGGGGTACAAAAACCAAAAAAAATCTCTAAACAATAACCTGAGATGAATAGCTCGACACACCCGGAGCACTTGGCTGGAGCTGAAGCAGCAGCGTCTGCTGATGAAGGGCTGCTTCAGCTTCAGACGCGTGACTCTGGGAGTGGAGAAGCACATCAGAGATATCTCTACCTGACGGATGTAATCTTCTCTGTTGGAACTCCCCATTGTTGTGTCTTTGTCTCCAGAATGATCTGACGGTCAGAACTCGGTCAAGGCACAGCCTGATGTCTGCGGTGAGTTTGAGGCACACTTGTACAATTCTGGATTCAGGAGCTGGAAATGGAACAAAAATGAGCACAAATAATTTACATGTAAAGGGTTTTATGATTTAAGTTGGCTCTAAATTTCAGGACTTAAACATCCTGAAGCTTTAAGATGAGAACATTTGACATAATTTGTCTATTAATGATTAACGAGAAACCTCAGTTTGAAGTCTTATTTAGTCTCCAATGTTCCTCCACTATTGACCTAGATTGGGTTAAAAAAGGTATAGACTATCCAGGGCTGTGAATACACAAGTCTGCCAATATGATGCAGATTGCAACACATTATGCAGTCTTCCAGCTCGTTTATCGCGGGGGAATCTGAATAGATAAATTCCACTAAGTAGGATTGTATATGTAGCTCCTCATTACACATGTTATCCACTTTTCTAAAATACAAACATTTTCACACCTTTCTCTTTCATTTAAATTCTTGTAGTTCAAACCTTCATAGAAAAGCAAGTCTAGTATTATAGAGTAAAAACAAAGATCTGCATGTGTATTGATTGACAAGATCTACAGCCAATCAGGATGCAGAACACAGGGAACTGTTAAAAAAAAGATGCAACATTGCACACCTAAAAATCAAGTTGACCCACAATATAGCGAGGGATCATTTGATCCTAATGTGTTCAAAGACTAACAGGTGATGCCTAATCCAGATCCATTCCCTACAGCTTCTCCGTACCCCTCCTTACATTCAGCCCTCCAAGCAGAGAGACATGGAAAAATAGGTTCTTCAAATTCAGACATCACTGCCACAACAAAATGTTTTTCAGTGTAAAAAAATTATTTTATTTGGCGTAAACAATATGGTTCTTAGATGACAATTTTTTGAATAAAAAAAATCCCAGTAGTGTTTAAATTCTGATTATGACATTTTTAACAAAAATCCCACACCCTAAATGTCTAAAAGTCATTTTTCTTGTTGATCCAAAATCTCCTCTGAGGGGGCGTGGCTTTTGGGGCTGAGATAAGTTTGCTCATTGTTGGATCAATTCCTGCCTGTATGAAAATAAAAACCTGCTGAGCTTCGTTCTCTGGTGGAGCTGAAGGACTGCAGTGTAACGTTGACCCTCTTGTTTGCAGGATCACACTTACAAAGGCAGCCAGTCCACTCTGGGAGGGAAATGGGCCCATCCAGCCACGGATGACCTAAACCGCCCCGTCGTCTGGGAAGACAGCCGTGAGTGCCTGAAAGCAGAGAGGGAGGAGCGCAAGAGGAGGACGGAGTCGTACGTGAAGTCCAGCAACATGTCTCTGGTATGTGTCAGGTGAAGGACCGTGACTTTGGTTGTGATGTACATGCAGACATCACAAGTCCTCACTCCTGTTGGGATTTAAATCTGTGTTGTTTTAAATGAATCGCGGTCTCTTTGGAGTGTAAAGATTCATTTGAACATTTGATTCATACTATAATTTGTGGTTACCAGTTTCGGTTTTGATTAATTTTGAACGATCCGATTCACTGACCTAAAATGGGTCTTTATCCAAAACTTCCACCAGTGTGACTCAGAGGTAAATGCCTGGTTGTGAACTGTGCAGGTGAAGTTTTCCGGATTCCTTTTTCTAGATAATAAATGTGTACAAACAAGTAAACAAGAATGAATGTCAAATCCATTCATGTTTTAATTTGATAACGTTTTTCCACATCAGAATAATCATCATTACAACATTCTACCACACTGTATGGTCACCCATTTTTACTAAATTCAAAGTGTTTCCACACATTGGACTGGTATGATGGTTGATCAGTTTTTGCTGCATCATGTGTGTGTTGTCCTGTGAAGGACGTTGGTCGTTTTACATTATACAGTCCCTCCAGGATGTTGCAATAGTAACTATTAAGGCTAATTACTGGGTAGAGCTGCCTCTATTAGTCAACTAATCGACTTTTAAAATAGTCGACGACTAATTAATAGTCAATTAGTCGTTACTTTGTATTATATGGAGTCAGAGTTTAGTAAAAATGAACAAAGTTATGATCATTCAGCACCAAAAAATGCACTTTTTTCATTATTTGACTCGGTCAAACCAAAACTTTATCTTTAGTGACAAATAGTTCCTTGTTTCAAATGCTGACCTCATTAGAGAGAACAGGAATATACTTTACATCAAACTCATTTAGACAGGTGACCTTTGACCCTCTATACCAGGGGTGTCAAACTCGATCGTACAGACGGCCAAAATCCACTTATACGTTTTTAACAGTTTCATAGATAAAAACAGGCAGGAATTTAATTCCAAAATAAATCCACTTAAACCTCAAGTAATTTTTGGGTAATCTTTCACTCTCCATAAAAATATATTTTGTCAAAATTATACAAGTTAGAAATAAGTCCAAGATAACATCAGGCCATTAATAATAATGTAAAATAATCTGGAGGGCCGGATATAATAACCCAGAGGGCCGGATTCGGCCCCTGGGCCTTGACTTTGACACATGCGCTGTATCCCCTTTATATATTAAATTGATATTAAATTAGTCATCTTGAGCGGCGGGGCACCTGTCAAAATGAGTTTGGTGGAAAGTATATTCCTGATCTCTCTCATTTGATTTAATCTTGTTTTAATCCCAGAAACTAATGACGGACAGAGGCTGCATGATCCTTTTAAAGTTTATTTTTAGTTAGTTTAAAGCTAATGATGGTTAAGATGTGTGCTTTACATGCACTTTGCACTAGGTAATGCAAATGTTGTAGTTGTTGAATGGGCTTCCATTAGCATGCTTCAGCCCAGCTCTTTTGGTTAGCATTCATTATTCTGTAAACGCAGAAAAAACATTGCGCTTTAAGAACCAAAAAAACTATATATTTTTTTTTGCATTTTAAAGGTTTATATTTGTACACTAAATGCTATTTAAGATTTTCATTATTACTTGTATTTTAATTGTCTCCATCCAATTGGTATTTTCCCATATCAATATATCGATTTATTTTAATTTGAAAGGATTTTGTGGCATATTGCTTCAATGAACAACGTGCCTCAGACAGATCGATCTGGTTGGATTGTAGGAACATAAACAGATTCATTAAGCACATCAATTAATCGCCTCTACAGCCTCCTACAGGGGATTGTAACTCGGGTCATGTCTTCCAGGACTCGGGCCTTCCTTCCTCTCTGGTTCCGGTGAAGCCCCAGCAGGAGGAGTACGTTGCACCTAAAGAGCCCGACCTGAACCATCTCCAGGAGAGAGACTCTCCTCTAGAAGCCGACTGGGTTTCCTACAACTCTGCAGACGATGAGGAAAGGAGCAACCAGTATTTATCATCGATGCTGACACATTACTTTTATGAAGAAAATGGCAAGCTCAGGCCGAGGCCCAATGGCAAAGCCATCGTGGTGCACACGAGAGAGCAGATCATTTGAGTCTGACCTCCCACCACTCATACTCACTCTGAACACAGTAAAACTTTTCAAAGACGCTACACAAGTGCAAGTTTCTGCATATTTGTTAATGAGATGTTTGGTTTAATAAGTGGGCGGTGTTATTTTGGGATCTTTTTAAGGCCGTCATGGCTGCCAGTGGGGAGGTGATGGGGAATTTGCAGACAAATGAAGGGCTGCTCTTTAGTCATTTAGTTTGGAACGTTCACCGAACGCAGAGGCTCCTAAAGACTGTCACCTCAGCGGCGAAAGGACTCCGAACCCTGTTACAAACTCTGCTGCAGATGTGGGTGAACACATGAACTGCTTACCTTTGGTAACGTCTCAGTTCAGGACACTCAGGTGTTGTGCACCGTTTACAGAGAACACCCAGACCGAAACACTTCCTTCAAGGATCGTCCTGTGGACTAAAACACTTCTTTTTATTTGAATGCACTAAATGGGAAGGTTAATATTTGTTTGGAACTACTGGAAGGTCAGAACCCTGCAGTGTTGGAAGGATGCTGTCAACCAGCTGGATGAAATGCAACAAAGAGTCTGCTTTTTGAGTTGTTTGAAGAAAGAAAATTACTGGATCTTAAATGAGATGAACACGAGAGGTGGCATTAATGTGCTGATATTTATAACTACGTTAAAAAAGGGGGGTGTTCTTTCTACGATTGTTTAATATCTTCATGAAGTGTTCATTCATCATGACACTGGATGAACTGTGAAAGCTTCTTTTTATGAAGCACTGTCAGGAGTTTGTTTTTCTATGTCTTTTCTTTAAAACTCCTAAAGTGAGTAATGTTTATTTTATAAAAGCACAAACTGCCATCATGAAAACTCTTCAGTCTTTATTGAAACATGTGCCCCCCCCCCCCGAAGTTGACAGTAAAACATTTGTGACAACAGTTCTTGTTTTGTTTGACCTGCATCGTTTCTATAAGAAAAACTGCAATTCTCATATAAAAAGGTCGATCTAGGAAAAGCTTCAGTCGGCGTTGATGCTGAGGACTTGATTCATGATGGGCTAGAAGAGGCGAGCCAGGCCTGCTGGTTCCCTTTTTAGCTTCTCTTGATGGAATGGTCATCTTTTCTTTTTACAGACGCTTTACTCACAGCTGAGATTAAAAACGCAAAACAATTCCTGCATCTGTGCTGAACTTTCTCCAATAAAAACTGTTGGAGTACCGCGTTCAACCTGTAGGGGGCAGCACATAGTTTTAGACCATTATGTTTAGAATTATAAAGACCAATATTCACCTCTTTTAAAGCCCCATTTATAGAGGTCAACCACCAAAAAAAGTTGATTTAGGGTTTGGTTATCCTTTAAAGCCAGTGAAAACCAGGCTGTTCTTCAACTTTCAGGTGTTTCCTTCGTGCTTTCACAAGAGCTGCAGGAGGAGAGCGGGAGCAGTGAGTTACAACCCAGGCAAAAAATTAAACGGCATTAAAAAGATTCCAGAGACCAAAACGTAAAAAATCCTAACATTTCAAAAAACAAGTTTTCAGAATACAAAATGTAATGTCAAAAACAAAACAATGAGAAACTGGAAAGATGGGTACTATGGGACATCAAAATCCAGAGCTGATCACTTCATGTCAAGTAACTTTGCTGAAATGAAGGCCAAATGATATCATCCAATCAGCTGCGTCTCAGTAGCGACCTTCTCTGGTCTCAGTGTGTCTCATTTAAGATTTTAGTCTCTGGAAACTACTTTTGTTTTGTAAAATGTTTTCCAGTTTGGTGTCCATCCATCCGTTCATCAGGGACGGGTCGTGGCGGCAGCAGTCTTAAAGTACAGTAGCCATATAATGGCGGACGCCGCTCCAATCTTCCCTCACGCGTGAACAAGACCCCACGATATTTGAACTCCTCCACCAGGATTTGGCGTTTGGATTTTTTTTGTTTTCTAAACTGTAATTGTGTTTTTTAATATCTGCTTTGCTTTTTGTCTTTCAAATATTTTTGTGCTGATTTGTTTTGATCTACACTTCAGGGCCACCGTAGAAATGAGCTTTTCAACATTTTAAAGCTCTAAAAAAACACTTTAATTTTTTAAGTCATCATTAGACGTGTTCAAAGGTCTAAACTATTGACTTGACTGAAAAAGGTAAAAGATAATGTTTCTATTATTCAAGAAAAGATGCATTTTATTTCTTTGTGAAGAAACCTCTGTTTGCTTGAGCGTTACGTCTGAAACCCCAGATTTCAGCATCATCTATCATTTCTTTAACTCTGTCGTAGGTTTACATGGAGCCGAGGAAGATGGGATGTTTGGATGGTATCTTGGTGTTTTTTATTGTTACTGAAAGGCTGTGAATGAGCCACAGTGACGATGCAGAGGAACATGTCTGGAGATGCGATTCCGACCTCAGACCATGACAAAGCTGTTCTACGCATTAAAATCAGTTTCTTTAAACAGTTCTAGAAGCGTTAAAAATACATTTATTGATCTAAACTTCGACGACTGGAAGTCTTTCCTGAGAATCAAACTGCGTTCTGACTGAGAGCCTCTTTGTGAGTCCGCTGATGCGTGCGCAGGTTGCTCCTTTGCGAGAAGCTCTTGCCGCAGGTGTCGCACGTGTACGGCTTCTCGCCCGTGTGGATTCGCTGGTGAATCTCCAGGTGGCTGATCCGATCGAAGCTTTTGCCGCAGAACGGGCAGATGTACCACTTCTCCTTCATGCGCCGGCTTGCTATGGTTTTGTGCAGCTCTTGGTCGTTCAGCAGAAAGAAGCGGTTGTTGTCCGTGTGTAAACGTGGAGCATTTTTACTCTGCTGCTGTTTTTCTAAAAGAAACCGGACAGAAGCTCCTCCGTCATGCTGATTGGTTGGTTCTGCTGGTCGGTTTGGTTGGCTGAACGTCCCAGAACTTCTGGACTTACTTGAAACACATTGGACAGCGGCGTGATCCCGTACAGACCTGTCAGAGTGAACCGCCTCTGATGAGCCATCTAAAATGTCCAGTGCGTTCTGAATGAGCAGGATCTCAGAGTCCAGGCTTTGCGCCGGCGGCGGTTCAAAGAAGCAGTCAGAGTCTTCTGCGGGGTCGCTGTCCCCCACGACGACGGGCGACCACAGCTGGGTCTCCAGTTCTTGCTCAGACTCGGCTGGTTGTTGGTTCGGCTCCATGTCCAGGTTGCCGTCGTGACAGACGTGATCCGAGTCCGCCTCCTGCTCCACGATCTGGACATCATCCTCGTCTTCCAGCTTAACGGTTAAGTTTTCATCCTCTCCGTCCTCGGCTCTGGAGCCGGCAGCCTTGAGCTTCTCCACCGTGGGAGGGAGTGGTGACGTTGTGTTCACGGAGGAGTCGGCCTTATCTCTGACGCTCTGGTCAGAAGGGAACGTCTGGACTGGTTCTACTGGAAGCTCTGGAAGTCAAAAGAAGAAAAAACATTTTCTGTTTGTTTCAAGTCCCCCTATGACAACTTTTTTTAAACAAAAAAAAAATCCCTGGGGTATTTTAATTCTGATTGTGAAGTTTTTAACCAAAATCTAACAACCTAAATGTCTCAAAAAGCCATTATTCGTGTTGATCTGAAGCCTCCGTTTCCAAAATCTCCTCTGAGGGGGCGTAGCTTTTGGAGCCAAGCAGCTTCGCCCTCGATTTCCACCTGATTTTTTTCCCACAAAAATAATTCGAGCGCAATGCATTGTGGTCCATATTCACCAGTCTAGAAAATGGACACTTTTTTTTTTTTTTTTAATATATATAGAGACTTCTGGAAAATTTCTAGGCTAGTAGATTTTGTAATTACAGATTCGGATAGCTCTACAAAATAGCAAACGCACTATTGCTGTGCACTATGAGGTGAGTCGTGAAGGAATTCAGACACAACCGTATCCCTTGTGCTACCTTAAGCATGTTTACATAAAAATGGGGTCATCTGGACCCAACAAGACAGCGCAGTTAACTTTTTTTTTTTTTTTCTTTGTCTTCTCTGGTGTCCGTGGCAGACATAAAACCCTGTCCACATTTGTCATGGGAGAGATCACACATCAGTGTAAGGGTGGGGTCATCTGGACCCCATATGAGAGCACAAGTGGTAAAATGAGTGCACAGTCACACTGCACTCAATTTTTATTCTTAAGAAAACGGATGAAGTTTAAAGTCAAAATATCTGAGGGCAAATTTGTGCCCATTAATAGGAGTGGCACAGAGGTCACGGGGTCAGTTCCTGCATTGCCTGAAGTGTCTTAGGGCTGGACTGAACATTCCTGGAGGCTTGAGTGTGTTAATGAGACTCGGGATTGGAAAGCACCTCGGGCTTTAAAGTCCCACTCCAATCATCTTTTGATCTATTTTCAAAGTGTTCCCAGTTTAGTATGGTTCTGCGTTTTTAACCTAAATCTAAAAATCTGTCGTTTTCTATGACGTAGTTTCTGCAGAGCAGCAGGAGGTCATTCGAAATTGACCTCTGAGTTGTAGGCGGGACTGTTTGGGTTAGGAGTGACACAATTCTTGGTTTTAAACATTTCCTTATGTTACACAGTTAAACTGAATCATGACAAAAGTGAATTCTGGATCTCTACTGCACACCAGCACGTTTACGTTCAAGGAGTCTAACAACTGAGCTAAAATTAAGAAGAATTTTGTATTCGTTCTTTTATTTTGTTTGAGACAGCTTGATTATTAGCACATTTTGAAAATCATTTTTTCTGAATTTTTAGTTTTTTTTTTGTTGTCTTATAGAACACAAACCTTGACCCCAAAAAGTTGAAATTTGAACCAAATTGTGAGAAAAGTGAATCGTTGGATCTTTTACCCCTGTGCTCTCTAATGGGGTCCAGATGACCCCATCCTGTTATTGGTGTGATCCGTCCCGTGGCAAAGGTGGACGGGACTTTATGTTTGCCACGAATCATAAAAACAAAGAAGTTCAGCGTGCCGTCTTGTAGGGCTGTCATGATAAGCCGACTAATCAACTATTAAAATAGTCGACGACTAATTTTATAGTTGATTAGTCGTTACTTTATATTATATGGAGTCAGAGAGTAGTAAACTTGAAAGTTATAACGGCATTATGTTAGCTTTTTGGACTAGTTTGACATTTATTAAGGTTTTTAGGCTATTTGGGTGTTTGGCTAATATTTCAGCTGCATGCTAGCTATTTTGGCTAACTTAGACATTTTTTCAGTTTATTAGGCTAATTTGGCATTTAACTAATATTTTAGCTGGCTTTCAGCTTCAGTGTTTTCAGCTTTTATCTTCAGCAATATCAGCTTCAGCGTTTTTAGCTGTTAATTTCAGCATCTTCCCCTATCAGCACTAACAGTTTCAGCGCCCAAATTCAGCCTACAGCATTCACACCAACATTATCGCAGGTAATGCGGTATATCTAGTTTTTATAATCGTGATTAGTCGACTCTTAAAATAATCGTTTGCAGCAGCACTAATGTATTTTGGGGTCCAGATGACTCCACTTTTAATGTAAACATGCCTATGTTAACACAAGGGTTAGTTGGCACGGAGCAACCCCGCCCCCACTTTCCATCACCGTTGCTAAAAGTTCTCGGTTTACACGAGCCCCTCACACCCCAACCTAACATTAGCGGTGCAACAAAAACGGCGAGCAACATCAGTTACCCAGTCGTGCAGCTTTGATCCAGATTCCAGCTCAGACGAGGAATACAAAGACGTTCACGGATCCATTTGTCTGTAAGTGGATGTTTCCGAATGGAGCAGGAAGATTGTGGCCCGCCCTGCATATTTTCCACGTCACAAATATCTTTTTTCATCTGCTCTTGATTCACATTGATTTGAATTTCTCAGAATGGCTATTTTAAGTTTAATTTTCTTCATACATCATCAGAAAAATGCTACAAGAACATGTTAAAATCACAATTTTTATTAAAGTGGGTCTTTCAAAACAGTATATGCTATTAAAGTGCTAATATTTGTGTAGGTTTTAGGGTTGTAAAAACTTATTCCGAGTCCCTCATGTAGGCAAACTGTCAAACATAAACAAGAAATAAACAAGAAGAAAGAAGCTGAATAGAGTTGTTGGGTTTATTGATTTAAAAAGTACTAAACTGGATAAAGAATGATCTTTTTAGACACCACACTAAAGGCCTAATTGATTGCTGTCTAAAGTCAGAGTCCTTGTATTTCTCATGAACTGGCTCAGAAGGGAGTCATGTGTGAAGGACACGTGTGATCTTAGACCTGCAGGGAGGCTAAACCTTCTAAATGACGGAACGAGCAGCTGCAGTAACACAAGTGTTTGTCTGTAAATGTGGAGTTATGTTGTGGAGTCTACAGCCGCAAAGGGCACAAACCGAAGGTCTGAAGTGTCGTCCTTACCATCACCATGCGGGGGCAGCTGCTGCTTCTGCTGATCCTTCTTTGGGAGACATGATGATGACTTATTCGGAGCTTTCTGGAAACTGGAGAATCCCTCGTTTTCCAGGAACTTGATCTTACAATTGAGCGCTTCGATTTCACTTTCTCGTCGGCGGAGCTCGACCTGCACAAGAGCAAAGCTGTCCTCCCACAGTTTGTTGATTTCCAGCACGGCTGCTTTGGCGAGCATCTCCACGATGGAGGCTAGCTTGCTCTGGAAAGCCACAGACTTCGTCATGTCTCCCATCTCCTCTCCGGGCCGCTGCGACGCGGGTCACGCTCCCCGCACCGGGACGTCGAGGACGAAGCACGCGGCAGCTGCGGCTGTCACCGCCGTTTCACATCACAGCTGCTGGCTTTGGCTGAAAAACATGGAAGTGTAGTACAATAGTGAGAGGAAACTGTCATGGTCACGTGACGAGAATCTACGGTGCGTCGGATAGGCCAAAAATGTTAACAGCGTCTAGTCTAAAAACTTGACGCCTGCATTTTTTTTTATTTTTTTTTAAATAATAATAATTTTAGTAATAATAATAATAATAATTAGTAAAAATATAAAGAATAATATTGATTTTGTCCAAATTTAAGTCTGACCTGATCCTTCATTACCGGTGTTTTTTGTTTTATTTATTTATTTTCTTTAAAAGCACCCTTACACAAATTCTGGATATTTCTGGATATTTTTCAGCCTCAAAACTCACCATAATGAATAAAAATGCTTTAAATAAGTTGACCAAAATAATTTTAAATGTTTTTAAATACACTTAACATACACTAGAGGGCGATAGTGCTGTATAAATTCACCCTCAGGTAAATTAAGTTTAATGGTTCATTCATATTTTATTTAAACAAAACGGACAAGGTATATTTTAATTTCTGATTATACGGGATTAAAAATAAATAAAAAAGGTAGCTTGTCCTTTTGTTTTATTCGTTTTTTTCTCAGCTGCTGCTTGTTTCTTTGTTTTGCGGATTATAAGAGCAGTTTGCAATCTTTAAGTCCCCTGGTTCAGCCTCTTACTGACCAAAATACAGCAAGAGTCGCAAAGTCCCACCTCAGAAAAATACACTTATTACATGTTTTTGTGCCATTAAACCATTCTTTTATAAAATATAGCTCTTAAACATTTACAAAAAATGATTTATACCATTATTTCTGTTAAATTACTTTTGACCACAGCACATAGCCTACAAGTTGCTTTCAAACTAAAATACATCTTATATTTAATATGATCTTGCTGGAGTGAAAACTTATTCTACTAATAAAACCACTCTGACATGATCAAACCTTTTACCATGATTTTGGTTGTTGTTGACCTTTCAGCACATCCCGTCAGGGTTTGCTCCAAGGGTCATTTGGCAGAGTCTTACGCCGGATGCATTTCCTGACACAACCCTGTATTTTTCTGGGCTGGGGACCAGCACAGGCAGACCCAGACCCAAGCCCCTCTGCAGCTACATAGTTAGGTGGTAATGTGAAAGGTCTTGCCTATTGCCTAAGGACCTACACTGGCTGATGCTCATTACAATCCCTGGGAAGCAAACCCAGGTTTCCCGCGCGTGATGTGTCTATTTTGGAAGAATGATAAAAATCTCAATGCCTCATGATTTAGTGTAATGTCAGCAGTGCTAAAAAAAATGTATGTGTATATATATATATATATACATATTAGGGCTGGGAATCGATTAACTCAAATTAACTAATTAATCGCAAACCTGGAAAGAAATAATCGCGATTAATCGCTATAATTTTTTTAGTCTGAGTATTTGCCAACCACTTATTATCTGCAAATAATCCCATTATGAAATCCCACACAAAACTCTACATTTAGAAATGTTTATTTTTAATTATTGCTGTCAATCAATAACAAAAAACTTGATTACTCAGACATATGGGTTGGAATTAATCACAATGTTTTCCCAGGTAAAATTTATTTGTACAATATAGCACTGGACCACGGATCAAAAACCGGATGGAATATTTATTTCTTTCAGAAGGATTTCGTTCGGGAGTTTTGGAAAACACTCCAAGTGGAGAACCATGGTATAAGTGGGATAATACCCAACGAAATGTTTTAACGCACGAAGCCTAAACCGCCGATTTAAAGCAAAGGACTGTTCCTACGATTAGTTTGAGTTAATATATATAAATAGACAGTAATTTTCTTCACATTTTAGTTCACCTGTGTCTAAAAATACATGACAAAACTTTGACGTTTAAAGTTATTTTTTATTCTGATTTTTAGCATTTTTCCTCAAAGATCCAATCGAGGGGGAATAAGTTGCATGTGGCTCCTGAGCCTTATGTTGCTAACCGCTACAAGATTTTATATATATATATATATATATATATATATATATATATATCTTTACATATTTTGCTTTATTAAACATGTGGTTTCCAATTAAGATGATGGTCTAAATGTAGGGACTGTATTTCATTAACAAGTTCAGTGTTTATGCCATCAAAGGAAGTTTGCTATCATCATTTGCTTAAGAAAACACATCAAAGTTTTTTTTCTTTTCATTTAAATGATGATAAGAATGAAGTTTGAGTAGAATTTTAGATGTTTTTTATGCCAGAATTCTTGGAGCATCCTGATTGGCTAAAGTAAGTGGCAGTCAAATGTGGGCGGAGTCAGTGGGAGTCTCTGGGTGAAAGTCGTCGGAGCTGTCAAACAGCAACAGTCGTGTGAAATATCATCACGGGCTGCACTAAAATAAACAGTTACAGCGCTCCACCGGGACCGCCGACAGAGACCCGGTTCACCGTGGAGGCAGGAGCCCCGCCGTTGGAGGGTTTGGACTTTCCAGCCGCCGCGGTGAGAAACTAGTTTGTCTGGTGCGCGTTTACAGGCTCTCCGGCTAATGTCTGTTAGCTTGTGGCTTCGTGCGAGTTTTGTTGACAAACTAGCCCAGACGCTAGTCCGAGGCTAGCCGCGCGGTTGTGGCTTTAGAGACTCGGTTCTCCACTTGGAGTGTTTTCCAAAACTCCCGAACGAAATCCTTCTGAAACAGGTGAGTCAGCGGAACTTTTAACGGGAGTAAACTCGGTTGCGTAGCTTCTCCTTTCCCCTCCTCTCGAGTGCTGCTCACATAGACAAACGTTTGTTTATTTGTTTCAGTCAGATCAGCCAGGCAGGTTTTTCCTCTGTCTGTGGAGACTCTGTCCTCAATTTGATCATCACTTTCAAACCTTTAAAGAATGATTGGTATTCGTGGTAGTTTACCACAAAAAGATTATGGGCAGATAAGAGCTTTGTCTTGTTGAATGAGTACTTATTATCATGTTTTAAAGCTGTTCTCAGTATTTTTAACGGGCAAAAGGTCAAATAACACTTAAAAAGATGTGCCAAAATAACCATAAAGTCTTGGGGTGATGTTGAAAATCAAATTAAAATCATTTCCCATTATAGTTCAGTGTACAAAACAAGATTCAAATCAACTCAGGACAATGGTATGAAAATGCTTGCTGCAGCCTATCATTATAAAATCACTTACCATCTGATTTATTGTTGTATTAGCCTGTAATCTGCAGCGGCACAGCTGGATGTTGTTGGGTGTGTGGAGCCCTGGTAAAACACTTGGCCTGGGGCTGCACTTGTGTTTCTCCATCTGGTTTGCAGTAGCAACAGGCCACATTTTACAGTCCTAAAAAAAAGTGGCCTTTGAAAATGCCACCACTTTCCATGCAGCTCCTTTACTGTGGTGTTTTAATTCAAGTCCTTCGAGTGTGCAGACGGCAGGGTTTGGTTCAGAAGCAAATATAGTCGTGAATGCAGATGGCCTGAGTGTAGTTTAGTTATGTAAGTTGCAGCATGCTGGAGCGTTGTCAAACTGTAAAAAATGACAGGTTTCTGGAGAAAGTGCTGCTTGTTATGGGGTCTTTGCCAACATGGAATTTGTTTACATTTCCATGATGTTTATGCCCTTATTGTTTAATAGATCATTCCCATCTGACTGCAGAATACTCAAAGTATATAAATATAAATACATTAAAATGTTCAACTAGGCAAGTTTATTTGTATGGAATATTTTGTGTGCAATGATTATTTAAAGTAGTTTACATAAAAAAGTAAAATAAATATGAAAGGTGTGATCAATTAAATAAAAATTGGAAGAAAGTTATAAAGAACTGAATTTAAAGTCAACTTAAAGTAACTTCAGATGTAAACATACTAATTAAATGCAGCTGAGAACAGGTGGGTCTTTGACCTGGATTTAAATACACTGAGTGTTTCAGCTGATCTAAGGTTTTCTGGATGTCTGTTCTAGATCTGCTGAGCATAGAAGCTGAATGCAGCTTCTCCATGTTAAGTTTTGACTTTAGGAACTGATAGAAGAACGGATCCAGATGACCGGAGAGGTCAGGGTCAGGGTCACCATAGGATCAAATCTTACAGTGATGGACAGATGCTACCGTTGCAATGTCTTCCAAATATATTTTTTATGAGACAGAAGCCCAAGAAAGCTCATCCAGAAAACCTCTTCAATAAATTGAGTCTGAAGAGTAAAATTATTCATTTTCCACAGCCCTAATAATAATAATTTATCTAAAAGGGGACAGTGCAATTCTTTGAAAAAAACCCTCATGATTAAAGATTGTTTACAAAGCCAGATTTAGCCAAAGACTTCATCTGAATTCTCCTGGCTATGATATAAAAAGCACAAAAGCATATAAACACTTACTATTCAAATATTTAAAATATGAAATTACAACAAATCCCATCATTTAATCACAGCATTAAATGGTAACATTCTTGATCATTTTGATGTGCTCTTATCTATCATCTTTTGGTGCTCATTTGTACTGAAGATTTAACACGATTTATAAATTGTTTTACAGAACAATGAAAGGGTGTTTTTAATCAAATACTGAATAGTTAAAAATGTGAGAGTTCAGAATTATTTTTGTAGTTTAAATGATTAAAGTCGCATGCTTCTTGAACAGCTGTACTATCTTTGTCGAAGTTCCAGTGGATGAAGTTTCCTCTGCATGTAGGAAGGGTTGTATTCTTAGTGATGTCTGCCTGAACCACAGATGTGGGTGTTTGGATGCAGACCAGATTTTCTTTTCATTGCTGTTGTGTTTAGAGGAGTTTTCTTCTTGCTGACTTGCACTTGGGTAGTTCATAAGCTGTATTTTAGGAAGACTCACACATCCCTGTTTGGCGCAGAGACTCATCGTTGTAGTGTCCAAGGGAGGAGCAGCAGGACAAGCAGGAACCTGCTCTTACTTTTGAAGTGAACCCCCCCCTCCAAGAGACGGGATAGGAGACTTTAGGGTTTTGCATCTTTCTTAGCACGGGTTGGGTTTTTTGCCTTAGCCGCACGACAAAGCATGAAATAATAGTTTGTTGATTAGAGAGAGGGGAAAAAAGGGATTTTTGAAATAGACCATGATTTCAGACACCTTCCAGATGTTGTCCAGTAATTCTTAGTGTCATTTCCGTTTTTAAGAGTCAAAAATATTCATACCTAGGCTCAACTTTTAAGTCTCTATTTTTTTAACAACGGACCTCTTCATGTCTCTTAAGCCTGGTTTCCACTGAGCGGTCCAATATGGTCCAATATGGTCCGGTATTTTGGACATTTTCATTGTAAAATAGACCCATAAAACCAGGGGTGTCAAACTCAATCGTACAAGGGGCCAAAATCCAAAACTCACCTTAGATTGCGGGCCGAACAGGATAAACATTTATGGAACACTTTAAAACTACATTTTTAAAATTTTAAAAACATAATTTAACATAATCATGAAGTAGATATGTAGTATTGCCTGCGATAATGCTAGTGTGAATGCAGTAAGCTGAATTTACCTGCTGAAGATCCTAGTGCTGATAGCTGAAGATGCTTAAATTGATAGCTGAAAATGCTGAAGCTGATACTCGACTAAAATATTAGCTAAATGCCAAATTAGCCTAAAAAAAACTTAGGTTAGCCATAACGGTGAGCGTGCAGCTGAAAAAATACTTAAACTTCAAAATATCCTAAAAAACAGAAAAAAGCCTAACTCCAAAAATGCTTAAAAACAGTCTAAAAACTTAAAAAAGCCTAAATTAGCCAAAATAGTTAGCATGTAGCTAAAATTTTAGCTGAACTATAAAATATCCTAAAAAAATCTTAGTTAATGCCAAAATAGTCCAAAAAGCTAGCAGAATGCCAATTTTTAAAACTTTAAAACTATAACTTTATAGCATAATAACGAATAATGAAACGAAGGAATATTATTCCAGAATAAATCAACTTAAACCTTAAATAATTTTCAATATTTTACTCTCCATAAATATTATTTTGTCAAGATTATATAAGTTACAAAAAAGCGCAAGATAACATCGGGTCATTAATAACAAATAACATAAAATGATCTGGAGGGCCGGATATAATTACCCGGAATATTCTGCAATCTCCTTCCAACAGCATTAAATTCCCATTATACACGATGTAAAGCAAGGAAAAGACGAGCTGCTGGATGAGCTTCATTGTTGTTGCTATCCTAGTCTTTGCACTACAGTGACGTAATGAAACGCTAGCAGTCTACACCACGCTGCTGGCAGTTTCAGTCCAACTTTTGACATTTCAACATACAACACACAAAATGAACATCTATGACAACTTACAAAAAAAAGTGTTAGTGATGTTCTGTAGATGTTTGTGAGAAAACACCAAGCTTCTAATGATAGTCTTCACCTTACGAAAAATTATAGTCTCCATGGCCTTTTGAAATACATGCCCCAATGGCAGAAGCACATAAAACAAGAGTCTAAAAGGCACAACAATAATTATTATAACTCACAATGAAACATGTATTATGAAACAATCTAATAAAATGCGTCAAATCTCTCACTTTGTTCATCCATCAGATCCAGTTTATAGCAGTCAAAAGGTTGAAAACAATCCTAAATATTTAGTTTGACAATAAGTTGTAACTAAGCTTTCAGGTATTTTTATTGTAAAAGTGTGTTTTTGTTTTGGAAGCAGTCATAGCATAAAGACCTCAACAGTTAAAGCATCTGTCCTAGTATATCTGATGATGCGTCAGGTCCCGCTGGTGGTAGCCTTGACGCCTCCGCTAATGCGTCACCTGCATGGAAGCTTCCTTTATTCCTGAAGTGTTCCTGTGTCACGCTGCTGTGGGTGTTGTCAAATGAAATAGGGCGCTTTCAGGTAAAAACGAGTAGGATGCATCGCAAAACATGTTTTCTGTGTGGTTGTCCCAAGCAGCTGAATTAATAAACCAAACATTTCTCCTCATCTGCTGATCTAATGGACAGTTCCGTAGGAGTATTTGAAAACATTGTTGTGTGTCTTTTGCTTTGCTATTTTTCCTATAAACTCAGTTGTGTAACAACTACATCATACTCTGATGTGTTTTTTCATTCATGCTGGCTATATAGGCTTAAGGATACAATGCTTTACATAGTCTGACTTTTCTCTGCCCAGATCTTAATCAAAGCTGTCTTTATAGGTTAAACATAACTGATGGTCATCATAAAAACTTTGTTTTGCTAAAGAATTTACAAAAACTGCGTTTATAGACAGATTCTGCATAAAAAATGTCTTCTGTTTTGCAGAAAGTATTCCTTAAATGAATGAAAGCCACACTGTTTAAAGTACCAAAATATTTTTGTCCTGGACTTGCTTTCCTGTTCCTTTTGTACCCTGCTGACTTTGTTTTAGATGGCAGGAAGGACCAGGACCTGAGCTATTCCCTGGCTAATCTCCCATAATTGGACAATCGGCCCCTATTCCAGCCATTACATCTAAGCCTGTTGAGCAATAGTCTCGTTAATACTGAAGAGAAACTTATACCACAACTACAGTAACTTTGAGATGATTGTAATACTCGATCAAGTCTTTTAGTTGTCTTTTTTTTACAGTTCATATGTGTTTAAGTTTGGCACTCTACTCTATTCAATCCCACTTTAAAATAGATGAGCATGAACTGAAAACATGTTAAAATGATTTAATCTTTTCTTCTTTTAGGTTTTCAACAACCCACATCCCTCCAAAGCTGTCATCAAACTGAGCTTTTCAACTGCAACCAATGAGAGAGGGGACTAGTATAATTCTGCGTCACATCCAGAGTCCATCCAGAGTTTACCCAGAGGCACACCTTTGGCCTATGTTTTCATGTATCTTTACTCCCAGGACACGGATTACACACTGTACCGCCGTGAGGCTCCTCGGCAACATCAGGGCGATCCAGTCCTCTTGTCATGTGGCTGCTTTACAGAAAAAGACCTAAATTAGCCTCGCTGTCGTTGCTCTGTACTACATCGCCATGGACCGGAATAAACGCAACTCTATTGCTGGTTTCCCTTCACGGCCGGAACGCCTCAGTGAGGACAGCGATGGGGTTGGAGGTGTAGGAACTGGGGAGATGGGCCCTCCATCACAGGTCAGTATTTTCACTTAGTTTACCTAATGGTTTAGTAAGCTCTGGAAACTTTACCTTTACTTAGAAGTGAACTAAGTTAGTTTAGTTTAAAGAATAAATATGTGTTTCAAAAATGTTTGCTCTTTTAAATGAGCTTAGGTAATACACAACAACTGTGATAAAGGTGAAGTAAAAAGTTGAGTCATTGTGTTATTTAAAGTGAAAGAAACTGTCTGAAAGGACTTTAGTGAAGTCTTGTTTTGATAAACTAAACAGATAAAGTGTTTGTCAGAATTTGAGTTTTAGGTTTAGACCAGGAGTCTGCAACCTTTAACACTAAAAAAGCCATCTGGTCTAGTTTAATACAGACCAGAACCCAACGAGAACCATAACGTCTCAGTTTATTGATTAAAAAATGCACAATATTTAGACTTTTTTGTGAAGTAATCATTGATTTCTAAATGTAACTTAAACATTATAATAATGAAATTACAACAGTGTCTAAATATTTTAATAGTCGACTAATGGCCGATTATTCTTTCCGATTAGTCAACTGATCGGGTCATGCGCAAACTGGATATAAAGCACTCATCTTAACCATCATTCACTTAAAACTAACTGAAATGTAGATATATAGTATTACTTGCAATAATGCTAGTATGAATGCTGTAAGCTGACATTGCTGCTGAAGATGCAAGTGCTGATAGCTGAAAATGCTGAAGTTGATAGCTAAAAACGCTCAATCTGAAAGCCAGCTAAAATATTAGTTAAATGCCAAATTATACTAAGAAACTGAAAATAGCCTAAATTAGCCAAATAGCGAGCGTGTAGCTGAAATAGCTAAACTCCAAATTAGCCTATATAACTGAAAATTTCCAAAATTATCCAAAACAGCTAGCATGCAGCTAAAATATTAGCTAAACTCCAAAACAGCCTAAAAAATCTTTATAAATGCCTAAGTAGTCCAAAAAGCTAGCAGAATGCCATTATAACTTTCAATTTTACTACACTCTGACTCCATATAATATAAAATAACTTAAATTAGACTATTTTACTAGTCAATTAGTCGTCGACTAATCGTGGCAGCCCTAATATATATATATATATATATATATATATATATATATATATATATACACACACACACACACACAACAGTTGTAACTTCTTTTACTTTTGACAGCAGCGCACTCTAGTTTCTTTCAAAATAAAACCCACGCTGTGTGAAAAAAGGTTAAACACAATGTTTATATCATTAGACTTTTAGCGTGCAACTATCCTTTTCCGCCTTTTACTCTAAGATGTGAACAATATTTTTGTAGAATCTATTTGTTAAAAACATTTCTAATAAACTGAGCTTTTTATTGTCATTCTCTAAGATTTGAGGCACAAAACGCATAACTACAGCATTTTAAAACTTTATTTGTATAAAACTTTAACCACTTCAGTGTAATTTACCAAAAAAAAAAAATTTGGAGACTTTTATTTAATTAAAAACACAAATTTAAAGAACATTTCTGCAGAATTTCTGACAATTAAAATGATTTTTGCTTTGTAGTTTGACATGTTAAAAATCTAAACAGAAATGACAAATCTTAAATAACCATTCTATTATGTATTCAATCATTAGCATTTTTCATTGAAGCTGGAGAGCCTTAATAAAGGGACAAAAGAGGAGCCACAGGTTGCAGACCCCTGCGTTAGACCATGATTGTCTGTGTATGCTTATTCTGAAGATCTTTTTCTGTCACACCTGAAGGAGAAACCATCTTAATTCCATCTAAGCATGTTCTTCTCAAGTGAAGATGTCCTTATGTCCTGTTGTCTCCAGCTGGGGGGCAGGGTATGTCCATCCTCCTACAGAGCCCTCATCAGTGCCTTTACCTGTCTAACACGCCTTGATGACTTCACCTGTGAATGGATTGGCTCAGGATTCTTCTCTGACGTCTTCAAGGTGGGTGGAGATCACATGACGTCTCCTCTTGGTCTTCTCTTAAGCCAATCTTCAACTACATCTTTAGACCGTTAGTTTTTTTCTGTTCACACTTTCCTCCATCTATCAGTCAGGAGCTTTCTGCAGTGGTTTAAGCTTTTCTTCACATCTTGATCTGTTTTTGTTTGTTTGTTCTCCAAACGTGACAGTTGTCGTGCAGCTCTTCATCTCTTCCTGCTGTGTTTGAATGACTGAAGTGGGTTTGTTGAACTTAAAGCAGTTTTGTGTTTGATTTAATCCTGTCAAGTTGATATCTATTGTGGGTCATAATCCTTTTTACTCATTATTTTCAATTTGACGTTTCTAGGTCAAGTTAGACATCACCAATCATCAATACTAAATCTCCTTCAGGCAAAATGTAGGAGGTTACCCAAATGCACGGAGCATTATTACTCGGGCTGGTATAAATTATTTCCCATCAGCTCCAAAGATATATGATCCTTAATTTCTCATTTCAGTGGGATTTATGCCCATATATACAACTGTGTTATAATTATTATTTTTTATTTATTATCGTAATGCAAAAAATATCCATCTGGGAAAGATCTTTATTGCAAAAATATATTAAAAAGTGACCTTTTTTCAAATAGATGTTTTTTTATTAGAACATTTGTTGTTTTTTAATTAAAAAAATAGTAAACAGTTTACCCAATAATTAATTAGAGACTTTTTTTGTTCAGTAAAAAATATAAAGCTCTTTTTTCTAGTTTTTCTTTTTGAAGACTGAGCAGTTTGCCTTCCTGTACAGCTTTAACACACACTGATAAGCCATTAAAAGTACAGTTCATCCATTTAACATTAGCTCTTGAGTGGGCTGATACAGCAGGCTGACTTTCCTTTTCCATTGCGTCTTGTGGATACAATGACTGCTGGTTGAATGACGGCGTCTGATCACTAAAGATGTTTGAGTGATTGTTAGTAAGGCCTGCTAATGAGGACACGTCTATCTGCGTGTCAAAAAGGAAGTCTGTTTGAAGTCAGTTGATTTCTTTCCAACCGCTGGAGATGAAGTTTTCAAGCTACGAAAGAGCACTAATAAATTCTCATTTAGGATCTAATAAACCAGTTTGCTTTTATGATGCTGTGTAAAAACTCCTTTACAAAGTACTGTAGCACACTTGTAAAACCAGGAATGGAGCACATCTTTGTTTGGAAAGCCCCTAAACTAAATGTTTGCTTGTTGTCTAGTAAGGGTGCAGCGAAATGAAAAATTTATGGCCGAAGCCAAATAAAAATTAAAACGTTTGACTAAATAATAGTTGCTGAATATTAAATGTGTAGTTTTTGCTTTTGTTGTTTTTTTAATCTTGCAAATAACCTAGAATAAAAAACGTGTTTTTCAAATAAAGTAAATGTTTTCATCTCAGGTGAGCACTCATCTGAGAAATACCACCAGCTTGTCGTGGTTTAATTTACTCCACAAGTCTCAGAAAGCCAATGTCTTTCACAGCAGTAAACGGCTGGTGTCCTCCAATACCTTCTTTGTGATAATATTTGCTTTGGCACTATCCTTCGTGAGCTTTTTTTGGCATTTTAAATGCGTTGGGCATGGATTGAGTGCTGCTAGCTTTCCGTTGATCAACCAAACTTTGATTGCGTCACACGCCATTATTTGGCCTTACTAAACTCACTGAATGCCAAATGTAACTTTATTTTTTTTGCATTAATTAAGTGAATATTCTGTGCGTTGCTGTTTTCTTGTATTAGCTAGTATTTAGAAACAACTAATGTTTTCTTTCAGAGAATAAGTCAAATTTTTTGTATAATTTTGGCTGCAGGTGCACCTTATACTTTGGTTCAAGTTATGTGGAGTTTTTTATTGTTTTTTTTTTTTTTTTTTTAATGATTAGCAACAACTGCTAGAGCACACGTGTCAAGTCTAGGCCCGGGGGCTAAATCTGGCCCTCCGGGTAATTCTATCCGGCCCTCCAGATCATTTTATTTTATTGTTTTAAATAAGCCGATGTTATCTTCTGCTCATTTCTAAGTTGTATAATTTTGACAAATATGTTTTTATGGAGAGTAAAATATTAAAAGTTATTTAAGGTTTAAGTTAATTTATTCTGGAATAATATTCCTGCCTTTTTATTATTCATAATTATGTTAAAGAGTTACAGTTTTAAAGTTTTAAAAATTTGCATTCTGCTAGCTTTTTGGATTACTTTGGAATTTACTAAAATTTTGTAGGATATTTTTAGATAATATATCAGCTACATGCTAGCTGTTTTGGCAAATTTAGGCATTTTTTTTTCCTTTTTTCTGTTTTTAGGCTGTTTTGGAGTTTAGCAAATATTTCAGCTACATGCTAGCTGTTTTGGCTAACCTACGTTAGGCTAATTTGACATTTAACTAATATTTTAGCTGGCTATCAGCTTTAGCATTTTCAGCTATTAGCTTCAGCGTTTTTATCTATCAATTTCAGCATCTTAAGCTATCAGCTCTTGCGGCCAAATTCAGCTTACAGCATTCACAATAGCATTATTGCAGGTAATTTTAAATATCTAGTTCATAATTATGTTAAAAAGTTACAGTTTTATAGTTTTAATAATGTAGTCTAGAGTGTTCAATAAATGTTTATCCTGTCCGCCCTGCGAACTGAGATGTGTTTTGGATTTTGGACCCTTGTGTGATTGAGCTTGACACCCCTGTGCTAGATGGTTCTGTATGTGTGTTTCAGTATTTGCACCGACAGCAATGTAGAAGAAGAAGCACCGCTTAGTCTTGCCCTGGCTTGGCAGAATTGCTTAGTTGACTTGTTAGCATGTGTTTATTGAATAGAGATTATCCACTATTGGAAGATATACTGTAGGATTTAATTTTACTATGCATTTTTTTGACTGCTGTGACTTGTACTTCGGAGTTACTTATTGTCCAAAAAATATAGTAGGGTGAAGGGAAGTTTCAAAATCGTCCCCTGCCTGTTGTTTTTTCTTTTCTTTTGTCTAAACATGTGTCTCTGTATCTGATGTCACACGCTGAACCTCTCAGCAGCAACATGCTAACCTGCTATTTGATGCAGTTACCACTTTGTTTCATGGGAAATTCCTGTGATTCAGGCTGTGTTTCCCCATAGGAAAAAAATCTGCTGGGTCTAAATTCAAAGTGCAAATTAAGGAGAGACCAGAGTTTGTAAAAGGCTGAACGTGATTAAAAAAATGAGTAAAGCAATTAGGATGGAAGAAGAGGAAGAAAACCTTTAATAAGTCAGAACCTTTGTTGAAAAAATATGAAAAGTGAGGGATAAAAGGATGTTTTATCTATAAATAAAGGATCACAACCACAAGGACTGTGACGGCGCAGATGAAGAGGAGTTTGTGGAGAAGAGGATGGTTTGGGAGTAAAAAATGCAAAAAGAGTTTGAAGGATTCCAACTTTCATCTGAGCCGAGGTGAGTGGCAGGAGAGCTCTGGACGAGGCCGAAAATGATTCAGGATTGGGCAGCAGGGTTTTTATGTGGGAGCATCAAGGAGAAGGAGGCGGATCAGAGGCACATGCAGATTGGGGGATGTGAGGAATTGGGGGTCGGAGGAGGATGGATGGATGTGGGGGAGGAGGCTTTTAGAGGAGTGGCCATCTGTTGTTTCTGCTGCCCTGGAGTGAAGCGTCGCCTCTTAAAACCATTCTGTCCTTTGAACTGGAACCAGGTTCAAAGCGATCTGTGCGCATGAGAGACAGAGATCAACGCAGAAAGAAAAAAAGTATTTCACCCTAAATTAATAGTAAATATTAATGTTTTAGCTTAAATTCAACACACAGTGCTGACTTTGTCCCCACAGTCCATTCTCATTTTAACATAATAACACCTGTTCATTATGTTCAAGCAGGGAGAAAACTCAAAAGCTGTCTCTTTTTGTCACTAAAATGTTACGTTTTCTTCACCATTGTGCGATCTTAACATTATGTCAACTCCTTTCGTCTAACGGGTCAAATATTACCCACCCTACCAAAGCCCCAAAATAATGGAACTTTATTGATCTTTCATTTCCATGACGCACGCTGAAACAACTTGATACTTTGGAATCAACTAAGTTTGTTTCATTTTTTATGTTTCTGTTACACAATAGAAAAAGACAATCACAAGTAAACATTATTACACTTTTTTTTTTAAACAAATCAACTGCTATAGAAGTTTTATTTTACACGTAATGGTTTATTATTGATCTTTTATAATTGTGAAGTAATTACTTGTAAATTAATGAATTTGAAATGGAAATAATTGTCAACAATCTTATTCTTTCTCAACACTTTATTATTTTATATTTTTGTAAAGAAATGTCTGCATATGTGCGTAGTAGGGCTGCCACAGACTATTATTTCAATAGTCGAAAAATCCCCAATTAATTAATGCATAAACTGGACGTAAAACACACATCTTAACCATCATTAGGTTCAAACCAACAAAAAAAAGACGAAAAAGAGATGATTTGAGTGAAATAAGAACAATAATGCACAAAAACCCTGATAATAAAAGCAAACATTATTTTTGATTTTATCTTGCATTTTATTTTGAAAATGACTCTTCTGCAGCAGCCCAGGGTATATTTTATTTTGAAAGGAACTTGTGTGTTCCGCTGTCAGAAAGAAAAAACCGTTACAGAAGCATATGGACAGTGTTGTAACTCAATACTGTATTGTAATATTTAAAAGCTACTTTTCTTAAATCAATTTTAAGTGCAACAAAAGCATAAATATTGTGTATTTTCTAAACAATAATGTGGAACTTTCTGGCTCTTGCTGGATTTTAGTCTGTAAGAAACTGGACCAAATGGCTCTTTTCGTGTTAAAGGTTGCAGAAACCTGGTGTAACTGATGGTATATAGTTGTGTGCCGATGTTTTTTGGTTTGTGGATGTGTGAATTAAAGAGAGAGTTTGTTTGTGGCCTTGTGAAGTGTTCTAATGCTTGTATAATTCACAGCTCCAAAATGACCCATAATGCAACCGTAGCACCCTGGTGGTGTTCAGGCCACATGTGAACAGAAACACAGAAACAAAATATCAATTTTCAAAATCATATAAACGTTGGATGATCAATACCTCCAGGACTCTGCATAGAAAGGTGTGCTCCAATTGTGTTGCACCATTTTTCTTATGCATTGTAACATTTTAGATCTACTTTTGCATGACATCCTGTCAGGTATAAAGATGTTTCTTATGTCAAACAAACATTTTCATCCTTACAAGAAGAGCTGTAATGTGTGCAGCTGTAGTTTGTGCTGACTTCTCCTCTAAAGCTTCATAAAAGAGCAAACTCTGAAGGTTCACAGGATCCAAATCTGCAGTGTGATTGAGAAGTTAGTGCTTCCAGGAAACGACATGTTTGTCTGCAGCTGCTCATTTCTTTGGCATGCTGTCATGTAGGTTATTATTTCCTATTTGCTGGTGTGAAAGACTGCATGAAAACAAACTGAAACGTGAGGTGTGGACTCACGCAAATTCCTTTCCGTTTTTAATTGGTTTGTGAATTGATCAGTGCAGTGCATAGACGGGTCATTCAAACTTTAATACATTTCAAAACATTTACTCTAAAATTTGTAATAATTCTTCCAAACAAAGCTTGCATAGATGTTTTTGTTGGAACTCGCGTATTGTTTATCAAAAAGATGCATTTTCCTTGGTGTTTAGTAGTGATGTTCATTCAGATGTGTTGGCCTGAAGGCCTTCAGTGTCATAATGCAGTTATCTGTCGGCAGCGTTTGCTTTCACCTCAGCTGCACTGCTGCAGGATTCAGTCAACCGTGGGCGGTGATGCTCCAGCTATCTGACAAAGATGAGAACTCAAATCCACATAGACTACAATACAAACATTGATTTTGCCGTTCTGAGCCGACCGTCCATAACTGGTCAGCGATGGCTGACCTCATTTTAACTTCTATTTTCCTGTTATTATTGCGTAAGCCTCATGGTTTTTTGTAGCAGTTCAAAGTCACACTGTATCCACAGCCGCAGAAGCAGAAAAGCCCTGTAGTTTATGCAGCCTCTTGAGTTGAGTTCACATGTTGTAGATAATGTATTTCCGATTACATGAGTAAACCTTGCATTTGAACTGTTGCAGGTACGACATCGAGCGTCAGACCAGGTGATGGCGTTGAAGATGAACAAGCTCAGCAGCAACAGAGCTAACATGCTCAGAGAGGTCCAACTGATGAACCGGCTTTGCCATCCCAACATACTCAGGTCTGTAAATGATAACTACCTAAAAAAACGTGAATTTTATTTTCACTCTTTCAAAATCCATATATAGCCTGTAACAGTGTCAAAAATGGACTTGGTTTGTAGGGAAGTGAAAAGGGGAGCAGTTTAAAAACCATGTAACAGAAAAGGTCTTTTCCGTAATTCTACTGCATTTTGTCAGTGTGGAAAAACATGATTATTTATTCTTATTTGACCTTTTTCATACTACATTTAGCTTGATTTAAAGGGTTCCCATGTGTTTTTGCCGTTGCCTTTTTTCTCTGTATCTTTTGAGTCTATGGTTTTGACCTGTTTCTATTGTAGATGCCTCAGAACTGTGTCAAGCACAGAGCCTGTTAACCGTGGATTTCATTAACTGCCAGCTTCTGTTAGACTAGCACCAGATGCCTTCAGGCCAAAAGCAAGGAGGACATTTTTCGCTATGGGGGAGAAGAAGGCTGTGAAGCATCATGCCAGCTTTTTAGAAAAGCTTGTCTCTGCCTGGTTAATCTTTAGTAGACAAAAGTAACACACTCTTCCAGACCCTCGTATCTGTCATGATGTGCTATTTTGTGTTTTTCCTTCCTCTCAAATTTCTTTAGACTTGAGCAGGATGGGTTCTTTGGTCCTGGTGCAAAAATGAAACGCCAACGTTTCTGCGTGCTAAAAGAGCCTCTCACTTCTAATTTTGTAAACCCACATCTAAACACATGGCATAATTAAGTATGACAATTCATTTCCTGCAATTTCCAGACCCACATGAAGCCATTCATTTTAAGAAACTGCTTATTCACTCAGTGTTTTACTTTTACCTGTTCAGTCATCACACTCACACATATCTATTACCTGTTTTCTGTTAAAGAGAAAACTTTAGATCTCTGTGGCTTTTTCCCCAGTTTGATAATTGTTTTAATTCTCTCAATTCCAACTCACAATTCAACCAAATGTGTTGTGTTTTTGTAGGTGGTCTTTGACACGTTTACATTCATAAAGTAAACATAAACATCTTCTCAAGACTACGTTTGCTTCGGTCAGCTGTTCTGTTTACAAACGCATGATAAACATCAACCACGTAGGCATCAGGGAGAAAGCATTTCACCTCATCCCTCAATCTAAACTTAGACCGACGGCGGTGCGTTTGGTTTTCATGCTAATCACAAAATAAACACACATTCTCCTGAATTCCTAAATCACTCCTGAGCTGCACTTTGATTGAATTCCTAGACTGTTTTCCCTATTCATCTTTCTTACTGCACCTTAGAGCTAAAATTTCAGCTTTCTCAAAAACTCGCCAACATTTGGACATTCTTAGTACCTGGTAAAAGGGAATTTTTGCTGAAGGCTGTGTCTGTATCCCCCCTTACTCCCAAACTACTAAAAAACGACTTAATGCATGACTATCTAGTGTCCTGGATTTTAAAACCGATTTGGACACCACTACTCACTAATTTTTTAATTTATTCTTTTTTAATGGTAAATACGACATCACATATTCATTTTACGAAGACTATTTATTTATAAATCCATTGTGTTTTCATAGTGAAAATGTTGATGGTTTATAAAAAATATATATATTTTTTTCACAGATGTTATTCAAATGCAATGCTTTGTGGTCTATATTTGCCAACCTAGTGAACATCGATGTACAGTGGTTNNNNTTCAGAAACAGACATTAACTACCCTTATTTTTTTATATTTATAAATCAACACGGACAAAGATCTATACACGTCGTTCATTATTTAATCATTATTTTGTGTTAAAAATAAAGATATTTAAGAACATTGGAATGTTTTCTCAGCGATTTTCTTATGAAAATCCTGATGCTGCCCGGCCTCAACTAGATTCTGTCTCCAGCGGCCCCCGGCTGATTTGAGCTTGAGACCCCTGCCCTAAATAGTGCACTAAGGAGGGAAGTAGTGAAGGAAGAGAAAACTTTTGTTCAAGCAATCTTCACAAAATTATAAACAAATTCCATCCAACAAAAGTCTACAACCACAATCAAACTCTTGTTGACCTTGGACTTCGGGAAGAGCCCACCATCTTGGAAAAAACTGCCTGTATACCAGCTGCAAGTTCAAACTCCTCTGAAGGTGCATTCACGCCAAACGCAATTTTCCTCTTTTGCCGTGCAGTGAATCCGCTACCCACCGACTGCCTGAGCTTGACGCTGCGGCAGTGTGTAGGAGGAGCTACCAGCTAATGTTTTTAGGATGGTTGCTATAAGAACGGTGTCTGTGGATTTCTCACTTAGAATGTATGGAAGACACATATATAGTTGAGATATCAAGATTATTTATTGTGAAGAGTTCTGCAAAAACATCAGTATTGACGTCTCCATGTTTTGGTTTATGGGGTTATTAGAAGGTGGGAGCTTCTCTCTAACTCTGGGTGCTGTCTCTGAATGACAGCCGCTTCCACAGTGTTTCTGTGTCTCCGTGTCCGAGCTTGAAGGCCCTCGGGTTAATATAAGACAGTCCACAGCGGGAATCGCGTTCGGTGTGAATGCACCTCCAGGGATTTTGCTCTATCGCCTCCTAATTCCTTGAGCATCATTGATAAGCTACTTGAGAAAAATGTTGGATTTAGAGGTTATAGATTTTGAACGGCGTTGATGTGGCAAGCTATCAAAATGCTCTTACTTTCACACTTAAGGACTTTTTTAAAGAATATTGTGAACATTGTTAACCCCTGACTGAAGCTGAACCAAACAATATAACATACATGTGGCTATATTAGCAATGTGGGTGGGGTAAAAAAAAAACAAACTTGGTTTCAAAGGAAATTCAAAAGTTTACTTTTGTCATTTCTTCTTAACCCACATATACCTGCTGATCACCCTCAGGTGACCAAAACATAAAATAGTTGCTATGGAGACAAAACGTATTTGAAAATGAGAACCAAATGTAAAACATAAGAAATAACAACAACAATAGTAAAAATAAAACCTAAAACTTTAAATTACACGTTTGAGTTAATCAACAAGAATGAGAAAAGATTCTGGACAGAAAAGTTTTCTTTTCACTTCAACAACAAACGCATTCGGAGCCTCTAGACGGCAGAGTGTGTGTAGAGAACATGCACATACATGAATAAATATTTTTGTGTGTGCATAGTCACGCTTACACGTATTGTTTACAAAGCCATCTTTGTTAAGCATCTCTGGTGTGTTGTGTGTGTCTTTGTGTTAAACACACTGTGGGGTCATTGTTTGCTGAAATCCTCTGAGGACCTACAGTTCTGACCTTTAACTGCCTTCAGAGTTATGAGGACTTCAACACAGACAGTTTGTCTCTTTGCTCTGCACGCAGACGCTGTGGTTGAAGGAGTGCAGTCCTCTGTCATTGTTATGCTCACTGTCAAACACTACAAACACAACATCTTAAGAAAGCAAAAAGACCTCTTTTCAAGAAAATATGTCTATTTTCTGTTTTGCAAGAAAAACAATCTTATTATGGACGTTTTCAGTACCAAAATAATCTTAGTTTTGGAAAACGTTTCTTAGAATTGTTTTTCTTTCTCGATTGGCAGATTTTAAAAAGATTTTTAAATACATTTTGAATTATTTTTAGGGTGCTTTTTTGCAGTATAGAGTTCAGATGGATAAATGCTGTACTTCCAATGAATGTACTATAACGTTTTTTTTATAAAGAAATAACATCAGAGGAAAACATCCTCACAGCAGTGGAGTGGAAGATTGGGATTATATTTATCAAGCCTGGAAATTGATAGGCAAGAGAAATGGGAGGAATGTGGGGAAAGCAGCCAAGCTGTCATTACTGTACTGTTCACACACACTCGTGCTGTGATCACCTGTCCAGTCTTGCTCAGTGGGATTTTTTCACCTGGTGTTGTTCTGGATTCTCTGTTCACAAAGTTCTAGTTTTGCTTTTAAACCACTCAAATGTCTTTTGCTTTGGGCAGATGTTGCCTTTGGAAAGTTTTGTTCTGCATTTCGTGTTTTTGTCACACGAGAGCCTGATTGATGATTAAAAGGAAGTTTTGATGTTTCACTGAATTCCTTTGTTCTTTATTGTTCTAACATTGGATTAAAATGATTGTAGTGGATTTAGATAGAATGAAATAGTTCCTGACTTTGTTGAATGAGGCTCAGGTTAATTCATCTTCATCGAGCTGACCCATAATGAATGGGATTAAGGTGGTTAAATCACTCTTGTAGGTGTCTTCTCCACAACCTGTGTGAAATATCCTGACATGACTTCTGTCATTCATAGAGAAATGTCTATTGATTAACTACCTAGACAAAATGATATCTAAAACAATTCCTATCAGATTATATTAAATGTTGTCATTAAATGTTTACAGATGTCTATGTTTTTGTTTTTCCAGGTTTAAGGGAGTGTGTGTCCATGAAGGTCAACTCCACGCCTTGACAGAGGTATGTAACAACAAAAAACCATCAGAGAGGGTCAGAACAAACTAATTACACACCAGTTCTAAACCTCTGTGCTGATTAAAGGCAGCACAGCGGTGCAGTTATGGTGTCAGCACATAAGCCTGTTGCCTTTATGCTGCTGGAGTTGTTGTCGGTGAGCATCACGCCATCGATGAGCACATCTCAACGACGCACAAGCCTGTAATTGAGGATATCTATCTGGAACTGAATGTCCTTGAGCTGAATGTGTGCACATGAGTGTGGGAGTACAGGGATAACTATTAGAATATACCAGACCCTCACAACGTATTATAGATAGAGCTCAATAAATGTTTGATCTACTGTCAGACTGTCTGAAAATGTGAAAGGAAAAAGCCAAACCTGCAGTCTTTAAGAAAATAAATGTTTCTTCTTTCCTGGTTTGGAAAAATACTATCTGTGATAACATTCTAAGGCAAAGGAAAAGAAAGGAAAATAAAAAACATCAGATTTTAACTTAGGTTTCCCTTTGTCATGTCAGCACATGTGCTCTGTCAGGTCAGTTTCATTCTCCAACACCAAATGTTGGATCTTTTTGTTGCTTCGAGTTTAAATAATTGCACGTCAGTGCAGCCTGTGCTTCTTACAGAATGATTGAGTTCAAATATAAACTCAAAAGCTTTATGTATTTGTGGTCAGTCTATGCTAGTTTGCATAGACAAACATTGAGTTTGAACAAATGTAGTTTGTATGCAAATGAAGGCATATACTCCTAAAGAAGAGTATTTTTCACTTTGTTCTTCAGTTTTGTTGCCCAGGAGAGAAAACTCTGAAGGTTTGTGAGAAACGTACGCAGACGCCGTGGTCGGTTTATCTGCAGCAGAGTAAGCGGATACTTCTGCGCTGTGTTATGTTACTACCAAACCGAGCAGCGATGCTGTGAGCAGGCCCATGGCAGTTTGTTACCTGACCCCCATTATGACGCTGTGCTCAGAGGAAACTTGGAATGAAGTTTCTGAATGACCCGGGGTTACCTTTATGCCCTCTGCCTTCCAAGCAGGAACATGCATGTGCACGGGCTGCACTGATGTCAAGACACTCGGCTGCCCGCCACCGAGAATCGCTTATAATGTAGCTTATAAATAATTATATTAGTTGAATTATAATTCTGTCATATTACTTTTGACGGCAGCACATACGAGTTCCTTTCAAAATAAGATGCATCCTGTGTCAAATAAGATCCTGTTGATTTGTAATTATACTTTGAGGAATTTTGCCTCTGAACACCAGCAAGAAATAAAATAATTGACATTATTATCAATTATTAAAATATTATTTTCATATTAATTATTATTATTATATTATGATTATGATCATTTAAATATAAGTACATATCTGGTTTGTTTCTAATATTTTTCACTGCTTTTTTTGTAAATTTTGCACCTCTGAAAGACACCATTCTACTGAATTTACTCCTGAAATCCTTCTTGAGCGTTGACTTGCTCCTTTCTGCTAAACATCATTTTAATGCACCTTATAGGAAACGCTGCTGCTTTCCTAAGCAGGGCTGATGGTAAGTCATGACCACTGGCAGGATTATCCCGCTGTTTGAAGCTGCTCCAAGCTCCAAACAAGGATTCTTTGTCTCAGTCTTTTAGCTTAAAGCACAGACAGTGCAGCAGGGCAGCTTCCCCAACATTTCTGACCTGACATATGGTTCTCATTTCCACACATCTCTACTTTGTGCACCGTCTCAGGGAGAGTCTTAGGTGGGCTGAAACATGCAGAGCTGAGTAACTACTGTCACTAATTCTAATCAAAGGTCTAAATTGGTGTCCTGTTCTTGTTGTGACTGTCTACGCTGTTAATCAATACAATCTATAACTTAAAAACAATGTCAAAATTACTCCTAAAGAATTAGAAAGGTTTGACAAGTATTAACATCATCAAATGTTGAGTCTATTTCTCATTTTTCCTGTCAGAGCTGTGCAAAACGTCTTTAATCAGAATCTATCCTGTTAATCTTGTTTGTTTGGACAGAAATTGTAAATAGTGTTGTTGTAACGCGTTGACTATGACCTGAACTCTGTCTTTTAAAGGCACAGCGATCTTTTGCCGTCGTCTTTGCTCCAATTCAGTGTTTGCCACTCACACTAACAATCCCAGCTAAACCAGTTACCCGGCTAGCTCTTTATCCCATGTCAGTTACGTTAAGTTAACTTGTGCAGTCCATGATTTGTGACATCGGATTAGTGTGCAAGTGTGTTTCCAAGCCAGCAGGAAGGTCAGTAAGGTCTTGTAGATCAAAGCTGACACAGAGAAGGATCCCGGCTCAACCCCACTCACCTCGTTGGCTGTCTTTTGTTAACTTAGGTTAGCTTTTTATTTATAAATGTGATCAGGCTGAACTGTGTTAAAACGGTTTTTCCACACAGCCTTCCTCTGAACTCATCAGAAGCACAGTGGGTTTGTGAAATGTGGTCAGTATCGGTGGTTTTGTTGGTCCGTTCATGTCATAGATGTTCTGTTTTTAGTGTATTTGAAAGCTAGTCAGACTGCACGGAGCGCACTGACATCAAACACCGGCAGTCAGTCGTACTCTTCGTAACAGAAAGGAAAAGTCAGACACTGGCTGATGTGTGGCTCTGATTACAGCATGAAGTCATTGTGGCCTAGTTTGCTGTGCTTGTGTAATGCTGCTGAGGACGGGAGTCTTCACGGGATCCCGTGTTGTTCTGGGGGAGGTCTGCCTGCTGAGGAAGGTTATCTCCAGTGAGTTTACTCTGAGCTGGCCTGTCAATGTGTCAGGACGGGTTCCATGAGCCTCTCTGATCAGTCTGGGGCTGATAAAGCCCTCCTACTTTTTGACAGGCTCTAATAAAAGGAACTAGAGATCATGAACGCATCACTTCCCCTCATACTCCATGTAGCCCTTCACTCTCTGACAGTTCACTCTGAAGTCATCAAACCATGTGAAGGTTTACTTTGTTCACAGAAATGGTCTGTTTTCTGCTCTACAACTTAACCCTAATAATAAAACCACAGTTTTATTCCAAAAATCGTAATATTTCCTCATGTTGTGCACATTCAGAAACTCTTGTTTTCTGTATTGAACATTCTGCAGATTTTCTGTTGTTTAGGATCTCAAGTAACAATCTTGAAAACGTTTTCTCTCCCCTGTGTGACCACAAGTCTTTTTCAAAGGGTGCACCGCTATCACTTTAGAATTCAATGAACAATCATTTGCCCACATTTAATAGTTCTGAGATGTATTTTTATCTTTGTTTTCAAGATTACCTTTCCATTATGATGAAAACATGTTCTTGTGGCATTTTTCTCGATGACAAGGACATATATAAAGAAAATTAAGCATAAAAGTATATTTCTGAGGATTTTTCCTATTCAAATCATTGAGAATCAGGAGCAAGCAAAAAAATGTTGCTAAAAAGATCGTGTTTGTGATGTGGATAATGTGCTGGGCGGGCCACAAGCTCTCTGCTCCGCTCCATTCTAATGCGTCCACTTGCAGACGAATAGGTCCATGAACGTCTTTGTTTTCCTCGTCTGCTCACCATTTTTGGTAATGTTAGGTTGGGATTGTGAGGGCCTGTAAGCTAGCAGGAGAAAATGTAAACAAAGGGATGATGGGAAGTCGGAGCAGGCTTACTCTGCACCAACAATCCCACTTTCTAATGAACTCCTGCCGCTCTGCAGAAACTATATACTTAAAAAATTAAACAGGATCTTTTATTTTGTAGAAAAACGGCAAAATCATAATTAACAGGCCATTGGGAACGCTTTAATTTAACTTAAAAAACACTTTTACTCATAAAAATGTTCTTTTAAGTGACATATATTGACACATGCAGCAACAACTCATGCACATTTTAAAAAAAATTATGTTTTTTTTGTGTTTTATCTGTTGTTTTTTTTTACTCTCTTTTGTTCTTCTATTGTTTTTTTCCCTTTACTCATGATCTCATGTGCATTTCTATGTCTTTAGTACATTAATGGAGGAAACCTGGAGCAGCTTCTGGACAGCAACAAACATCTGAGCTGGCTGTCCAGGGTGAAGCTAGCCTGCGACATAGCCAGCGGTGTGGCCTACCTGCACTCTAAGGGCATATTCCACCGAGACCTCACCTCCAAGGTTAGCAAAGATGATCACCGAAAGGGGAAACACCAGCTAAAAGTAGAACCGCAGTTTATCTAACTACAACTTAAAAAATCTTTGTTGTTTTGTTTGGACTTAATCAGAATAGAGGGAAAAGTCTAAAGTGCATTTAGATGTTTTGTGAGTGTGTTCTTTAGAAATCCTTCCGATTGTACAGTAGTATTAAGGGTCAAAAATGTCCCATATTATAAAAAGCTCATTTGAATTTTGTGTTGAATGTTTTCTACATCTGCATGTGTTTACAGCCAGACTGACATGTTTATCCATTAAAGGAGTTTGTTTGAGGAGAATGCCTTTAAAGTAGAAAGAGGTTTGAAATAGGAAGAACGTGTCTGGTTGATAGTGTTAAGCCACATATTTATTTCTGTGTCAGCCACTTCCTCTTGTAAGCTGCTGTTTCTGTGCTTTTCTGTCTTCACAGAACTGCTTGATCAAATGTGATGACAATGGTTACACAGCAGTGGTGGGAGACTTTGGCCTCGCAGAGAAGATCCCTACGAATCAGTAAGAAGACTCGCTGCTTTCTGTGTTTACCTAAAAATACACTGAGAAAAGCCAGAACTTGACTTTGGAAAGTAATATCTTCATTTCTGTACCTTTGTGAGGGTGTTAGCTATTCTATTTATACCAAACGCCCCTCTTTTTTTTTTTTTTTTTAGTTTTGAGAGTAACTGAGAGCTTTCCTGTTCTCTTGTGGGTGTTTGTTTGCAGAGAAACTTTATTTTTAAACCTCATGTGAAACATCTGTGTCATAGCAGGTTGATGGGGGAACCCAAACGAGTATAACAGTAAACCCCCCATATTAAATATAAAACTGATACTTTCCATTAAATGTCATAGATGGTCACGAGTGCTTTATATGATCTCATTTCCAGTCTTGTGTGAAAAGAAAGACTGAAATTTAACCCTTTGATATACTATAATCTTTTAATTGTTAAGACGATCAACATAATTCCAGTAGATTCTGAAGGAGAAAAGCGGCGTCTTTTCTCCTTCAGAATCTACTGGAATTATGTTGATCGTCCTAATGGTTGACAAGTTACAGTATGTTAAAAATTTTAAAGTTAATCACCTTTATTTTTAGGCTTTATTTTGAAAAAAAAATCAATTAGACAAAAATAAAGCAAAAGACTTATTAGAGTTGAGAATTGTGTTAAGTCATCTAAAGATATGCAGAGATACAGGTTTTATTATGGACTTGAACAAAGTTTTGCTTTTGTTTTTTTTTTATACCTTCGTCTACATTTATTTTGTCTCATTATTATTGTCTTAATTTACTTTCCTCAACTCTAAATATAAAGATTCCCATTCATAGTTTTATTTTTTGGGTGAAATAACCTGATAGTTTTCTTTTTCTTCTGTAGGACTGAAGTGGAGAAGCTGTCAGTGGTTGGTTCCCCGTTCTGGATGGCTCCAGAGGTCCTCAGAGATGAACCCTACGACGAAAAGGTAAAACTACAACCTGAAACCGGAGTCTTTTTATCAAACACTGAACTGTCCTGTTAGTTTGATGTTGTAAAAATGATTATCGAAGACGTTTTTAGTAGTTTATCCACAAAATGTTCAACTGTTTCCATTTATGGTCTTGTCTTGACTCTAGTTTCCTCCACAGGCCAAAAACTTCATAGATTCATTTGTTTCTCTAAATTGTCCCTAGCTGTGAATGTGAGTGTTATGGGTGTGGGATTCAGGGGAGGGGAGGCAGACTGGTGACCTGTCCAGGGCGTATCCCGTCTTTGCCCAATAGTGGCCGAGATAGGCTCCAGCAACCTCATGACCACAAAAAGGACATAGTGGGTTAAGAGAGAGGATGGATGGACGGATGGATGGATGAAATGACGAACGGATAGATAGATGGGTCGATGGATGGATGGGTGGACGGACGGACAGAAGGATGGTTTGGATGGACTGATGGATGGATGGAGGAACACACGGACCGATGGATGGATGGATGGAAGGAGGAACAGACGGATTGATGGAAGGATGGACTGATAGATTGACTGATGGACAGATGGATTGAAGGATGGACTGATGGATGGACGGAGGAACAGACGGATGGATGGAAGGATGAATAGATGGATGGATGGAAGGATGGACTGATAGATGGATGGAGGAACACACGGATGGATGGATGGATGGAAGGAGGAACAGACGGATTGATGGAAGGATGGACTGATGGATGGACGGAGGAACAGACGGATGGATGGAAGGATGAATAGATGGATGGATGGACGGACGGACAGACGGACTGATGGACTGACGGACTAACGGACGAATGAACGGACGGATGGATGGATGGACGGAAAGATTGATGGATGGATGAATGGAGGAACAGATGACGGACTGACGGATGGATGGACTACCGGCGGATGGATGGACTGATGGACTGACAGATGGATGGATGGGTGGACGGACATTCGTGTCTTGTACTCTTGACAATAAGATGTTAAAACTCTTCCTGCATTTACTTCAGTGTTTGAACAAACTGTTAAACTTTGATTTATCTTTCTTCTTTTATGAAGAAACAAAATATTTTAAAACATAAAAAACAAGTTTGGATCAATAGTGAAGTTTGCATTAAACACATTTCTTCTCCTTATTTACTTCAATTTGTGTTTGTGTTTAGATTCTTATCAAACTCGTCGCTGCAATTATCCATTCTTGATTCTCGTCTTTCTAAGACGTTTGTGTGATGTTGAGTTCTGTTCTTATGGATTGTACCTTAAAATAAGTATTTGTTTTAATTTACTTGATTTTAACTGCATGTCATACACAGAAGCTCTGTTGGTCTGCCGTGGTTAGTTGTGAGTTTTGTTCTCTTGAACCCAAACCTTGATGAGTGAACTCCTGTTTGACGCTGTGCTCCCCTGTCTTCAGGCTGACGTCTTCTCCTATGGAATCATTCTGTGTGAAATCATTGCAAGGATCCAGGCCGACCCCGACTTCCTTCCTCGCACTGAGGTGACCGCTCCTCTCCACCTTCTGACCTTTGAGGACACTCTATACGTTTGCAGCATATATGTGCTGATTCTGTCGTTTTACTTGCACACATTCTAACACAAAACAGTTTTTATCAAAAATATGTTACCACCAGCAGATTGCTTAACTTTGCTGGAGCATTGCTGTAAATTTGCATCAATGTCCTGCAAAGTGAGGAAAAAGGTCAATCATTTTCCTAAGGAGACTTCTTTTTTCCTGTTTGGTCAAACATTGTGAATTTTTTTGAATATTTCCTAGAAAAAAATCAGGCATGGTCAGTCACAGGTGGAGCTCTTCACTGAGTCGGTCTGTGGTGTTATATATTAAACCAGGCCAGCGTTAATTCACCAACAATAGGAACTCTTTGACGGGATAATCCTTGTAGATTCATGCATTAAGCCGGGCTTAGAAGTGAATCCAGGCTGAGAACAATCATTTGCTGGTTATTAGTCTTCATCAGGCTGCGAGCATATTGGAAGTTGGCAGCCGGCAGGACTAAGTCAGAGGATTAGTTTGACATGGAACTGGCTTTGGTAGTTGAGTTACACACTGTCAGACATCTGATGAAGCTCTGTCCGTGTGAACTTCCTGTTTGCTGAACGCTCTGTGTCTCTCCACCTCTGCCTCCCGAACAGAACTTTGGCCTGGACTATCACACGTTCCAGCACATGGTTGGAGACTGTCCGTCGGACTTCCTCCAGCTGGCCTTTAACTGCTGCAACGTGAGTCCCTCACACTCTCCATGACGAACCGTAAACATTATAAATGGGCACATTAGGATTTTTCTGTGAGCATAAGCAGCTGCCGCTCTTACGGTTTGTATCCAGTGTTTTGTTTCTGAGGGGGGGGGGTTCTTCTTAATTTTTTATAAGTAATGTTTCAGAAAAAAGGAGCAATCTTATAATCTGGTTAATCTGATTTAGTGCGCCGCCTTGGGGGGTTATTCTCTGCAGTCTGGACCCCTTACCTGTCAAACTCTGTAGTCAAACACTGATCAGGCTGTGGACGGAATTTAGAAAATACTTTTTAAAAAAACACCAAGTGAGCTATAGGCAGACTCTTTTCATGTTTGTAAATACGAATGTGATGTTTCCTGTATTGCATTTAAGAATTATAGCTGATTACACACCCTGCTGATTGATCCTATAAAGGCTTTTCATCCGTTCTCATCCTCGTCTGATGACCTCCTTTCATCATCCTCGCCCCTTCAAATCTGTTTCAAGTCCCTCATCTCTGATCTGCTTTGTCCTTCATTTTTATATTAAAGCCCCCCACAACAGTGAAAAGGCTTGAATTTTACAGAAACCACTTGAGTTTTTTTTTTTATAAAGCGAAACAATTACTCCACTGAATATTTGATATTAGCGTCAGTTTTATTCAAATGCAATTATTCATCATTTCTATTTTGATGCCTGTTTGAAACCAAAATACACTAAAATATATAAAAAAGTGTTTGGGATGACTATAGTTCTGTTGGAGCTGAATGTTTTAAAGACACGCTCCAGTTGAAATTGTGTTTTTGTGTTTTTGAGAAGTTCTTGTGGCATTTTTCTGATGATGGAGGACATAAATAAAGAAAATTAAGATTAAAATGTAGTATTTCTTCATTCAAATCATTATTAATCAGGTAAAGGTAGTTTGAAAAGGAGTTTATTTTTGACACAGAAATATCTCTGGGTGGGCCACGAGCGCTCTGCTCCGCTCCATTCTGATGCAGACGAATAGATCCATGAACGTCTTTGTTTTCCTCTGAGCTGGAATCTGGATCAGAACTTTATGGCTGGATATCTCTGATTTTACTCACCATTTTTGTTGCACCGGTAATGTTAGATTGGGGGTGTGAGGGGCTGTAAGTTAGTTGGAGAGAGTGTAAACAGATTGGTGATGGGGAGTGGGGGCGGACTTACTCTGTGTCAACAGTCCCGCCCACAACTCAGAGGTAATTTTCTGATGAACTCCTGCTGCTCTGCAGAAACTATGTTGTAGAAAAATCTGTTTTTTAAAATAGGGAACACTTTGAAAATGGATCAAAAGAGGATCAGAGGGGGATTTAAATGTTAGGACCACATGGTAGATTTGGCACTTGCTACTTACTTTATGGTCCTCTTTTATTTCTTCATCTTAGTGTAGCTAAAATAACACTTTAGTTTTACAAGCCGTTTCAATCTGACTTCATGCTTTTTAAGCTTGAAGATGAGTTGTCATTTTTCCTGTTCTCTTTATTAAAAACTATGATTAAATCAAAATGTTTTTTGTGGAAACATTCATTTTTACTAAAGTCCAACCTAGTCTTTTAAGCTTAGTGAAAGTTCTCTTCAGTTTCCACCTTTAGAACTCTTCCTATACCTACACTCAGCCCACCTGAGAGTACATAGCTCCGCCCACAGCACCTCTCACTTCTGGATATTAATCTGTCCAAAAAACAACAAGAGGAACTAGAGGAGGAAACAAACCCAGATCTCCTGCACTTGGACGGGCGGAGAGCTTCACCTGTGTGGACCTCCACCACCAGCTGACTCACACTAATTCACTTAAAAATAAAGACTGAGTGTTTTTTTTTCTTCTGTCCTCCATCAGTTGGATCCTAAACTCCGTCCATCTTTTCAAGACATCGTCAGACACCTGGAGGACGTTCTCGCCCATCTCAAAGTAGAAGACATGCAGCATGACTGTGTTGCTTTGAGCGGAGAAGCCGACAAGAAGACTATTCCCAAAGGTACCAGTGCTGCACCTTCACCTGGAGTGCTAACACTCCACCTGTTTGCTGGACAAATGTGAATTCCTGTAAAGGAATGTTTAAGGAGAGGAAACTGCAGTTCAGGAAATGCAGCTGAAAATGTGTTTTCAGTGTCTCTTTTCCATCCGTCTGACTCCTCCCCTCCGCGTCGTTTTTCCAAGCGTGCTGTTGACTCTACATGTGTTGACTCTGTTTACAGTGCACACAACACCTTCACCTTTAGGCCAGTGGAAGGCACTCCAGTATGTTCTAACATATAAACTAAATATTGACTTGAAGAGGAAATTTGGTCTGAGATCAACATTCTTTTTTGAGACACTTGATCCTTTCAGGTCAAGGTTTCGATGCTAATTTGGTCCAGCGTGCAGCCGCCGGCCGGCTTGTCTGACCATCACGGGATCTTTGTTTATTTTGTTCAGTTCTTTTTGACAAAAAAAATGCAAATGCGACCAATAATTGAGGAATATCCGTCTGCCAATCGTAACGATGCAGAAAATGTGACGCTGAGGTTAAGCTGGATGATGGATGGCGCTGAAGCTGTCGTGGAGAGGAAACGGGAGCCTGGATCCATGGCGTCACGTCTCATCAGCTGTTGACTGATGCTTCATGAGCTTCTTCTCCCCTGATGCCCTCACGCCCCCCCCCTCTCCTCACGTTCCTCTCACTGCTGATAACATCAGCGTTTCCTGAAACCAGCATGACCCCGGTGGTGGGCAGAAATACTCCTGTTGCGTAACAAAAACTTCTCGAAGAAGTAAGATTCCAGAGATACATATCTGAAAAAGTGAAGAGATTACTCATATTGAAATAAATGCAGTGAACTTTCATAGATACATAAGAAATTGTTTTTTATTTTAAAATATCATCTATCACTTGTTTTTTTAAATTTTAAACAAAACTTTAAACTGTGAATGTAGACTAAACTGTGTGAATGGATTCCCAAAACTTTGTCTGATATTTTTATTATGAAACCATTTTATTTAAGAATAATTAAAAAAAAAAATCTTTAAATAAAGCCTCAAGTATTCTCTTAACATTTCAAGGTTTTGAAGAAACTGGTGAGTTTTCTTCTGCTGCCACCTAGTGCTCTCTTTGGGTTCAAATAATCCAAACTAAAATAAAACTAAAGAAGAAAAAATGTATATATGTATATATATATATATATATATTAGGGCCAGGAATCGAATAAAAATATTTAACTAATTAATCGCAAACTTAGAAAATAATTAATTACGATTATTGTTTTTTTTATTCCAGTATTTGCTCATCATGTATTATATGTAAGTAATCATATTATGAAATCACACACATTTAGATTGTTTACTTTTTTAATTAGTGCTGTCAATCGATTAAAGAAATAATCACATTAATCTCACTTTTGTGTTGTGATTAATCCTGATTAATCGCAATGTTTAACCTGGTACATTTTAAGACGATATCTATTATTTATTTTTTTTTTTTCTATTTTCATTTTTGAACAAGAACTACAAAAAATAAAATAAAATAAAATAAAATAAATAAAAATAAATTAAAAAAATGCAAATTGTCCCACAAACAATCTTTGTAACAAAACCAGACCAGAGAGAAAATATTTCCTTCATTTTTATCGACTAAAATATTTAAATTTATCAAGTGACCATCGTATAAGGGGATAATACCCGACGTTTTAACGCACGCCTTGGAAGCCTGAGCCGCAGAGGCAAAGGGAAAGACTGTTTTTTTGCGATGTGTAATTCATTTCACGTTAATAAATATTAACGCGTTAATTCTTTTTGATTAATAGTGTGCGTTAATACATTAAAGTTCACAGCCCTAATATATATCTACAAATGGATATATTAAACTTATGATGAGTAGCAATGACTTGATCAGAAAGAATACAAACATACATGTATATACATGTATATAATTCAATTATAATCATAAGTGCTCATATTAGCACTACGACGTGTTTTAGATTCGAGTTTTAGTTACAAGTAATCGATACTTTAAAACATTTTTTGTTTGTTTCTTCTTCTTTCAGGTGAGAAGATCCAGGGGTTCAAGCGCCAGAATCCTCTTGGTTTCCAGAATGACAAAATCCCCCCCAAATCCCCCCGTCCCAGACGAAACATCTGGCTGAGCCGCAGCCAATCGGACATCTTCTCCTGCAAGCCAGGAAGAAAAGTCAATGTCCAGGACCCGTACTACAACCCCCCCACCTCCCTGAGATCCCCCAGAGCTTGCAAGATCAACCCTTTCACTGCCCGCGAGGACTTGTGCGGCGGGAAGATCAAGTTTTTTGACGTTCCCAGCAAGTCGGTCTTCTCTCTGGTGTTCGACCTGAACTCTCCTCCTGGCAGCGCGTTCAGCCACCATCCCAGTTCTCACGGGCCCGGAGTAGCCCAGCAGGAGACCTCCTACTACTGGCAGCAGCTGCCGGGAAGACAGTGCCACTCCTTACCGGTGTCCCCGCAGCTGCCGCGCTCAGAGATGGTGCACCTCGCCGCGGCCATGGCCAGCAACAACAACGGCTCTGTCACGTGCAATGCTAGCCAGCTGTCCACGACTCTGCCAGGTGAGCAGCAGCAGTTTTTACAACAGCCCTGATTAAAGTCTCTGGGTTGAAAACACAATTTAAACCTTTTCTCAAATTATAATCCTATCCATCATCCACTTTCTAAAGTCGCTTAACCCTTTTGGAGGCAAGCAGTTACTGGAGCCTATCCCAGCTACTGTGGCACATTCTGAACAGATCTACAGTCCATTGCAAGGCCTCAATATAAACTCAATTATTTGCTTAAAACAGGGTGTCAGACTCAATCACACAACAGGTCGAAATCCAAACCTTAGATCAGGGACAGGAAACTCCAGGCCTCAAGTGCCCCAGTATCTGCATGATTTCAGATATCCAAGCCCTACCTGATTACCTGGTTCAGGTGTGTCCAGCCAATTAAAACATGCCAGAGCGGGGTATGTTGGAAAACAAGCAGGAATGCAGGACTCAAGGCCTGTGTTATCTATCCCTGTGAACAGGATAAACATTTATGGAACACTCTAAAACTAAGATTTTAAAACTGTAACTTTTTAACATAATTATAAACTAGACGTAAAGCATTACCTGTGATAATACTGGAGTGAATGCTGTAAACTGAATATGGCTGCTGAAGATGCTAGTGCTGATAGTTGAAGATGATGAAATTGATAGCTAAAAACATTAAAGCTGATAGCTGAAAACACTGAAGTTGATAGCCAGCTAAAATATTTGCTACATGCCAAATTAGCCTAAAAAACTAAAAAAGAAAAACAGTCTAATTAGCCAAAACAGCTAGCATGTAGCTGAAATATTAGCCAAACTTCAAAACAATCCAAAAAAATCTTAGTAAATATTAAAAAAGACCAAAAAACTATCAGAAAGCCCTTTTTTTACTTTAGACCCGTAACTTGTTAACATAATTAGAATAATAAAAATGCAGAAATATTATTCCAGAATAAATCAACTTAAGCCTTAAATAACTTTATATTTTACTCTCTGTAAATATATATTTTGTCAAAATTATACAAAGAAAAGAAAAAAAAAGAAACATACAGTAATTTTTTCTAAAAAAAGGGGAGATAATCTTTAATGTGAGAATGAGAAAGATTTATCAATTTATAACAAAAATAAATTCCAGTCCTACGAAGATGATCTGTCTGCAGAGTTTGAATCGGTCGGTCACTGTGTTCTTCATAGTGCTGTTGTGATAAACCGTGTTAAGATTGAGCCACAGCAGAAATAAAGATGTTCAAAAAAGAGTTTTTATTGTCCGACATAACAAATGTCAACTTATAAATGGGCCCAAAATAAATGGAGTCAACTGAACCAAAAGGTAACTAAGTAAATCAAACAAATGATCCAAACAGACCCCCCAACAGGAAACGCTAGTGCGGTGACAGGCTGATCAAACCATGGACACAAGAGGGAGGTAATCACTACCAACAAGCAAACACAACTTTAACACATTAACCAAAGAGACAAATTACTAGCAATTTGACATTTAACAGAAAGAAACTAAACTCTGGCCTAAGAAACAACTTTAAGTAATCAAAAGAAACTGTTTGGTTTTTCCCATCTTCTTCCTATGGAATTATCCAGGAAGTTGTCCTGCTCCTCCCACAGCCAACAGATACAGAAAAGAATTCAACAAAAAGAAGAAAATCAGAATTAACTAAATGTTTGGACGAATCATCAAGTTAATGTTGCCATGTGTAAAATGTAAATGTATTTTACAAAATGAAAAGAAGTAACTGAACTAAACAGTGGATGCTGCCATCACAGCTGTGTTCATCAACAAAACTCCATCGTTCTTGTGTTCCGGTTTCCACCATCAGCTTACTTCCAGTCAAACTTCAGAGTGAAGTATTTCCCTCAGCAGGACTTCCTAAAAACCCCTTTGAGCTGCAGAACTTCTCTTTAGTTTCTGTTACCCCTCTGTTGTACCGTGCCCTCCCAGCAGCTCCGGTTTCATGGTGTTCAGTGATCTCCAGTGATCTCCAGCTCCTTTTCTACTGAAACAAAAGCTAACAGTGAGCAGGAGGAAAATGACCTTGTTATTCGTATCTTCATCTTTCACATCCACACATCCTTCTTTTTCTGCAGCCATATCAGGCTGCTGGTCATATTTCTGCCCATCATCATCATCACATTTAAACAGCATCATCCTGTGATCTTCCTCATGAAGATTTGGCGCCTGACGCGTCACGTTGCTCCACCCTCTCCAGCCCGCCTGCACTTGCTTCTTCACCTCCGTTTCTCTCTCCTGGATCTGAAAAAGCAAAAGTCCTGCAGCTGCTTCAGCTCTGCTGTCTGTAACCTCACTCTTCCTCCTCTTGTCTTCACACTTTCAGGTTTTTCCCTCTGGAGTTTTAATGGGAAAAAATGTAATGAATTAATTTACAGTGTTCCTATCGATCTATCAGAGTTTACCCTTTGCTGATTTTTTTCGGCCATTTTCTTTTTTTTTCCTTTTATCCGTTGTTCGTTCTGATTTTGGGTTAAACGGCTGCACAGTGGAGCAGTGGTTCGCGCTCTCGCCTCACAGTGCAAAGGTTCAAATCCCGGCTGGGACCTTTCTGTGTGGAGTTTGCATGTTCTCCGTGTGCATGAGGGGGTTTTCTCCAGGCACTCCAGCTTCCTCCCACCGTCCAAAAACATGCTTCATAGGCTGGCTGGTTGTGTCAGAGTCCAGGCCTCAAGGGCCGGCCTCCTGCTGGTTTTTCAGAACCCTTCCCTTATCTGCTGTTGATTACCTGGATCAGGTGTGTTTAGCCAATAGGTAGCTTTACTGGCAGGTTAGCTGGTGTGCTCTAAAGTGTCTCTAGGTGTGCATGTCTGTAGGAGTGGTTGTGTGTCCAGGATGCATTCTCCCAACAGTGGCTGGGATAGGCTCCAGCAACCTCCAAACCCTGAACGGAATCTAACAGGTTAAGAAGATGGATGTTTAAACAGTGCACCAGGCTCTGTGTCCTGATTGGCTGTAGACATAAATCTTTGATCTTGATCAAGATCTTTCTTTTCATTCTATAATCCTGGACATATTTTTATATGAAGGAGAGAAAAGTGGGAAAATCTTCATTTCTGTCTGAGAAAAGCAGATAAAGTGTTTGGTTAGAGGTTTTACAGCCTTAGAACATCTCGAATTCTACTTTTTAGATTCCATCTACCGCAGGTTATTTATAGAATCTAACCGCCTCGATAAACCTGAGGACACTCTGGTTGTGTCCAAATTCCCCCAAACTACTAAAACTATACAGTGCAGGACTATATGGTGTCCTGGATTTTAAAGGTAATTAAGACACGATGCTCACTACTTTTCCTTCGTTTTTCCAAACGCCAGATATGATGTCACCGATTTCACAAAGTAAAAATCAACATTTTACAACGTTATTTATGACTTCATTGTGTTCTGATGATGAAAATGTGAGTGGTTTACTAAAAAAATACATTTAAACACTCTTTATGTTCGAAATTGTTTGACCACAATGCATTGTGGTCTATATTCTCTTATCTTGTGAGCAGTGATGCGCGCTAGTTTTTCGCAAAGTGCACTCTACTTTGGAATTAGTAGATTCGGACAGCACTAGCAAATGGCGAACGCACTATATAGTGAGTTTTACTTTAATTAAAAAGCAGAAATCCTCATTTTCTTTGCCCCGTTTATGTTTCTGAAGTGAATGAATCCATCCTCTGAGAATTTTTGAGACCTTTTTCCCACTCAAATGAAAAGGCTAACATCTGGGTTCTGCCGGCAGTAGAAGGTGTTTGGGGTTTATTAACAGCACTAGTTGCAGGTATTTATTGACTCCAGCTGAGATGTAAACATAAACAACATCTGGGTTCATGTGGAGCTTTCACTGAAGCTGCTGCACATTAAGAAGCTTCCTTTTTCTTTTATTGGATCCCACTTCCTGAACCTCCCGCAGGTGAGCGTGTGCCTGCAGGCTGCTCCCCCTCCTCCTCCTCCTCCTCCTCCTCTTCCTCGTCCCCCTCCTCCTCCTCCTCCTCCTCCTCCTCCTCCTCCTCCTCCTGCTTTATCATGTTCCTGGAGTTTATCAGCTTGTGGTTTTGGGTGTAATTCTGTCTCATGACTCGCTGCCTTGTTCTGACCCGACTTTTGTCTTTCGTTCCACACAGCCACTAATTCCAGGTCCGACACCAGCTTGATATCGAACGACGTCCGGCAGAGGGCGCTGCTGAGCAGCTGGGCCAGGAAGTACTTTGTGGTCGACATCCCACCTTACTGCGGGCAGAGAGGAGGGGATGATGACGGGGAAGACGAGGGGAAGGAGGGAAACAAGGAGGACGTGAGCGGGGAGAGCTGGTCTCCCATCATTACCAGCAGTGAGACGGACAGCGGGGAGGCGATGGACTGCTCCAGCAGCCGGGAGGAAGAGGAGGAGCTCCAACGGCGGACGGAGGCGTGTCCAATGTGACTCCAAGGAGGACGACAGGGACAGGAGAAAACTCCTGCTTGAGAGAGTGAAAGATGGGAATAATGAAAGGTTAACAAGAAAACATTTTCATTTTCCATCGTTCAAGTGAATGTATCACGTTAAATTAATAAACTACTTAACTTAGGTAACCCTTTTCAGCGCCGTCACCGTGCTGGGACGGTCCTGAAAGAGCATCATCCACAAACTCTGCATAAAGATTATTTTTCTGAAGAGGTTGTTTATATTTAATATCGCCAGATGTAGATTTTTAAAGCTGTCCTTCACTCCCGTCACGTCTGTAAGAAGGAATATTGAGGATTCCTGTATTTGTGTAAGAATTCAAATGTATATTTTGATATTTCCTGTGTTCACTGTGAGACAAAAAAAACTTCACACAACAAATTGCAAACGTGACATTTTTCTGAACAAAATCTCACATTTTGCCGATAAACTCAAAACAGAAGACAACCAAAGTTTCCTGTGAAGTCAAAGGCAGCTCTCATGACTGAAGCAACAGAAAAAAAACTACAACCTAATCCTCACACGAGCAATAACCCGCTCCAGGACTGCTTGAGCAGAGATTTTCACAGGCATTTTGGTAAAAACAATGAGCACCTAAAGAAGCGAAGCTGCACCATTCGTGGTATAAATTAGAAAAAGATTCTGTTTTTGTTGTAATTATTAACCACGTCACAGTAAGGGGTAATTCTGAAACTTAAAATGTGAAAAATGATCTGGTCAGAAAATGTACCTTTAGGGGTTAAATGAAGACCAGTACAATGTTGATTTCACAGGAGTCACGAACTGAAAAAGATGTTTGTTTTTTCTCAGAATGGTGCCACTTTGCACTGAAACAGTATTATAAAACAAAGGGATTCATGGTGAATTTGATGTTGCTGCTGGGGTTAAAAAAAAAAACAAAATTTCCATCCACAGGTTACTAATCTCACTGGATTATCGTATATTTATGCTAAAGAAAAATCTCTGGAACTTCATTATATCTCCTTTTAAGAAGGGAAGTTGAGGCTAAAAAATAGATGAGGTGACTGGGAATATTTTCAGAATTTGGTGAAATCATTTAAGTTAGAGATCCTGTCCATTGTTCAAAACAGTTAAGAAGAATCACATTAGAAACAGCATGTAAAGCAATTTGGAGTAAACTGTTTTTTGTGAAGCTTCTACATGACCTGTTGTTCAGCTTTTCCCATCATGATGGTCTCCTTGTTCCTAAATACTCAAACCAGTTCTCCGTGACTTCTTGTGGAGTTTCTTTGACACATTTCCTGTTCTATGTCTGTCATAAGCTCTCACTCTGTCCAATAGGAACTCAAACGCACCTGCACAGGTGTAAACATGGAACTCTGTCACTACTTTTCTATGCAACTTTTATCTCACAGTTTTACAGGATAAAGAGTTGATATTTATGTAATGTCTTACCCTTTGTATATTTGTGTCAAATGCTTGTCTTTCCTGCTTTGTTGATAAAGGTTGAGATGTTTTTTTTTTCCTGACCAAATAACAAAACTTCCTTGAGTTTTCTGTGTTTATTTTTTACAATCTTCTTAATTTCATAATTATATCTAATTCATCTAAAAAGTTACTAGAGGATAAAAACAGAATTAGTACTCCACTCTTAAATTGCTATTGTGTCCTTTTTTAGGAGACAATTTAAATAGTATTGAAAGTGTCGTTAAACCTTCCTGACATAAAAATAATAATTTCTTGATAATGTATAGTTGTGTAAATAAAGCACAGCAGTAAGAGTGTGATGGTATGGGGCTACAGAAACCTCAGGGAATGATCTAAACCACATGTATCAAAGTCGAGGCCCGTGGGCCGGATCCGGCCCTCCGGGTAATTATATTTTATTGGTCCGATGTTATCTTTCACTCATTTCTAATGTGTATCATTTTGACAAAATATTTTTTTATGGAGAGTAAAATATTGAAAGTTATTTAAGGTTTAAGTTGATTTATTCTGTAATAATATTCCTGCCTTTTTATTATTAATATTTATGTTAAAAAGTTACGGGTCTAAAGTTTCAAAATTGTCATTCTGCAGCTTTTTGGACTGTTTTGGCATTTACTGAGATTTTTTAGGCTAATTTTGAGTTTAGCTAATATTTAAGCTATGCTAGCTGTTTGGCTGATTTGGGATTTTTTTTTAGTTTATTAGGTTGTTTTGGAGTTACACTAATATTTACATGCTAGCTGATTTGGCTAATTGAGACTTTTTTCTGTTTTTAGACTACTTTGAAGTTAAGCTACATGCAGTAGCACTGTCCCAACAGAGAAGTTAAGCTACAGACTAGCTGTTTTGACAAACCTAAGTTTATTTTATTTAGTTTTTAAGCTAATTTGGCATTTAGCTAATATTTTAGCTGACTATCAGCTTCAGTGTTTTCGGTTATCATTTTCAGCATCTTCAACTATCAGCACTAGCATCTTCAGCAGCTTACAGCATTCACACTAGCATTATCACAGGTAATGCTATATATCTGGTTCATAATTATGTTGAAAAGTTAGGTTTTAACATTTTAAAAATGTAGTTTTAGAGTGTTCAATGAATGTTTATCCTGTTTGTCCCTTGACCTAAGGTGTGTTTTGAATTTTGGCCCCTTGTTTGATTGAGTCTAAACCTAAACACACTGAACTACTAATGTCTTAAACCTAAAAGTCTTGCTGATTTATCTGACTTCCAAACAGTAAGCATGGTACAGGGTCGCAACCAAAATGTAAAGAAAAAAAAAAATTAAAGTAGAAGCATGAACTTAGCAGAGCACTGGTATTACTGTGTGTGATCTAATGTTTGGGCACCCCAGGTAAAAAGTTGCATGGATGTGCATAAAGAAGCCAATGAAAGATGGAAAAAAGTCCATCTTCCAAAATGTGTTTTATTTCCATCATTTTTAATTTTTTAATGAGATTCTGTCATCTATTTTTTGCAGTCAGTCATAGCAAAATAAGGTACGAGTTCTTATTGAATAAACTTTATTAGTAGCAAATGAAGAACAAACCCAAACTCACGAGCGCCCTCTCTGTTGAGACAGTGCTACTGCATGTCTCACTGTTTTCAGGGCGGTTTTGTCACAATTTAACACAAAATAAACAACAATAGGACAACAATAGAAAAAGATACAAAACATTAAATGTTATAAGGAAAGTGATGACATGCTATAAAATTGAGTACATAAATATCCACCCCTCCAACCATCTTCTTCCATCCATCTGGGACCGGGTTGTTGGGGCAGCAGTTTAAGCAAAGTTGCCCAGACTTTTCTCTTCCCGGCCACTTCCTCCAGCGTCTCTGGGGGGGGGGACACTGAGACGTTCCCAGGCCAGCTGAGAAAGGTAGTCTCTCCATAGTGTCCTGGGCCTCTGCCCAGTGGGACATGCCAAAAACACCCCCCCAGGGAGGCATCCAGGAAGCATCCGGATCAGATGTCCGAGCCACCTTAACTGGCTTTCCTCGATATGGAGAAGCAGGGGATCTACTCCGAGCTCTCTCATGGTGATCAAGCTTCTCACCCTCTCTAAGGGAGCGTCCAGCCACCCTCCGGAGAAGACTCATTTCAGCCGCTTGTAATCTTTACCTCATTCTTTCAGTCATGATCCAGAGCTCATGACCATAGGTGAGGACTGGAACGAAGATTGACTAGTAAATGGGAGTTTTGCTTTCTGGCTCAGCTCTCCACAATAGACTGGTACAGAGATCGGATAACGGTGAGCGTCGCTCCAATCCTACTGTTGATCTCACGCTTTTATCCTCTCACTTGTGAACAAGACCCCAAGATATTTAAACTCCTCCATCTGGGGCAGTTGGACTCCCCCTACCTTTCTCTGGTTGATGTAGATGTAGCGGTGCTGACTCTCACCCCAGCCACTTCACACTCGGTCCCTGGCTGCACCTAGAAATTCTGTCCATAAAGACTATGAACAGAACAGGTGATAAAGGGCTGTCCTGCCGGAGTCCAACAGCACCAGGAACAGGTCTGACTTACTGACGACTATGCGAACCAAGCTCCTGCTCCAGTCATACAGAGACCGGACAGCCCTCAGTAAGGACCCCATACTCCCAGAGCACCCTCCACAGGACACCACGGGAGATGTGGTCGAACACCTCCAAATCCACAAAACAGATATGGACTGGATGAGCGAACTCCTATGAACCCTCCAGCACCCTAAAGAGGGTGTAGAGCTGCTCCACTGTTCCACAACCAGGACGGAAACCGCATTGTTGTTCTTGGATCTGAGGTTCGACTATCGGACGGACTCTCCTCTCCAGTACCCTGGCATAGACTTTCCCAGGAAGGCTGAGGAGTGTGATTCCCCGGTAGTTGGAACACACCCTCCGGTCCCCCTTCTTGCATCACGCTTGCAAGACTCTCCCACAGCATCCAGAGACTTGAGGTACTCAGGGCAGACCTCATCCACCCCGGAGCCTGGCCATGAGGAGCTCTTTGACTACCTCACTGACCTCAGCTTGGGTGATGAACAGCCCAGAGTCCTCAGCCTCTGCTTCCTCAAGGGAATACTTGTCATCAGGATAAAGGAGATCCTGGAAGAATTCCTTCCACAACCCGACAATGTCCCCAGTTGAAGTTCTAATGTGCAGTCCTGCGCCTCAACATTTCTCTCGTTTTTCAAAACAATCAAGTAAATAATTGTTCTATTATGTCAGTCTGTTGATTTCAGTGCCCTGTTTTATGCAGTGGTGTGTTGGGGGGGGGCTGCAGGAACAAAGAGGACTTAAAAAAACGGAGCTGATCAAGAGGGAAGGCTGTGTGGTGGAGATGGTGGAGGTGGAGGGAGAGTGGAGGATGTTGTCCAAGCTGCACAACATAGTGGAGAACACAGTCACCTCCTACATGCAGCCTTCAGCGACCGCCTTTGTTCCCCGCCATCCTCCACAGAAAGGTTCAGGAAGTCCTTCCCTCCAAGTAGAATAAGATCTTTCAATGCAGCTGGTGAGTGTGTGTGTGTGTGTGTGTGTGGGGGGGTGCACTAAACAGTCAACTAGTTTTATTCTGTTCTTAGTGAATTTCAGATTTGACATTGTTTTTATCATTACTATTATTACTACTTTTAATATCATTTTAGAATGATCATACTTTAATCTAATGTGTGTATTTTTAACAATAACTGGACTTGCAAGTTCTGTTATGAATAATAAAGTTGTCTATGAAATATATTTTCAAATTTGCAATACTTAAAGCCAAAACTATTTAAAAAATGAGCTAAAAATAAGATTTTTAGTCTGGATAATGCAGTGATTTTTCCCCTTTAATGTGCTTTTTAGTACATTAATAATAGATTAAAAGAAGATTAATTGTTGTTTGTCAAGAAGAGCAACACAACAGCTTTTGGAACCAACAACAGTCTATCTTCAAAACTATAGAGTTTTGGCGACACCTTGTGGCCAGCAGCTGCTACTTCTTTATTTTTTTTCTCATGTCTGTAACTTTATTATTATGAGTGTATATGAAACAACGGGGAGTAAGTCCGTGTAGAGTGGCTTAGAATGTAAAACGGGTTTATTTATTGAAATGTTTTTTGCATTAACACTACATCTCCCAGCAGCCTCAGCTCACAGTCCCTGGATGCTGCTCACCTGACATTTATTGACAATCACCCACAAAACACTTAAGCAGCTGCACAGAGCCTCGCTCAGTGTGAAGTATTGTTTATGCCGTTCATCCTGCATACTGAGTGTTAGATCCAGATCTGATCTTCTGTTTACCGACCCAGCTTCATCTCTATCTCTGTCGGTCTGCCGTCTGCCCCGACCCTCTCCTGGACCCAGACTCCTCCAGCTGGATCTTTGATGATCTCTGGTGTCTGATCTCTGCCTGTCTGACCCTGGTTTAGCTTTGTGGACTTTTAGCTGTACCTGTCAACCTGTCAGTGCTGTTAAACCTGCTGCACGTGGAACCAGCTGTCTGCTCGTTTGTGACAACTATAATCCTGTTTCTTATTACTTTGATTTGAACTTGACTTTAAATGTTTCAAAACTCTGAAACCGAATTTGTCTGTTCCATGTTTGCGTTTGTTGTGCTTCTGTTAACAGCAACACAGTAAGAAATGGGGTCACTTTAACCAGATGCATCATGGGAGATGTAGTGCAGACAAAGGTGCTAAAGCTGGACAGATTTGCATGGCAGACATGAAATCCTGTCTGCCTTTGTCATGGGAGGAATCAGACATCAATATAAAGATGGGGTCATCCGGACCCCATCAGAGAGCACAAGGGTTAAAAGCCTCCACAGAGCTCTGAACTTTATTTTTATAAAACTATTTTCACTCTAAACAACTTTTCCAGAAATATCCTAAAGATGAGTTCCTGATGCAGATGCGACGCGGCGACCTGTCAAACTTCAGATATTTACATTTTGTCCGCATTGCCCAACTGGTGCTACGTCGCTCAAATTAAGCTGCTACCAGACCTTTGGGCCGCCCCCGTCGCTCAAATCGCGCCGCGGGACTTCAGATCTCCTCATGTGGAGTTTGTACCATTGACTTAACACTCAAACTGGACTCCTCTGCCGCACGAATCGCATTTGGTGTGAATGTACGTTTAGGTTTCACATGAACCATGTTTCTAACAGAGGCTAACATACTAAAGCCCTGCAGGGGGCGCCAAAGTACTGGGACATGTGGACAGGCTCTATGGTGTGAGGATCCTAGTTACTTTGTCCTCTAAATTTGAGCAAAAACTAAAATCCGTGAGTTCCGAAAGTCCACCAAATATTTTGAGACTAATATATAGTTTGAAAATTTCATTTGAAGTTTCTTGGAACTGGATATTTATGATTTGACTTCTGAAGCTCTTTTTCTCCATAAAACACTTTTAATTTTGTCCCAGTGACTCTGAAAGCATCACTTCATGCCCCCTTTCTTGTTCCTCTTCTTTGGAAACTCTGACCTCTGGATTGATTTATCTCCTTGGATTTTAGATTGTGTACTTGTTGTGTTTCATAATGGGGCCATTTGAAATGATGTGTTTGTAACCCAGCTCATGGACTGTGCTCAGACTGTCAACAACCACTGATCTTTTCAGAGAAAAACCCGCTCATACTGCCTGGCCTTTTCAGACCCTGAGAAGCGGCTCCCTCTGTTGCCCAGTTTCTCTCTCAGCGTTAAAACTTTTACCAGAGCACGGTCCTTTCAGGAAGAGTTAACAAAGTAAGATGAATAACATCAGCAGAAAGAGAGCTGTGATGCACGTATCTGAATTTACTTGTTAACGATGGTGATTTAGTATGAATTTGAATCAAAAACCCATTTAAATGAATGGGCTCTTAGTAGTTTTGTCCTTCATTATTTTTACCTGTTTGCCTTTCAGGTTTTAATGGTAGATAAATCCAAGTTATTTTACTTGACTCTTAAACACTGTAGCTCCAGAGTTCCTGTTCTTTGATTTTACTCTAAGTTTTCAACTGTTAACATGATAATTCCGGAAGATTCCAGGCTCGTCGAGCCGCTTTTCTCCATTACAATCTACTGGAATTATTATGTTAACGGTTGAAAACTTACAGTATGTAAAAGATTTTGTATTTAAGTGTCAGATGTTAAAGGGTTAAATAAACTACTCATTTCTTTAAATAGCTTTGCTTGACACTTTCCTTTTATCACTCAAGTACACTTAGAGCAGGGGTGTAGAACTCAATCACACAAGGGACCAAAATCCAAAACACCTTAAGTTGCAGCTGAACAAGATAAACATTTATTGAACACCCTAAAACTGCATTTTTAAAACTTTAAAACCGTACCTTTTTAACATAATTACAAACTAGATATATAGCATTACCTGGGATAATGCTAGTGTGAAAGCATTTTGGTTGGGAAAGCTCAAGAGGCCTATTCCTCTTTAACAGTGGCGGAAAGTGGGGATTATGAAATTGTCAAAAAAGCTATCTTAAAAGCGTACGAGTTAGTTCCTGAGGCCTATCGCCAACGGTTTCGGGGGCTAATTAGACAAGAAAATCAATCTTACGTGGAGTTTGCAAAGGAGAAAGAGACACTCTTTAATAGATGGTGCACATCTCAGGAAGTAGAATCGTTAGAGGATTTCAAACAACTTATTTTGCTTGAGGAGTTTCAAAATTGTCTTCCTCCAACTATATGCACTTATCTCAATGAGCAACAAGTCACCACTCTTTCCAAAGCTGCCGTTTTGGCCGATGAGTTTATGTTAACACATAAATTTGACTCTCAGAGAGCATTTGGGCAGCCTAGACCAAAGGCTCGTCAACAAAGTTCACCTTCCCGCATGTTTAGCTCTAGAAGGTCATGTGAAGCACTTGAACAGGTCTGTTTCTATTGCAAGAAACCTGGTCACCTTATTGCTGATTGCCCTGTTTTGAGTGGAAAGCAGCCTAAACCTGTTGCATTTCTTCATACAGACTCTGGCCAGAGCGTGGGTGAGGGAGCACCATCAAAAGGTGTGGCTGAATGCACTTCCTCCTTTTTGATGGATGGGTATGTGTCTCTTGGTTCAGAATCAGTTGAAGAGAACAGTCGGCAAATTAAAATCTGGAGAGACACTGGTGCTTTCCAATCTATAATTCTGCGTGATGTTCTCCCCTTTTCTGAGCAGTCTGAGTTGAATTGCAGTGCCATTGTACAGGGGTTTCGTGGTTTTATGACACTCCCATTGCACACAATCAATCTCAAAAGTGATTTAGTGTCTGGAATGGTTTCTGTGGCTGTTTGTTCATCTATACCCATTAAAGGTGTGTCCCTCATTTTAGGGAATGATCTGGCTGGGGACAGGGTGTTAGCCGCTCCTGTGGTTACTTCCACCCCTGTAGAGCTGGAGTGTCCAGATAAGTTGGAGCAGGAGTACCCAGACACGTTCCCTGTGTGTGCCGTCACTCGAGCCATGTCCAAGAGGTCATCAGAGAAAAATGTTGACCCCCATGTTGATTTGTCAGACACCTTTTTGGCTAAGGATGACACGTTTGGTTTTGGTGACTCTTTTCCCTCTCATGAGGATCTTAAAGCCGCCCAGGTTAAAGACACAAGTTTATGCTCCTTGTTTGACAATGCTGTCCCAGAGGACAGAGTAGAGAATCTCCCCCGTGCTTATTTCATTAGCAATGGTGTACTGATGAGGAAATGGACACCCCCTGAGTTAACATGTGAAGACAGCTGGTGTAGTTTGTTTCAAGTTGTTGTCCCTGTCATTTTTCGTGCCGCAGTTCTTCGCCTTGCTCATGATCACAGTTTAGCAGGTCATATGGGTGTGAGAAAGACTTTAAACAGAGTAACGAGACACTTTTACTGGCCTGGTGTTAAATCTGATGTGACACGCTATTGTAGAACCTGTCACATTTGCCAGATGGTGGGGAAACCTAATCAGACCATTCCTAAGGCTCCTTTACATCCCATTCCTGCCATTGGGGAGCCCTTTGAGCACATCTTGGTTGATTGTGTGGGTCCTCTCCCTCGCACCAAGTCTGGGAATCAGTATCTCCTGACTATGATGTGCACAGCAACACGTTTCCCTGAAGCTGTTCCTTTGAGAACAATAACAGCCACTGCAGTGTCTAAGGCCCTTGTGAAATTTTTTACACTGTTTGGACTCCCACGGGTGATTCAAACCGACCAAGGGACAAACTTTATGTCCAGGGTTTTTTTCTCAGGTGTTGCAGCAGCTCTCTATCAAGCACTGCACCTCTTCAGCTTATCATCCTGAGTCCCAAGGGGCCCTTGAACGGTTTCATCAGACTTTAAAAACCATGTTGAGGATTTATTGTCAGGAGTCTGGTAAGGAATGGGATGAGGGGGTCCCACTGCTACTTTTTGCAGCTAGGGAAGTGACTCAGGAGTCTCTAGGTTTCAGCCCAGCTGAGTTGGTGTTTGGACATACAGTGCGGGGCCCTTTGAAACTATTGAAAGAGAGATGGTTGGAGGAGCCAACTTGCCAGACTGATCTATTGCAATATGTCTGTAGTTTCAAGTCTAAGCTTCTGAGGGCATGTGAATTGGCCAGGCAGAATTTAGCAAAGGCTCAAGACCAAATGAAAGTGAGGTATGATAAAAACACCCAGTATAGGGTGTTTTCCCCAGGAGACAAAGTGTTGGCTCTTTTACCACTCCCAGGGTCCACCTTGCAGTCCCAGTACAGTGGGCCTTTCACGATTGAGCACAAAATCAGTGATACTGATTATCTGGTTCAGACCCCTGACCGAAAAAGGAAGAAACGTCGGTGCCATGTGAATCTGCTTAAGCCTTATTATGATAGGCTAGAGCCCAAGCCCCTTATGTCATTGTCTGTGTCCGTTTCAGAATCTGCAGATGACCCCGATGTGGTTTTGAGGGGAGTTCCTGAACGGAGACTGTTAAACTCTGAGCTACTTTCGAGTTTGGATGTACATCTGGCTTATTTGGACTGTGATAAGCGTGCTGAAATTGCTGCTATCCTTCACAGATATCCTGAGCTTTTCTCGGACGTGCCTACTTGCACCACCGTTCTAGAGCACGACATAGATGTTGGTGGCACTCTCCCTATAAAGCAACATCCATATAGAACAAACCCAGAGAAGCGTCAGGTGATGCAACAAGAAGTATCCTACATGCTACAACATGGGATTGCTCAGCCCAGTTCCAGCCCATGGAGTTCTCCATGTCTCCTGGTGGAAAAATCTGATAAGTCACCTCGATTTTGTACAGATTTTCGGAAGGTTAATTCGGTCACTAAGCCAGACTGTTTTCCTTTGCCCCGCTTGGATGACTGTATTGACCGTGTGGGTTCTGCCATTTTTGTTACTAAACTTGACCTTCTTAAAGGTTATTGGCAGATTCCTTTGACCCCAAGAGCATGTGAGATTTCAGCCTTTGTTACCCCTGATGATTTTTGTCAGTACAACGTTATGGCTTTTGGCATGAGAAATGCACCAGCAACATTTCAACGGCTAATAAACACAGTGCTAAGGGGTGTACCGGGTTGTGAAGCTTACTTGGATGACGTTGTTGTTTGCAGCTCTTGTTGGCGTGATCACTTATCACAACTCAATTATGTTTTTTTTAGGTTGACTGAGGCTAATCTGACACTGAACCTTGCTAAATGTGTGTTTGGACAAGCTACAGTCACCTACTTGGGAAAGGTGGTTGGTTGTGGACGCGTCTGTCCAGTTGAAGCCAAGATTGAGGCCATTGTGGACTATTGCATTCCCTGCACAAGACGTGACCTTAGGCGCTTTCTCGGCATGGCCGGTTATTATAGGGGCTTCTGTAAAAATGTTTCTGTTGTTGCTGCTCCTCTAACTAATTTGCTCAGCCCAAAGGTCCCCTTTGAGTGGTCTGAGGCCTGTCAGATGGCCTTTACCAACCTGAAATCGCTGATGGCGTGCGCACCTGTTCTTGTTGCCCCAGACTTTAATCTGCCATTCAAACTTGCAGTGGATGCCAGTGAGGTTGGTGCTGGAGCTGTCCTCCTTCAAGAACGATCGGGAGTTGAGCATCCAGTTTGCTACTTCTCCCGAAAGTTTAACCGCCATCAACTCCGGTACTCAACCATTGAAAAAGAAGCCCTTGCACTTATTCTGGCTCTTGAGCACTTTGAGGTCTATGTTTCTTCCACACAAGCAGTAGTGGTGTACACGGATCACAATCCACTGGTTGCCCTGCAGCGCATGAAGAATTCTAATCAACGTCTGATGCGGTGGTGCCTGTTTTTGCAAGGCTTCGTTTTGGACATCCGCCATGTTAGAGGACGTGACAATGTCCTCGCGGATGCCCTCTCAAGGTCGTGAGTAGCAAAAAAAAAAAAAAAAAAAATGTTGCATGTTGGTGACCAAGATGTTTATGGGAGGGGATGTTATGTGGACCTTTTTTTTTCTTTCAGTTTTTTCCTTCCAGCTCCAGGTTTTCCAGCCTGCTCCAGAACACCCTGATGGAGGAGGATTTAAAAGGCCCATTTTGGCTCCTCCCACGTCTCTTCCCATGACCACCCAACTACCCCTGGCTGCAGCCTGCAGACCGGGGCGTGCCTCAACGTGGGCGGAGTTAAACGTTTAATAGGCGGAGTTAAACTTTAACGTTGAGGCGCGCCCACTGTTTCTGATTCTTCTTCGTCACCGGAATTGTCGTCTTCTTCTTTGCATTTTACAAGTTTCCACATCGATTTTTGCAGAATGGAGGTACGTATCAATGAAGCAGATGAGGGTGTAGTTTGTTTTTTCAAATGTATGGTACTTTTTTCTCCCGTTTCATCATGCGGTTCAGGTTTTACACGGAGCTCGTTAGCTTGCGGTTCTCCGGGACGTCCGTAATGTTTAGCTATGTTGTATCTTCCATTGTCCGTTACACTTTTGTGAGGGTAGATGGAACCGATCAGGCATCTCCAGCCCTAAACTTCGTGGGCTGCTGCGCTGCTTGCTTTGCCTTTAGGTTTATCGATCAGAATAAATCCCAGACCCAGTTTCTGATGGACTGAACGTCCGATCCAGGTAAGCAGGGCGGTAACTCACGAGGAACCGGGCTGGAGACTCCTGGAGTAGATAGATAGTGTGTCCTCCTTGAGTTTCTAATTGTCATGTCCTTATGTAGTATTTCTGTCACTGTGTATTGATCCCCCACCACAGACCTTTGTCAGGGAAAAAAAATTTGGCCTTCAGTTCTATAATTTTCGGTGGTTTCTTTCATAAATATGGCATTTTTTTCATTTCCACATTTTATGGAAATTCTGTTTTAGTTCTTAAAAATTATTTGCAATGGTGGGCCACACTATTTTTGACTCTTTCTGATGAAAGCAGAGCCACAGATCCTGTTTGAATTGGGCAGTTCTGTTAGTCCATTCTGAATAATTACTTAAGTTCCTTTGTTAGTTTCAATTGTGTTTATTGAGTTTATGTATGAAACTGCTGCACTTTTAATTTCTTATGCTCTGTGTTTGTTCCAGACACTCTCCACACCTTCTCTCCTCCTGGAGGACACTTGTCAGAGATGATGATCCGGTCTGATATGTCATTGTCTCAGCTGACATTTTCCATTTGCTCTGTATCCTTTAATCAAAACATTTTTTCACCCCCAAACTTTGTCCTCGTGGTGATCTCCAACAACTATGGGATGTTTCTTAGAATGGTAAGACCATGGCTGTTCTAGTAGTTATTATTGTGAAGGTGATGGTGTGTGTGTGTGTGGGGGGGGGGGGATCAATACAATGTAGACCTAACTTTATCCCTCAATCAATAATTAAGGAGCACGCTTTAGGATTATACACAACTTCAATACAACCGTGCAATGCAACTTGGTATTACACAGCATAAAACAAATAAAGTATATTTTACACATTTTAATAACACCAATTTTCAACCAAAATTATTTCTTCCTTTAAACAGAAAATAAACTTTTTTTTTTACTTTTCAGTGACACAACTGGTACACATTTTATTGAAATGAATAGACTTTATTAAAGTTTTTCACAGTGAATGTTTATTGTCATTGAATTACCAAGGTCTAAAGAAAACAGAATGCAAGCCAGAAAACGGCGCCGGGAAGAGCAGTAACCACATGTGAGAGGAGGCCGTTTGGATCACAGTGCAAATATTGCAGGGAGACCAGCTACTATTTGAAGGTATATGGTATTGTATTTATTATAAAAGTTTAAGAGGTGGGATGTCCAAGATCTTTTTCAGTGTAATTTATCTATTTTAATTTGTATTCTGTTCTCTCGTAGGGGGAGATGACATGAAGACCAACAGTGGGACAGAGAAGATTGTATGTCGCCTTCTTACCTCACTGTTTGTGACATCTCCACTGTCTACTCTGAGAATTATCTTTTTTTTCTATACAGAAGGAAAAAAAACTCCTCCCTTATCCAAGAAATTGAAGAAGCAGCTTTACTGCATGACATCATAACAGCAGCCAAATGGTCCAGAACACCAGCGTTTCCAGGAAGATGGTCCCTGCCTGATGTTATAGAGATGGAAAAGCGGAACACTGAAAGAACTCCAAAGCTGTGACTTCATGAGTGAAGGGAAGTGAATCATGGAGCTAAGGGATCCTTTCAAGTTCTACTTTCAGTTGAAAAGTGACTGAAACATTTTTAGTGCAGAAATAATGGATGTGAAGAACTTAAAAGTGTATGTGTTTTGAGGAGCAATAAACAGTTTTGGCTGTTTGTTTCTTGAAAAAAAAATATTTTGTCTTTGTGCTGCATTGCCACAGTCATTTTAATCTCTGAGAGCCTTTCAAATGTGCATGTGGGACCATGGTTAGATGTCTGGGATAAGGTAAGTGGTTATACAGGCCACTTTGAACTGACCTGAGACAGTGTTAAGTGTGAACTGAGCTGAGCAGTTTGAAGGCCACATAAATGATTATGTACACAATTTCTCGGTGGAACCTGGGTGTAATATAAGATATACTTCATCTTGTGATATAATTTTACTTATACAATTAATGCATTGATCAATAAATGACAGGGGCATTTGATCAGTTTAACTTTATTTCAATCAATTATTAAAACTAATTGTACAGTTAGTTTTTTTTTAGTCTGCCTTTCTATTTCCTGTAGCCATAAATAAGAGGGAGCATTTTTCTAAAAATAATAATAATCAAGTAAGAAAGTATAAATCCTGAGGGCTGATATTTGTTTATTTACTTGTGACCAGCACAAAAACTGGTGAAAATTCATGTTTTCATCGCGTAACATGCAGCTGAGATGCACATTGCTGCACTGCAGCACATATTTAAGTGGTCCAAGGCGAAATAATGGTTGGACGTATTTAAAATTAAAGCTCCGCATTTGTTCTCCGCATTTGGTCCATCCCCCGGAGGAAAGTGAGGTCACAATCCGTAAAAGACCGTGAAATATAAACGGTATATCAATGGGAGAACTGCAGACAGCCGCGCTCAGAATTCTTTCTTCCTCCGGGTCCATGCTGCAGCCGGGGACAAAGTTCAGCGCTGGCAACACGTATTTAGACGATTACGTGCACGTCACTTTATATCCTAAAATCAAAATAACGAATTTTCTACCAAAATAAATCAATAAAATGTGTGCATGTCAGGGTTTATGAATTAAATTGATTAAATCATCACCGGGATCCGGCAGGTGCCAATGTTGACGGAAAATGCGAAGAAGAAGACGAAATATTGCGGTGACGAAGAAGAACCACAAACAGTGGGCGTCCCTCAACGTGGACGTTTAACTCCGCCCATTAAACGTTTAACTCCGCCCACGTTGAGGCACGCCCCGGTCTGCAGGCTGCAGCCAGGGGCTTCTCTGACCAGCAGCCACACCACCATGCCTGACTCAGCAGTTCTTTCCCCTCCCCAGTTTGTTAGTGGTTTAGTGCGAATAAACTAGGTTTTCTTGTATCTTGAACACTTGATTGAGTCGTTTATGTTCCATCTACCGAGCCTGGATGTAACAGCTGTAAGCTGAATTTTTCTGCTGAAGATACTAGTGCTGATAGCAGAAGATGCTGAAATTGATAGTTAAAATCACTGAAGCTGATAGCCAGCTAAAATATCTGAATGCCAAATTAGCCTAAAACATAAAACAAACAAAAAAACCTTAGGTTAGCCTAATCAGCTAGCATGTAGCTGAAATTTTAGCTCAACTCGAAAATGGTCCAAAAACTTTTAGTAAATGCCAAAATACTCCAAAAGCAAGCAGATTGCCAATTTTTAAAACTTTAAAACAGTTACTTTTTAACATAATAATGAAAACAAAAAGGAATATTATTCCAGAATAAATCAACATAAACCTGAAGCGCAAGATAACATCGGGCCATTAGTAACATTAAAATAAAATGATCTGGAGGGCCGGGTGTAATTACCCAGAGGGCTGGATCTGGCCCCTGGCCTTGACTTTGACACATGTGACTTAAAAGCAAAATTGATAATTAAAATTATATTTGATAATCAAAGTCTTTCAGGCTTCCTCTGGTACCACAAACCAAGCAGAGCTCAGTCCAGTTGGCCAGCAGTAAATAATGAATACTGAGAACTGGAACTCCTCCTCAACATCATGAAGTATGTCCATAACTTGTTTTGACAGAATCTTTGATGTAGATAAGCAAGAGGAGGGGTTTGGCTTTGGCTCAGAAAAGACCTTCTAATTTCCCAGTGAGATAGGCCACTCCCGGCCAGCAAAGCCAAGAGGGCCCCACATGGTTTCAAAGTGGGCAGAAAATGTGGGCCCAATAGGGTTTGTCCAGAGTTTCTGTGGTGACCCCACCTGGGTTTGCCCACATTAGCTTAGTGGGTACTCAGTGGGTAGGCTCGCTATGCTATCCAGCCGCCTGGTGGACAGCGGATTTGCTAGCTCAATACAGCAGCAATGCTAGAATGCTACAGAAGAGCTCACTAGCATGTTATAGAGGAGCTCACAAACATGCTACAGCTGAGCTCGCTAGTTTGATACAGTGGAGCTTGATAGCTCACTAACTTGCTGTAGAGGAGCTCAGTATTGTGCTACAGTGGAGCTCACTAGCTCGCTACGCAGCTAGCTAGTATAGCGAGCTAACCCACTGAGTCGCCACTTAAGTCAATGGTGACAAACACAGGCGGAGCCACCACAGACCTGCAGATAAACTCATATGGGACCCACATTTTATGCCCACTTTTAAATGATATGGGGCCCACTTGGCTTTGTTGGTTGGGCTGCAACAGAAAGCAGACCAGGTCTGCAACCTGAGGCTTCAGAGCCACATGCAGCTCTTTTACCCAACACAGTAGCTCTCTGGATGAAGAAAAATACATTTCTTTAGTTAAGTTTATGGCTGAGGTGAGCCTTGAAGACAAACTGTCATGGTTTTTATATCCCTGCTGACATCATTAAGCCTTGTTTGTCCTCCAGAATACACAGATTACAAACACTGGTGTTGGAACCCCAAGATCCCGCCTATGGGGTTCTTTTGTGTGTTAGGTGATTTTTTTGTGTTAAGTGATCACATGTATGCTAAGTGATTATATGTTAAGTGATTATGTGCTATCAAACGTGTTTTCTGCTTGCATGACATTTCCAAGAAGGGAGGATGCTCTGCCTACACCTCTGCAAAACCTCTCGAAATTTCCAAAAAGAAGAAAAAGCGAAGAAAAAGTGACCTTCAGCAAAAAGACAGGAAGGAGCACCGCGATAGCGCAAAGAAAATATAACCAACGCTTTTTGCTTCAGACAGAAACTTCTCTCCTCTTCGGTTGAAGTGGATCTCTGACAGCTTACCTCGTTTGAGCCCGTATCTACGGGAGAAAAAGTAACCCATCAAAAAAAAAGTAAAACCCGAAAGGGAAGTATATACTCCATATCCACCTTTGGGTAGATAAAGGAGAAAAATATTACGTGTTTGTTCTTAAATAAACGGGTTGACATATCCAAAATTATCTATTGTTTCCTCCATCTGCTTTGATCTGATTTCCCTCATCGGAGACCCCTTCACGGACCCCAGGTAAGCCCCAGATGCCCATTATACTAGAGAGACAATAATAGGAATCCCTTTTATGTCCAAGGGATTTGTGTATCATAAATCGGGATAGTCCTCGAGTTCCTGAAGGCCCAGTGAGAGGGTCTGACGGGGAAACCTAATTTCTATTTGCGGATTTTGGGTCTTAACTGTCGTGAACATTTAGGGTGACTGTCTTTATATGGTTCCTATCCCCCAACAAATGGACACACTGTGGTTGGTTGGGAGACCTATTGTGGATTTTTTCCAAGTGCCTTGTAAGTCCTAACTGAGGTTTTCTAAGGGTAACAACCAGTAAATCGCAGTAGGCCAGCCTCACCGGTGAAGAGGGGACCCAAAGCTTACACAGGCGAGCAGCTCCTGTGTAGGCGGCAGCTCAACACTGGGTAAAACTTTGGTTAAAAGTCTGATCGGCGAGTTTATTTTATGACTTTAAAGTACATTTTATTTTATGCTGCATAACAATGGTTAGTAGCTATTCGGAAGGGAGTGGCTAAAATATATAGATTTATGTATTCTTCGTATACTTTTTCTACTGGATCATTAACCAATCATGTTCCATGTTTACATGACAGCAGTAATAAGCAGGAAAAAGCATGATAGCTTACCAAAGTAAACCTAAAGTATAACAAGAGAAAATGTCATTTTTGTCTTGTGGTTGCTTCACTTAAATATTCCTGTTTGAACAGGAAGTCTTTTATTTTGAAAGAAAGTCATATCAACTTCAGTTAAAAGTAAAAAAACGACTTTACGCTTTGATATAATTCCAACTTAACTAATTATTTATGGATTTAATTGTGCCCAAAAATAAATACAATTCATGTTTATTATTAAAAATGTACTGATGCAAAGTAGTATCACATTTTCCTGGAAGATTTAACAAAAAAAAAACAAGTCTCTCAAAGACAGCAGAGAATCAGTGTGTCGGAAACATAAGTCTACAAAACAAAGTGATGCAATTCTGTAGTTTCTCCTGTACATGGGGTGATGTCTTAATGATTAACTTCCCCTCGGAGTGAACTTGGTCACAGTTCAAACAGAGAGCTGGCACAGGGTTTCTATGTGTGGGGGGGACCGGCCTTCAGACGCAGCCTACAGCCAGGGTCAAAGTTTAGCTTAAAGCCAACTCTAGCTTCTTCAAAAACACGTCACCACTCACTGTCCTGGCACAGAAGAACAACGCTTCAATGAAGAACTTCAAATCTAATCAGTCGTTCATGAAAGTTCTGTTACAGTTCACTCCAGGTCATGGTGACCACTAACACGGAGTAAAGCCACACGAACAGAGAGTCTGTACCAGAGCGGCAAAAGCTGACCTGCAGATTCTACTGTACATGCATTTACCTTCTGCTTGTTTTCTGGAGCTGACTCAGTCATCTGAACCGTGACTCTGAAGAGTCAAACCAACCGGGACACAAATTCTATCGTAACCATGAATCAGGACAGCATTCTGGGTCAATAAAAAACAACACAGAGTCGGAATTCACCCAAAGTACAGAGTCAGTGAATCCCATCAGACGGAACATTTTGATAGTAGGAGTTCATTATGAACCTCTGGAACAGCAAAAACTAACGTGGAAAGCATATCGCCTCCCTGCCGCTAAAAATCAGAAAACATGAATTAGATTGAGAAGACACAGACACGTCTGAGGTAAATGTGTCGGGCTCAGGCTGAGCCAAACAACCCAAAGAGGAGTTTTGATCTGATTTTTTAGTTCATTAAAGACAGAAAGATTTAAAAACACATCAATATCTTTTTTTAGACAATATTGCAAAACTTTTTTGTAAATAAATTGAGAGTCAAACATTCTGGATAAAACGTGTTCATTGAGTGGAAAATACACAAACAAATATAGATTAGAAGAGTTTCTCAGTTGCAGAGCTGAGCAGGTTTGGGATGAAAACACGGAGCAGAGCCGGCTTTAGGAGCCTGGACTGCAGGAGAGAGAAAAAAACAAACTTTTCTGGCAAATTCTACTGTCCTCGTGTTTATGAAAGATCAAATATAAAATGGAATACACTAAATTGTCACTTTGTTGGCAGTTTTCTCTGGTAACACTGAGGCTGTTATTGATGTGACAAAAACATCATTAGATTCAGATGTTATTCACAGTATGTTCTCCAGGAAGGATGCAGTAAAACACTCAGGAGAACACTCTTTACAAACGTACTTTAGTAAGAGTAACTAGCAACTATTAACCTCCGACACTGATGAAGACATGAAGCTGCACAGACTGTCATGACCCATACGAGAACAACAGTCAAGGTTTGTGCACTAATATAGGATAAGGGTGACGCCACGACCCTGAGATATGGAAGGAAGGATGGATGGATGGATTCTAACTCAGTAGTTTTACCACTAGATTACTTGTCTAATCTGGATAATTACTTTTTATTTTACAGTGA